>NC_069501.1:942774459-943115709 GCF_027579735.1 Bombina bombina
CTTTTGCATAATCTAGACGTGGTCCGTGCCCTGAAGTTCTACTTACAGGCAACTAAAGATTTTCGGCAAACTTCTTCCCTGTTTGTCGTTTACTCTGGACAGAGGAGAGGTCAAAAGGCTTCGGCTACCTCTCTCTCTTTTTGGCTTCGTAGCATAATACGTTTAGCCTATGAGACTGCTGGACAGCAGCCTCCTGAAAGAATTACAGCTCATTCCACTAGAGCTGTGGCTTCCACCTGGGCCTTTAAGAATGAGGCCTCTGTTGAACAGATTTGCAAGGCTGCAACTTGGTCTTCGCTTCATACTTTTTCCAAATTTTACAAATTTGACACTTTTGCTTCTTCGGAGGCTGTTTTTCGGAGAAAGGTTCTACAGGCAGTGGTTCCTTCTGTTTAATGTTCCTGCCTTGTCCCTCCCATCATCCGTGTACTTTAGCTTTGGTATTGGTATCCCATAAGTAATGGATGACCCGTGGACTGAACACACTTAACAAGAGAAAACATAATTTATGCTTACCTGATAAATTTATTTCTCTTGTAGTGTATTCGGTCCACGGCCCGCCCTGTCTTTTTGAGGCAGGTTCTAAATTTTAAATTATAACTCCAGTCACCACTGCACCCTATAGTTTCTCCTTTCTCGTCTTGTTTTGGTCGAATGACTGGATATGACATGTGAGGGGAGGAGCTATATAGCAGCTCTGCTTGGGTGATCCTCTTGCAACTTCCTGTTGGGAAGGAGAATATATCCCATAAGTAATGGATGACCCGTGGACTGAACACACTACAAGAGAAATAAATTCATCAGGTAAGCATAAATTATGTTTTTTACATCCATTGTGTAGAGTAAAAATTTGTCTGAATTTAATGATAAATGTTGTATCTTTTAAATAAGAAGACATTTTTAACACCTCTGTTTGCAAGATCTTATCTAGAAATTTAGATATACATGAATTGGCCAGTAGATGGCAGGTTAAGCTTGAGAAATGTTGAATTTGGCACCTATTTGCCTATAAAATGTGGAGAGAAATGTTTGTTAAACATGTATGATTAAGGGGCAAACCCCAAAACGTCACTAGTTTGTTACTTTTATGTGTCAATAAAAGATACTTTTATTAGAGTGCTGTGGACTGCTACAATTTTTCCATGACTTTGAGGGTATTGGTGGCTACCCTGCTCTTCAAAGAGCACTGACCGTTATTTCTATGCAACACAAATTGAACAATGGCACTACTCTGGCTTTTCCTTATCAAAAAGGTTCAAAATTAGGTATTAATAATTAATTATTCCCAATATATGAAGGAAATGGTGCTCATGCATAAAACTTTTAATACTGACACTGTAGGAAATGGTTAAAAGAAAAATAACCAGATCCTAAAAGTATGCATATAAAGCACTCTAGGCCCTGACTAGAAGGTAGGAATCCACAATCGGGATACTTAAAATATAACTTTTAATAATGAATTAAAAAAAAACTAATTTGTTTGGTTAAATGACATACAAAGTAAAAATTGCCCTGGTATAATTACTAGATGTTTTGTGAAATAGATCACTAATAAAAGAATTCAGCCTATATCAATTCTCACGTAAACAGTGATCTAATAAATAGTATTCTAATGTTCCACACACCCCATTAATTGGGGGAAGTAATATTCCTCATAGTATATTGTAACACATGTATTTTAGCTAATAGCTCCATTAGATGAAATAATGACCATTAGATTCCAGATAGGGGACAGGAATTCTCTCAGTAGATGGATAGAATTATTGTAAGGGTAGTATGTACTTAATCTGATAGTGACTAATTGTGTTTACAAATCAATCAGAAAGTAAAATGGCTAAGTAATTAAAAACCTGTATTGAAATGATAGATAAATTAGTTAATTGGCCCTTTGGATAAAGGGTTAATTCTTCCAAATATAAATTAATGTAGGTTTCTGTAATTTAATAGTTAATATTCTGTATATCTATAATTCAGTAGAGTCCCCGTTGAATTTATTAACACGTGACAACAACTGTAAAAATGGCTGATTAAAGGCCAATATTATGAATATAAGAAAATAAATTCAGTGAACCCTCAAATGAGGGGTTAATTCATCCTATTGCACGTCCGTGCTGTTTCTATAAGAGATAGTTATCTCTGATTTATTGTTGTTGCCCCTAGATTTCTTTATATGTAACAAAATGTCAGTGATGATAGCTAGCTTAGTTATACCACTATGTTGTTGATGCTAACAGTATGCATCTATATGGTATCAAGATCAAATATTTGGTTGTGAAAGTGGAAACGATCCGATAGCCAATCACCAGATCAAGTGTGATTCAATCCGCTCTCCCGTAGTGTTAGAATAGTAGCAATATGACATATATTTAACATCAGTCTTAGTCCTGAGATATAATCATAATATTTCTATTCATAATTAATTTGAACTGTCAAATATGCGTGCGTTACAGTTAAATAAAGTCAGGCACAACCCGGACTCTGAGTATACACAGTAAGTTAATTAGTCCTTAAAATAAAGGGTTAATTCATCAGGATATAAGTTGGTGCTGGTTCTTGATAATTCATAGTTCATATTATGTATATCTGTAGTTCAATAGAATCCCTCTTAAACGTGTTCACCACTCTCGGGCGAAACGCGTCAGGGGAGAGTGGTGAACACGTTCACACTCTATCTGTATGTTATTTTAGAAGCCCGGTTACACTAGATGTACAATATCCTAACACACACCTATAGTTAACATGTTTATGGTCTGGGTTGTGCCAGACTTAGTATAGCTGATACACTTGCTCCAATCACCCACTGATACTCCAGCCTTGTAACTCACTCATACCGTATGAATGTGAACTGTGACCAAAGGGAAACTATGTGTTTAATACTTATGCACATTAGCTGAGGTTCATCACGCCTCAGCATTTCCATTTGGAACTTGAATGCATGCCCTGTTGGATCACATATTCAAACTAACATACTCTCTGTTTGGGTTATGTTAGACTTTTATTTAGCTGTGATATATATGAATGGAACTATTACTCAGGGTAACTATGTGGGACATGAAAGAGTAATACCAATTTAAATGCCAAAACTGTGGCTAATTAGAAACGGAATAATAACTTTGGTATAAGAATTTAAGCCTAAGCCGCTTTATTGCTCCCACTGGAATGTGCATGCATACTTTGGCTAACAACACAGTACAGCCTACACACCCATAGTCTGGGTTGTGCCAGACTTTACTTGACTGCAATATATGTATATCCGATAGTTCAAGCGGATAATTATATGAAATATCACGATCTAATTCCAGTACAGTGATTTTGTGTTAAATACATGTTGTATTGCCACCATTTAGACACCGCGGTATAACGGACAGGAATACATTTGCTTTTGAGATTTATTATTGGATCGTTTCCATTTTCATAACTGAACTTTCGCTCTTTTTTACACAGAGGTATACACTGTCAGCATGAATTACCAAGTGATGTTACAAAGCACTCTAATATTATTACTGACACGCTGCTATATGTAAATTAATTCAGGACACGCTGTTATACATATATAAATCCTGGGGTAACTATACCTAATTAGAGATAAATTTTCTCTTATAGATTTCAGCAGTTACGCACATTGAATTAACCCTTTACTTGAAGCACTACTGAATTAATCCACCTACATCCATAATAACGTCTTTCATACAGCTATTTTGTTCATTGACGGTGCTACACACAAATCAATTTAAGAGGGATTCTATTGAACTACAGATATACATCATATGAACTATGAATTATCAAGAACCAGCACCAACTTATATCCTGATGAATTAACCCTTTATTTTAAGGACTAATTAACTTACTGTGTATACTCAGAGTCCGGGTTGTGTCTGACTTTATTTAACTGTAACGCACGCATATTTGACAGTTCAAATTAATTATGAATAGAAATATTATGATTATATCTCAGGACTAAGACTGATGTTAAATATATGTCATATTGCTACTATTCTAACACTACGGGAGAGCGGATTGAATCACACTTGATCTGGTGATTGGCTATCGGATTGTTTCCACTTTCACAACCAAATATTTGATCTTGATACCATATAGATGCATACTGTTAGCTTCAACAACATAGTGGTATAACTAATGGTCATTATTTCATCTAATGGAGCTATTAGCTAAAATACATGTGTTACAATATACTATGAGGAATATTACTACCTCCAATTAATGGGGTGTGTGGAACATTAGAATACTATTTTTTAGATCACTGTTTACGTGAGAATTGATATAGGCTGAATTCTTTTATTAGTGATCTATTTCACAAAACATCTAGTAATTATACCAGGGCAATTTTTACTTTGTTTGTCATTTAACCAAACAAATTTGTTTTTTTTAAATTCATTATTAAAAGTTATATTTTAAGTATCCCGATTGTGGATTCCTACCTTCTAGTTTTGGCCTAGAGTGCTTTATATGCATACTTTTGGGATCTGGTTATTTTTCTTTTAACCATTTCCTACAGTGTCAGCACTGACCGTTATTTGTCTGCTGTATCACTATCTGTGTATCCACATTTTAATGAGACTGCCATCAATAACTTGGATATCCAAGGGTATCTTCTTAGTCATAACAGGAATATGAAACTTCTGGACAAATGTGTTGTCAACAAAACAGTCACTGGCTCCAATATCAATCATTGCTGCAGCAGCAATGGAAGCATCATTCCATTGTAACAAAATAGAAGTGGAGAGATGAGCTGTTTAAGAAAGGACTCGCTACCTGGAAGAGATTTAGGGCTGGATCAAAAATCCCAAATTACTTTGCCTGGATGTCCGCAATAGAGACAAAGGTTTAACGTTCTCCTTCTTTGATTCTCAGTCTCAAAAAGTGGTCCTCTCACCAACCCCAGGTACTTCAGGGAAGGCTTGGACTGGCAAGAGTATGGCAAAGGGAGAG
This sequence comes from Bombina bombina, assembly GCF_027579735.1. Lineage (NCBI taxonomy): Eukaryota > Metazoa > Chordata > Amphibia > Anura > Bombinatoridae > Bombina > Bombina bombina. The sequence goes on from NC_069501.1 coordinate 942,779,410, forward strand.
GGTGGTGACCTATAAGTAAAATGACGTCTGGGTGGGCTGGAAGTGTTAGCTCTTTCCATTCTTCTCTTTCTTAGCCGACAGTCAATTCGTATGGATACAGCAATGAGTTCCTCTATGGCAGAAGTAATTCCCAACCAAGCCAGCTCATCCTTTAATTGATCAGATATCCTTAGCCTAAATTGATCTGTTAGTGTGGGTTCATACCAGACAGAGTCCATAATAAACCGTCTAAAGTCTTTCACAGATTCCTCCACATTTTGCTTTCCTTGTTTTAATGCTCTAATATTGTTCTTTGCAGAGGAGGTACAATTTGGGTTAACAGAAACTAGGATAGGACTGTGTGAGTGCAGAAGATAGTGAGCCTACGCTTGTTGTTTCCTCTATAGGTACATTTTCTAGGTAGTGTACCTGACAAGCCACTTAACACTAACTCAGAAACTAAAACTAACTAAGCTAAATTGACAGTATGGTAAAACAGTAAATAATCATTTATTTTAATACATCTAATAAACAATTAGCAAATGTTTTTTGAAACAGTAATCAGTCCAACAATAATCAAAATGGGTCTCAAATCAACTGCTAGCAAAGAAAAGGTCTGATTAATAAGCAGGAGCACTATGACAGCAGCCTTCATTCACATTATAATAACAGTTAACCCACTTCTCTCCTTGCTGTATTTTATCAAGAAGAAAATGATAAGCGTGGGCCACTGAGGAGCATATGAAATAATAAGAGAGACACCTTCTTCACGTAAGCTTAAAGGATAGGCAGACACTTAACGGTTGGGGTCTTAGTAATCAGGAATAACAGATCGCCCCCTCATCTCACACAGTTGGACACAGTTCTCAATTCCATCACCATGCTCCACCACTACATTGGGGTAATATATACACTGGTATATACATTAGCTCAGTGGCGGTAACATAATAATCTTCTGCCTCAGCCTTACACAAATGGCGTCATTCGACACCTACAGCCCCTGTGTGAAAAAATTCGGAGAGGTTTGAAGTGTTCTGAATCCACTGTAGGTGGTGATTCAACTTTACATTCCCCTGACCTATTACTTCCAGATTAGAATCGATAGGTTCAGAATCAGTCAATTACATCAAACTAGAGCGGGGTTCTAACAATCCGGTTGAACGTATACTTGCACATTGAATTATTAACTCCTTCACAATATCTTCTATAGCCAAGTGCAAGGAATCAAAGAACAGCCTAAACATTTCAGATAATGGGGCCTATTTATCAAGCTCCGTACAGAGCTTGATGTCCCGTGTTTCTGGCGAGCCTTCAGGCTCGCCAGAAACACAAGTTATATAGCAGCTACCGCTGCTCCATAACCTGTCTGCCTGCTATAAGGCGGCAGACAGACATAGCCAGAAATCAACCCGATCCAATGCTGTCACAATATCGGATCATGTCCGCTTGCACCATATTAAATATGTCCCAAAGCCTTGATGAGAAAAGCTGTTTTATACAAAAAGTCAAATAGCTTTAAAGTTTTGATACGACTCTCTGGCGGCCAAGAGATATAATGACTTGATCCACAGATGATCCCGGACACAAATATCGCCAAGGGAGAGACACGGATGGCAAATAATCTGGCCACAAATAGGATTTAATGCTCAGAGCATCAGAAGTCAGTGGCCATATTAAAATGTCGCCCACCGGAAGTATATATGTCTAATTTTATTGATATAAATTATTTATATCCCCAAGCTAATATCACATTTTCTCCATTACATTCTTCTTCAGTATACTGAAGCTTTTTCTCTTGTAAGGTGTATCCAGTCCACGGATTCATCCTTTACTTGTGGGATATTCCCTTTCCCAACAGGAAGTGGCAAAGAGAGCACACAGCAGAGCTGTCCACATAGCTCCCCCTTCAGCTCCACCCCCCAATCATTCTCTTTGCCGGCTCTAAGCAATCGGAAGGGTAAAGTGAATGTGGTGTTAGAAATGTAGTTTTTATTTTCTACAAGCAAAAGTTTGTTATTTTAAATGGTACCGGTGTGTACTATTTACTCTCTAGCAGAAAGGAGATGAAGAGTTCTGCAGGGAGGAAGATGATTTTAGCATGTTGTAACTAAAATCCACTGCTGTTCCCACATAGGACTGAGGAGTGCAAGAAAACTTCAGTTGGGGGGAACGGTTTGCAGGTTAGGCTGCAATAAGGTATGTTCAGTCATTTATTTCTAGACAAGACTGTGATAATGCTAGAAAAGACTGATAATATCCCCATGAGGGAAGGGTAAGCTGTATTCAGAGACTAAGTATGGAATTGCAAGCTTACATAACAGGGCTAGTTTATGCTGGTTGACACTACTTAATGGCAAACGTTTTTTATTGAAAAATTTCGTTTTTTGACAACATCACAACTGTAGCTTACGTCAATCATCAAGGCGGAACAAGGAGTTCCCTAGCAATGATGGAAGTAACCAAAATAATCAGATGGGCAGAGGATCACTCTTGCCATCTCTCAGCAATTCACATCCCAGGAGTAGACAACTGGGAGGCGGATTTTCTAAGTCGTCAGACTTTTCACCCGGGGGAGTGGGAACTCCACCCGGAGGTATTTGCCCAGCTGACTCAGCTATGGGGCACTCCAGAATTGGATCTGATGGCATCCCATCAGAACACCAAACTTCCTCTTTACGGGTCCAGGTCCCGGGATCCCCAGGCGGTGCTGATAGATGCTCTAGCAGCGCCTTGGTCCTTCAATCTGGCCTATGTTTTTCCACCGTTTCCTCTCCTCCCTCGTCTGGTTGCCAGAATCAAGCAGGAGAGGGCTTCAGTGATTCTAATAGCGCCTGCGTGGCCACGCAGGACCTGGTATGCAGACCTAGTGGACATGTCATCTGTGCCACCATGGACACTACCAATGAGGCAGGACCTTCTAATACAAGGTCCTTTCAAACATCCAAATCTAATTTCTCTGCGTCTGACTGCTTGGAGATTGAACGCCTAATTCTATCAAAGCGTGGTTTCTCTGAGTCGTTTATTGATACCCTGATTCAGGCTAGAAAGCCTGTCTCCAGGAAAATCTACCATAAGATTTGGCGAAAATATCTTTATTTGTGCGAATCCAAGGGTTACTCATGGAGTAAAGTTAGGATTCCCAGGATTTTGTCTTTTCTCCAAGACGGATTGGAGAAAGGATTGTCAGCTAGTTCCTTAAAGGGACAGATATCTGCTTTGTCTATTCTTTTTCACAAACGTCTGGCAGAGGTACCAGACGTTCAAACGTTTAGTCAGGCTTTAGTCAGAATCAAGCCTGTTTATAGACCTGTGACTCCGCCATGGAGTCTGAATTTAGTTCTTTCAGTTCTGCAAGGGGTTCCGTTTGAACCTTTACATTCCATAGATGTTAAGTTTTTATCTTGGAAAGTTTTGTTTTTGGTAGCTATCTCTTCTGCTCGAAGAGTTTCAGAGTTATCTGCTTTACAGTGTGATTCACCTTACCTGGTGTTCCATGCAGATAAGGTAGTTTTGTGTACCAAACCCGGTTTTCTTCCTAAGGTTGTGTCTAATAAGAATATTAACCAGGAAATTGTTGTTCCTTCTCTGTGTCCTAATCCTTCGTCGAAGAAGGAACGTCTGTTACACAATCTTGATGTGGTTCGTGCTTTAAAGTTCTATTTACAAGCAACTAAGGATTTCAGACAAACAACTTCTTTGTTTGTTATCTATTCTGGTAAGAGGAGAGGTCAGAAGGCGACCGCTACCTCTCTTTCCTTTTGGCTTAAAAGCATCATCCGTTTGGCCTATGAGACTGCTGGCCAGCAGGCTCCTGAAACAATTACTGCTCATTCTACCAGAGCAGTGGCTTCCACATGGGCTTTTAAAAATGAGGCTTCTGTTGAACAGATTTGTAAGGCAGTCACTTGGTCTTCGCTGCATACTTTTTCCAAATTTTCCAAATTCGATACTTTTGCTTCTTCGGAGGCTATTTTTGGGAGAAAGGTTTCACAAGCAGTGGTGCCTTCCGTTTAAGGTACCTGTCTTGTTCCCTCCCTTCATCCGTGTCCTAAAGCTTTGGTATTGGTATCCCACAAGTAAAAGATGAATCCGTGGACTGGATACACCTTACAAGAGAAAACAGAATTTATGCTTACCTGATAAATTACTTTCTCTTGTGGTGTATCCAGTCCACGGCCCGCCCTGTCATTTTAAGACAGGTGGTTTGTATTTTTAAACTACAGTCACCACTGCACCCTATGGTTTCTCCTTTTTCTTCCTAACCTTCGGTCGAATGACTGGGGGCTGGAGCTGGAAGGGGAGCTATGTGGACAGCTCTGCTGTGTGCTCTCTTTGCCACTTCCTGTTGGGAAGGGGAATATCCCACAAGTAAAGGATGAATCCGTGGACTGGATACACCACAAGAGAAAGTAATTTATCAGGTAAGCATAAATTCTGTTTTTATACTGATACAGAATGGTATAATGTTTTATGTTGATTAACACATTAAATAAATGCACATTTGACAGTAAGGTCAACATTTTTCTCTCATAATTCAGATAGAGCATGTTATTTTAATCACCTTTCTAATTTACTTTTATTATCTAATTTGCTTACTTTTCTTGGTATCCTTTGTTGAAAAGCATACCTAAATATGCTCAGGAGAAGCAATACACCACTACAAGGAGTTAGCAGCTGACTGGTGACTGCAAGTTTGCCTCTTGTTATTGGTTCACCCAGTATGTTTAGCAACACCATGGTAAATGAAGTAAATTTGATGATAGTAGTAAATTGGAAGTTGTTATAATTGTATCCTCTGTCTGAACCGTAAAAGAAACATTTTGGACTAGATTTCAAGTGGCATTCTAATGTTAGCACACGCGATATAGAAATATCACGTCCACTTTAACTTGAGCTTATATTACAAGTTGAAAGTAAATGCGAACGTATGAGTGCAATTGCATTTTACGTCGTGTTAGCGCAACTGAAGACCTCACGCAAAAGATAAGGAGTAAAAAAAAAAGGTACAGCAAACACAACATAAATACATTAATATAAACATTATCTTATTAAAATTGTTCACATTAGTATTTTAAAAAAAAAAGTTATAAGGGTTCACAAGTATATGGTATGTAACAAGGTGTTTGACTGGAAAGGGCTATAATATATAAATATATATATATATATATATATATATATATATACACATACATGTTTAAGAATGTGTATGTATGTATATGTGTATTTATATGTGTATATATGTACATACATATATGTATACACATATAAACACACACATATATATACGCTTTGCAGCCCTTTCCACTCAAATACCTGAAAACATGAAATATTAATATTTAATAAAGTGTTTTAGTGTGTATATACTGTCAATATTTTACATTCCAATGTTCTTCACATAGGGAAAAATGTTCAAAGTATTTTTTAAATAGATATTCCTATATAAATCTGTATATATCTATACCTGTATACGTACATGTATTCACATATGTATAGATATTATTATCCGTTATTTGTAGAGCGCCAACAGATTCCGCAGCGCTAATATATTTTACAAATAATCAATCAGAAATATATATTTTAAAATAAAGAGAACATTTTCTTCTATGTGTAGAACATTGGAATGTAAAATGTTCATAACTCGCATCGACTATAGCACACTTGGTTTAACGCGGTCGAGTTAGCATGAGAGCAGTAGGTGTTGCGTTTCCATTAAAACCTATGGGGAGACGAAGTTGGCGCAGTGGCAATATCTGAAGTCCTGAAGTTAGTGTGCGTCAGCTTCTGCTCACACGCAAACCATTTACTTTCAACTTTTAATATGCGCACTAAGCCATGCACGTTAAAAGTTCTTCTAGCGGTTTCTATGTGAGATAAAGCGCTAAATAGCAGGCCACTTGTAATCTAGTCCTTTGTCTTTTATTTACCTTTCATTTGATTGGCCTGCACCTTTTTCTAGGTATGAGAAATCTTGGAATACGCTAAACAAAACAAAGACACTTCAGGACGCCTTAGAACGAGCAGGAAGAAAGGATCTGGCAGACAAGCTGAGATGCCTGCACTGGGGGCATCAGAAGCTGAGCAGCAGAGTAGAGCTCCCTTCTGCTTTTCCTTTTCTTATTACAGTGCACAAAACTATTAATAACAAGGAAGGTCTAAAGAAAATTAATGAACTTAGTCGTAAGTACACCTAGGGCCTGCTGGAGGAGAACATATGCTTCTAGTTGCAAATATCACCGATCGTCATCATTTACTACAAGGAACTTTATTATGTCAATGTCATTTGGTAAAAGCTGGACTGTATTGAAAGTGGCCTTATTAAAGGCAGTAGAAAAGTCAAAATTAAACTTTTATTATTCAGACAGAGCATGCAATTTAAAAAAAAAAACTACTTTTCAAAGTATTTCTATTATCAAATTTGCTTTGTTCTCTTTGTATCCTTTGTTTAAGAGTAAACCTAGACAGGCTAAGGAGCAGCAGTGAACACCTGGGAACTAGCTGGTGATTGGTACCTGCACATATCTTTTCATTGGTTAACGCAATATGTTCAGTTAGTTTCCATGAGTGCATTGCTGCTTCTGAACCTACCTAGACTTACTCTTCAACAAAGTATACAAAGAGAAATAAGCAAATAGCAATAGACTTGAAAAGTTATTTGAAACTGCATACTCTGTCTGAATCATGAAAGTTTAATTTTATCTTTACTATCCCTTTATAGCACCTTTTAATATTTTGTGTGGTGACACAGAATACCATTGTATACCCCTTTCTGTACACTCTCCCTCAGAAAACCTGAACTACTAGAGTTTTCCACTGGAGAAGATTTGCAAATAAACTTTTGTTTCTTTGTTTGTTTTAGTCTCTTTCATTTTTTTTTCATCCAGTTATGAAACTTAGCTTTTATGAAATGAATGTAATTCTGTAAGAAAATTACAGTTCAAAAGCTCTTTTTGCGCTGAGAAATCATTTTATCTTTAGAAAAAAGTACTTTCCCTCATCATCTAGAGCAAATTAAAAAAAAGGAGTTTGGACAATAACAATATTTTCTTTCATAAGGTGGCGATAGTCCATGAGCTATTACTCTCAGGATTCGCCTCCTGGCCACTAGGATGAGGCAAAGATACTCAACGTTCCACAAGCTTTTAAACCCTCTCACCTCTCTGGTATCCGAGTCTTATCTCAGGAGGAAGGTAAAGAAATTAGGTGATCCAGTTTCTTTGTGAACATGGGTTCTCAGACCTATGTGAGATCCTTTCTCCCCCTCAGGAAATCTGGATTTACATAGAGGGGACTATTAGAGTACTTAGTCAGTGAATAAAATTCTCCTGTGAGAGATTATCACTAGCCCACCACATCTGTCACAGGGACTGGTCCCTTAGACATCTCCTGTTGGATTAGTCTGCTACAGGTGCTGCTGGGACTTGTCTCTTAGCCTCCTCCTGTTGGATTTGTCTGCCCCAGGTGTTGCTGTGACTTATCTCTTAGCCTCCTCCTGTTGGATTTGTCTGCCACAGGTGTTGCTGGGAGTTGTCTCTTAGCCTCCTCCTGTTGGATTAGTCTGCCACAGGTGTTGCAGGGACTTGAGTGCAGCTATTTCATGCATTAACATAGCCCACAGGCTATTAGCAGGTACACCGATTTTAAGGTACATCATAGCCGGAAACACATATAATTTTGTTTGAGAGATATTCTTTGTAATTTTATTTCTTTGCTCACTCACATATTCCTTCAGCTCCCATTTGCTGTTTTATTTCTATTAGTGCTATGCGCCCGCTTATATTTTACACCGGTCTCTGGGTCTTTTTTTGCGTTCTCATATTTTACCAGCATGCTCCTTTTTTGGGGGCAATTTACAATCATTTTATTTGGCAATTGAACAGCACTGTTCAGGTAATTTTCCCGCCACTTGAACTGTGCTCTACCTCTAGTAGGGGGTAAGTTACTACTTTTTAGAGCCATATTTATATTGTAAATACTATTCTGCATTTTGTTATAGTTATTTACAATTATTCTTCTTTTTAAATCACAAAGAGGGCTTTTATTCTCATATTTATTCATTACAATATTTTCCACGATCTTTATCATAAAGTCCCTGTTACACATTGCAACATTATTTATTTACTGTTGTTTCTATTCTTTTGCACAATAAAGTTGCTTGGGTGGTCTTGTCTGTGTTTTTCTATTTACATTATGGAGCATACTATAACTGTTACCATTTACAGTATATACATATAGTTCCTTTAGAAAGTAGATCCACTCCTCACTTATTTTATTAATTTCTGTGTGTACTTGCAAGCTTATATGTATGTTTATAACTTTAGCTTTGCAATTCTGTAGGATCTTTTTATGCTTTTTAACTAATGCTATTTTTTTCTCTAAGGGATTCTGTGCTCCCTTTGTTCTATTGTAAGGAAGGTCTACAGATTTGGCTCCAGAATTTAAGACTTCTGCGCTCTACAATTTATTCAGTCAGGACGGCTAAACCTCCTCCAAGTTAGGGAATGGATTTGTCTGATTCTCAAACTGATCAGTCCAGTTAAAGGGTCAGTCAAGTCCAAAAAAAACTTTCATGATTCAGATAGGGCATGTAATTTTAAATAACTTTCCAATGTACTTTTATCACCAATTTTGCTTTGTTCTCTTGGTATTCTTAGTTGAAAGCTAAACCTAGGAGGTTCATATGCTAGTTTCTTAGACCTTGAAGGCCACCTCTAATCTAAATGCATTTTGACAGTTTTTCACAACTAGAGGGCGTCAGTTCATGTGTTTAATATAGATAACATTAAGCTCATGCATGTGAATTTACCGAGGAGTGAGCACTGATTGGCTAAAATGCAAATCTGTCAAAAGTACTGAAATAAGGGGGCAGTCTGGAGAGGCTTAGATACAAGGTAATTACAGAGGTAAAATGTGTATTATTATAACTGTGTTGGTTATGCAAAACTGGGGAATGGGTAATTAAGGGATTATCTATCTTTTAAAACAACAAAAATTCTGGTGTTGACTGTCCCTTTAAAGAAGGTTTTTCACACAGACTCCTCAGATTTGTTTTCTCTAAGTTTTGTTTATGATAACACTGTTCAACAAATTTTTTTAATTTGTTTCCTTACTTAAAATAGTCATACTTTACTAATATTGGGTCTTGAAAAATGAATATGACTTCAGAATATTTTTATTAGCACTAGGTTTTGAGATACACTACTTGCGCTTCAGTAATATAGTCAAAGTGAAAAGTAATTTTACAACAATCTGATATTTTCTTGATACCCCATAAATGAAAGTTGTTTTCATTCAATCAATCAATCGCAAATAACAACACAAAATGAAGAAACATACAGCGATTGAAAGTACTATCTGAAATAGTGGCCTATTCACAAGAGCACCTTTTTTTTGTGGCTTGTATTATTCTTATGGGGCATCTCTTGTCACTGTCCAACAGTAGTTAGCGAGCATAGAAGGGTTCCACCTACCCTGATATCTTCATTCCATTGCTGAAATGTCTTGGTGGAACCGCTCTCTGTGCTCATCATTCACTGCACTGCAGTTGTTAGGGAAGAAGTCCAGATGAGAGTTGAGAAAGTGGGTTTTGAGTGACATGTTGCAGCCTTATTGATCATACTTTTCTTGAAGTTCTTTTTTTAAAAAAGTTTTATTGTTTTATTGAGGGCAAAACAATAAATTCACTTACAATGCATAGTACACGCATTATATCAAATATTGTCATCATAAATGAACATCTAAAGTTTATATAAATAAATAGCAGTCCTCATTGTTCTTCCCCTTTTGTTTGGAGGTATAGGTCACTCTTGGACCTGGGATGTTGTATTAGACTGTAGTAAGGAATAAAAAATGAACAAAATAAACAGAACAAAAAAAAAAAAGTTGCATCTTAGAGAAAAAAAAAGGTTATTACATTGACAACATTAAAAAGAAAATGAAGATGTAAGTAGCCAAAGGTGGAAACAGCAAAGATAAATATAACAGTACAACATAGTGCAAATTGGCATATTGTAGATGCACTATCAAATGGGTTCTATGTAAACTCTGAGGATAACATAATTTATGCTTACCTGATAAATTTATTTCTCTTGTGATGTATCGAGTCCACGGATTCATCCTTACTTGTGGGATATTCTCCTCCCCTACAGGAAGTGGCAGAGAGAGCACCCACAGCAGAGCTGCCTATATAGCTCCCCCCTTAGCTCCACCCCCCAGTCATTCGACCGAAGGCTAGGAAGAAAAAGGAGAAACTATAGGGTGCAGTGGTGACTGAAAGTTTAAAAATAAAAATATATATGCCTGTCTTAATAAACAGGGCGGGCCGTGGACTCGATACATCACAAGAGAAATAAATTTATCAGGTAAGCATAAATTATGTTTTCTCTTGTAAGATGTATCTAGTCCACGGATTCATCCTTACTTGTGGGATACCAATACCAAAGCTTTAGGACACGGATGAAGGGAGGGACAAGACAGGGACCTTAAACGGAAGGCACCACTGCTTGTAGAACCTTTCTTCCAAAAATACCCTCCGAAGAAGCAAAAGTATCAAATTTGGAAAATTTGGAAAAAGTATGAAGCGAAGACCAAGTCGCCGCATTACAAATCTGTTCAACAGAAGCCTCATTTTTAAAAGCCATGTGGAAGCCACAGCTCTAGTAGAATGAGCAGTAATTCTTTCAGGAGACTGTTGGCCAGCAGTCTCATAAGCCAAATGGATGATGCTCTTGAGCCAAAAGGAAAGAGAGGTAGCCGTAGCCTTCTGACCTCTCTGCTTACCAGAATAAACAACAAACAATGAAGATGTTTGACGGAAATCTTTAGTTGCTTGTAAGTAGAACTTTAAAGCACGAACCACATCAAGATTGTGCAACAGACGTTCCTTCTTTGAAGAAGGATTAGGACAAAGTGAAGGAACAACAATCTCTTGATTGATATTCTTATAAAAAACACCCTTAGGAAGAAACCCAGGTTTGGTACGCAAAACCACCTTATCTGCATGGAAAATAAGATAAGGGGAATCACACTGTAAAGCATATAGCTCAGAAACTCTTCGAGCCAATGAGATAGCTACTAAAAACAAAACTTTCCAAGATAGAAGCTTAATATCCATGGAATGCATAGGTTCAAACGGAACCCCTTGAAGAACTTTAAGAACTAAATTTAGGCTCCATGGCGGAGCAACAGGTTTAAATACAGTCTTGATTCTGACCAAAGCCTGACTAAATGCTCGAACGTCTGGGACATCTGCCAGACGTTTGTGTAGAAGAATAGACAAAGCAGATATTTGTCCTTATAAGGAACTAGCTGATAATCCCTTCTCCAAACATTCTTGGAGAAAAGACAATATTCTAGGAATCCTAATCTTACTCCACGAGTAACCTTTGGATTCACACCAATAAAGATATTTGCGCCAAATCTTATGATAGATCTTCCTGGTGACAGAGAAACCACGCTTTGATAGAATCAGGCGTTCAATCTCCAAGCAGTCAGACGCAGAGAAATTAGATTTGGATGCGTGAACAGACCTTGGATTAGAAGGTCCTGCCTCATTTTGCAGAGTCCACGGTAGAACCGAGGACATGTCCACTAGGTCTGCATACCAAGTCCTGCGTGGCCACGCAGGTGCTATCAGAATCACCGAAGTTCTCTCCTGCTTTATTCTGGCAACCAGACGTAGAAGGAGAGGAAATACATAGGCCAGATTGAAGGACCAAGGCACTGCTAGAGCATCTATCAGTACCGCCTTGGGATCCCGGGACCTGGACCCGTAACGAGAAAGTTTGGCATTCTGACGGGACGCCATCAGATCCAATTCTGGTGTGCCCCATAGCTGAATCAGCTGGGCAAATACCTCCGGATGGAGTTCCCACTCCCCCAGATTAAAAATCTAATGACTTAGGAAATCTGCCTCCCAGTTCTCTACTCCTGGGATGTGGATTGCTGAGAGATGGCAAGAGTTATTATTTTGGTTACCTCCATCATTGCTAGAGAACTCCTTGTTCCTCCTTGATGATTGATATAAGCTACAGTCGTGATGTTGTCCGACTGAAACCTGATGAATTTGGCCGCAGCAACCTGAAGAGATTCCTCCCGAGACCATAAGCCCTGTGCTTTCAGGGAGTTCCAGACTGCATCCCAGCCTAGCAGGCTGGCATCTGTCGTTACAATGAGCCACTCTGGCCTGCGGAAACACATTCCCTGAGACAGGTGGTCCTGAGACAACCACCAGAGAAGAGAATCTCTGGTCTCCTGTTCCAGATGCAGTTGAGGAGACAAATCTGCATAATCCCCATTCCACTGTTTGTGCATGCATAGTTGTAGTGGTCTGAGGTGTAGGCGGGCAAAAGGAACTGTGTCCATTGCCGCTACCATGAGTCCGATTACCTCCATATACTGAGCCACTGATGGCCGAGGAATGGAATGAAGAGCTCGGCAAGTGGTTAAGAGCTTTGATTTTCTGACCGCCGTCAGAAATATTTTAATTTCTACCGAAGGAAACTCTTATAAGAGGGAAGAGAGAACTCTTTTTTATGTTCACCGTCCACCCGTGAGATCTCAGAAAAGCCAACACAATGGATAGCTGGAAAGTTGACGCCTGAAATAAGATGTCGTCTAGATAAGGCGCCACTGCTATGCCCCGTGGTCGTAGAACCGCCAGAAGGGACCCTAGCACCCTTGTGAAAATTCTGTGAATAGGGATGTGTAGATACGCATCCTTTAAGTCCACGGTGGTCATATATTGACCCTCCTGGATCAGAGGTAGAATAGACTGAATAGTCTCCATCTTGAATGATGGAACTTTGAGGAACTTGTTTAGAATTTTGAGATCCAAGATTGATCTGAAAGTTCCCCCTTTTTTGGAAACCACAAACAGGTTTGAGTAAAAACCTAGCCCCTGTTCCTCTTTTGGGACTGGGCGGATCACCCCCATGGTATGTAGGTCTTCTACACAGCGTAAGAACGCCTTTCTCTTTGTCTGTTTACAGACAATCGAGAAATGTGAAAAGTCCCCCTTGGAAGAAAGCCTTTGAATTTCCAGAAAATATCCCTGGGACACAATTTCTAATACCCAGGGATCGTGAACATCTCTTGCCCAAGCCTGAGCTTGTGTAGAAGAGAGAGAGTCTGCCCCCTACTAGATCCGGTCCTGGATCGGGGGCTACCCCTTCATGCTGTCTTAGAGGCAGCTGCAGGCTTCTTGGCCTGTTTACCCTTGTTCCAAACCTGGTTAGGTCTCCAGACCGACTTGGATTGGGCAAAATTCCCCTCTTGCTTTGCAGCAGAGGAAGCTGAAGCGGGACCACTCTTGAAATTTCAAAAGGAACGAAAATTATTTTGTTTGGTCCTCATCTTATTTGATCTATCCTGAGGGAGGGCATGACCTTTCCCTCCAGTGATGTCTGAAATAATCTCTTTCAGTTCAGGCCTGAATAGGGTCTTTCCTTTGAAAGGGATGTTCGAAAGTTTAGTTTTAGATGACACATCAGCAGACCAGGATTTAAGCCATAACGCCCTGCATGCTAAAATGGCAAAACCTGAATTCTTTGCCTCTAATTTAGCCAGTTGAAAAGTGGCATCTGTAATAAAAGAATTAGCCAATTCAAGGGCCTTAATTCTGTCCATCTGAAGAGCCTCTTCTAGAGCCTCAAACCAGAAAGCAGCTGCAGTAGTTGCAGGAACAATGCACGCAATAGGTTGAAGAAGAAAACCTTGATGAACAAAAATTTTCTTCAGGAGACCCTCTAATTTTTTATCCATAGGATCTTTGAAAGCACAACTGACTTCAATAGGTATAGTTGTACGCTTAGACAGAGTAGAAATAGCTCCCTCCACCTTAGGAACTGTCTGCCACGAGTCCCGCATGGTGTCAGATATGGGAAACATTTTCTTAAAAACAGGAGGGGGAATGAACGGAATACCTGGTCTATCCCACTCCTTAGCAATAATATTCACAATCCTCTTAGGGACTGGAAAAAAACATAAGTGTAAACAGGAACCTCTAAGTATTTATCCATCTTACACAATTTCTCTGGGACCACTATAGGGTCACAATCATCTAGAGCCGCTAATACCTCCATGAGCAATAAGCGGAGGTGTTCAAGCTTAAATTTAAAGGCCATCATATAAGACTCTGTCTGAGGAAGGGTCTTTGCTGAATCAGAAATTTCTCCCTCAGATAACAAATCCCTCACCCCTACCTCAGAGCATTGTGAGGGCATATCAGATACGGCTATTAAAGCGTCAGATTGCTCAGCATTTTTCCTTAACCCAGAGCTGTCCCGCTTTCCTTGTAAACCAGGCAGTTAGGATAAAACCTCTGTGAGGGTTGTATTCATACCATGGCCATGTCTTGTAAAATAAATGAATTCAACGCACTAGAGGTACTTGTGCGGGCGTTACTGGTTGTGACACTTGGGGAGAGCTAGATGGCGAACCCTCATTTACTTCTGACTGAGAATCATCTATTGCTCTATTTTTAAGTGCTAATATATGTTCTTTATAATTTATAGACACATATGTGAGCCTGCTTTGCTAAAGTGTTTTAAACGTGTTTTATGCTGAATGGATTTACCAAGTGACATATAGTTCTAGATATTGATGAGCACCTAATAAAACGTCTAACAAAAAGAGTATATAGAAGCAAACATAAGGAAACATATAAACAGTAGGATCACAACATTTTCTCCAACCGAAGGTATTTCAAACGGTATTATTATATTAATACATGTTAAGTTACGACTGATTCAAAGTCCAATCTGTTATAGTAAATGTTAGAGAAGTAAATGTCGGGTAAACTGTGTTTAATTTAACGGGTTAATGAGGTAAGCTGGTTACGAGTGTAAACGGTAACGCCAGTGCCCAGCCAGGTTGAAAAAAGTTCCAATAACACTGTTAAAGGGATGTGCATCAGGTCCATATTGCCGGTATGACATCTGAGCATAATCCGGGTCTTTTGGGCAACGATTTTAAGCTCTTTTCTTCAGGATTGTTTCCCGGTTAGTTTTTGTTTTAGCGGTCTGGGCGACCATAGGGCTGGCAGATGCTGTTATTGTGTCTCTGTAGTGCAGTGCTTTCCAAACTGTGTGTCGGGACACACTAGTGTGTCGGCAGCAGTGTGTAGGTGTGTCCCTGCTTCAGCACAAATTTTTTTTAATTTTTTTTTTGGTTTCTGACTTTCCGCCTGCCTGCTACGCATATCACATGGTTGACACGTGATTGATACCTAGGGGGACACAGAGCATCTTAACCTATTGGCGCAGCTCATTGGGAACTGAAACTATTCCCATTGGCAGCACATTGGCTCCTGACTGCACGTGTAGTCTCCTTAATTGGCTCGTGACTGCATGTGTAGTCAGTAAATGGGAGAGCAGTGTGTTTGCAGCGCGGTCAGTAGTCAATCGGACTCACCGAGCTCTGAGGGCGGCAGCTTAAATGCTGAGCTGAAGTCAGAGGGGTTATTTTCTGCAGCTAGCTCCCAGTAGTGCATTGCTGCTCCTGCTCTTGATATATGGATAGGAAGTGGAAGCTTAAAAATGCTTGATGATAAAATGCGAGTGTCTTTATCTAATATTCCACCAAATATTCAGAAACTGTGTTCATCCCATAAACCTCATACATCCCATTAAAATTTCAAGTTGCTATTGGTGTTATTAAACTTTTTTTTTAATTCTTGCACATACATACTGTTACTTGTAAATACATTTCATTATTGTATAATTCATGTATGTGTCCGTATCTCTTAAAACAAGTTAGTTTAACCTCCTGTTTGCTAGTACAACTGAATTACTGTGTCACGAAATGATGTAGGTCTAAAAAGTGTGTCACCAACATGAAAAGTTTGGAAAGCTCTGCTGTAGTGTCTGTCTGCAACCGTTTCAGCTTACCCCTCTGTGTGGTCATGCTGTCTTGCAAGTTAGTAAACGGGTCCAGCAGTGTCCTGAGAGGAGCCGTGTGCATCTTGAGTTAGATCCAATTCAGCAAGGCCTGCTCTATACGTTATTGAGTGATCCATGAGTTTCAATGTTCCTTGACTAATGGTGTGTTCGCTCATCATAGCGTCAGCAGGCCTTAAGCTCCATATGGTAGGTTGACGAGCGATGGTTCCAGCCTGAGTCTGGGGGGCCTGTGTGAGAACAGGTGAGTGTGGTCCCTTCCGTTGAATAAGCACTTTGGTTGGGTGTGTGTAAATGTCTTCGTCCATGGGATAAGTCATCTCTGCTGTACTGTGTGCCACCTCTGCACTTTTACTTGTTTGGCGGTAAAATTACATATTAGATTGTCATAGGGAGCTCTCTCCATCATGGATTGCATCAGACTTTCAATCCTTTGAAGTTGTTGATCATGGTAATCTTCTGGTTTAGATTCTCTGGAGATTGCCATCCTCCTTTTTAGAATAGTATATTTGTGGATTATTGGAGTAAAATATGTAAGTTAGTTTGTTGTATCCAGTTAAGGCCAAATACCTCGAGAAGCCGAGGGGGGGGGGAGCGCTGCCTATCGCGAGCCGCCGATCTAGGCCTCTGACATCCAATTCTGGGCTCTAATGTCAGGAATACAGATCAGATAGTAATATATGCTTCCCACAACAGAAAGAAGGAGATTATGATATAAATTAGATAGATGTGCTGTAGAATTTCTCCGATAATTGGCGGATTGTCAGCGTATCTATCAGAGCTCAAAAAAATGCGACCTCTCGGGATCACTGTACGGACACGCCTCCTCTAGAAGTTTTTTTTGCTAGCTCAACATAGTTTCCAGTTTTTCAGTTACTTAAGAAGCCATTCACATTACCTTTAATTACTTCCCAAGCCACTTTCTCATTACCCTTGGGCTATATATCGGAACCGAGAGCTAACTGAGATTTAAATGTCATAAAATTTCTTGCATGCTGAAATCATGACAAATATTTTCATTGTTGAACAGTGTAATCAGCCATTAATCCTGATACAGATATAAGCCTATATTCAATTTATCAGCAAGGTTTAGGCTCTGCAATTTTGCTGCTATTGGTTCAATTCTCAGTCAGCATGGATATGTGACAGTTGATGCCTTTAAGATTGGATTCAGAATGTTCCCTCAGCCCCTTTAATTGCCTCTGAGGAAAAGGCCAAGTCAGACCTTTTTTTTAAGATGTTTCCTTTATTGGCTTCTATTGTAGAGCTTTGGGGAATTTTTCCTAAGGAAAACATGAGAATTACCACTTTAGCCATATGATTTACTATTCTCTTTGAGAATAGTTCATTTCAGGGACCCTACGGTTAAACATTTGGTTTATTTTTCTCTTTTCAACAGTTTTTACATAGCTGAGTTAATTGCAGTCTGCTGTTGAAGATTTTCAAAATCTTTTGAATCATCTAAACTCAGTAAATTCCTTATTTGGCAATGTCATTTCAGTCACTATTCATTTTAATGCTAAGTTATGATATTTGCAGTCCACCCAGAAGAGCTCTGTAGCTCATTTCATAGTCAGCAGACATGGTCATTTTTGGAAGACCTTATTTATGTTTTTTCCCAGTAAGGACTTATTTTCCGAATTTTTCACAAGCCCTAGATTTTTTCAGAACTAGTATTATAACTTGAACCTTCAGTCCAATATTCTGGTCTGGTACGTGGTAGGTTAATTCTTTATCAAAGACGTAGTTGCAATATGTCCAGAAATTCTGCATTCTAATCATAATTACTTATGATTACAGTATGGGCATCAGGCCAACATTTCCTCCGATTCTGTACAGACAGGAGTTCTTTTCTCTCAGCTCTAGACCTGGAGCCTAACAAATAATAGTGCCGGTTCCAGTTTTTGGAATACGATCTAGAATTTTAATCCAATTTTTTTCTTGTCCCTATGAAACAAGGAACTGTATGGCCTAATTTGGATTTTGAAACATTTTTAGATTACTCAGAGTTCCTACTTTTAAGATGCATTATGTTGGGTCCATTTTACCCTAGTTAAAGCGATAGGCCAAAAATGAAACGTGCATGGGTGCATTTCAAATTGAAATATAATCATTTTTGCAAAATACTTTAGTTAGAAAAAATGCTTCTAGTAAAATTTGTTACTGTTTTTCAGTGGCATACGCACATATCCTGTAAGGGCAAGCAACAGTATTCAAACCCTATCGGCTAGATTATGAGTTGTGCATTAGGCTGAAAAAGCAGCATTAAGAGGTCCTAACCCTGCTTTTTTACGCCCGCTGGTATGACGAGTTTTGAAGGTTTAGGGTCACCGCACACTTCTTTGGCCTTACCGCAAAACGACTTACGTAAACTTTGTAAAGTCTTTTTTTCTATGGGACTTCCATAGCGCCGGTATTACGAGTCTGTCCTGGGAGGCCAAAACGTGAGCGGTACACCTTACCCCGTCAAGAGTCCTAACGCATTTTAAAGTCAGTAGTTAAAGGAACACTGTGTCCAAATTTTTTCTTTTGTGATTCAGATAGAGCATGCAATTTTAAGCAACTTTCTAATTTACTCCTATTTTCAAATGCTCTTTATTCTCTTGGTATCTTTATTTGAAATGCAAGAATGTAAGTTTAGATGCCGGCCCATTTTTGGTGAACAACCTAGGTTGTCCTTGCTGATTGGTGGATAAATGCATCCACCAATCAAAAACTGCTGTCCAGAGTCTGAACCTAGAAAAAAGCTTAGATGTCTTCTTTTTCATATAAAGATAGCAAGAGAATGAAGAAAAATTGATAATAGGAGTACAATAGAAAGTTGCTTAAAATTGCATGCTCTATCTGAATCACGAAAGAAAATTTTTGGGTACAATGTCCCTTTAAGAGTTTTATGGTACAACGCCGTAACATAAAATTCATAACTAAAGTGCTAAAAAGTACACTAACACCAATAAACTACATATTAACCCCTAAACCGAGGACCTCCCGCATCACAAACACTATAATAACATTTTTAACCCCTAATCTGCCGCTCCGGACACCGCCGCCACCTACATTATATTTATGAACCCCTAATCTGCTGCCCCCAATGTCGTCGCCACCTACATACACTTATTAACCCCTAATCTGCCGCCCCCAACGTCTCTGCCACTATAATAAACATTAACCCCTAAACCGGCGCACTCCCGCCTTGCAAACATTAGTTAAATATTATTAACCCCTAATCTTCCGTCCCTAACAGACACCACCTACCTACATTTATTAACCCCTAGTCTGCCGCCCCCAACGTCGCAGCCACTATATTAAAGTTATTAACCCCTAAATCTAAGTCTAACCCTAACACCCCTAATTTAAATATAATTTAAATACGTCTAAATAAAATTCCTATCATTAACTAAATTATTCCTATTTAAAGCTAAATACTTACCTGTAAAATAAAAGATTCAAATAAGTGGATTAGTGCGCGCTAGGGGATGGTATTGCTAAACACTTACTCTAAAGATACAATCTCTGCATGTATCAGACACAAGTTAATGACCAATAACGAAGCCTAAGCCTCAGGATAGAGAGAGTGCGCTAACAAGCTGAAAGTATACACACCATATGAAGATATGTTCAAATTTAATAAACAAAATAAAGCAGATTACACAAAAACATGTATAGAAATTAAATGTAGGGACGTCTCCCTAAGATAAAATATCTTAAAAAACATATAATGCGAGCAAATATTTGCAGATAGCAGCTAACAATTACTGAGATGTAAAATGTATGGCAAAAACACTCATATTATAAAATATATGGCATAACACTGATAATAATCATAAAAACAAGAAATATTAGTAAAGACAAGCACCAAGTTCATATGTATAGTCACAGTGCAGATAGCCGTATGCAAATGAGCATCAGTATTGTAGCATTACGGCTTAGATTCGTAACAAACTTGTACCACAAATAGATACAATGTACTGTACCGTGAGTCAAGAGAGTGTTCAGAGGGTGTTACCGAGGAAAGGAAATCCTTCGGTCAAAGCTTGGACCGCGGCTGTAGTGACTGCCGTTCCTGGAGATAGAAGTGTGCAGACCTCTGCACGTGTGAGTCGGCGTCTAGATTTAGAGTTGGGCGGTAGCCGTCAAAACCAGCGTTAGAGGCTCCTAACGCTGGTTTTAGGCTACCGCCGGTATTTGGAGTCAGTCAGGAAAGGGTCTAACGCTCACTTTGCAGCCGCGACTTTTCCATACCGCAGATCCCCTTACGTCAATTGCGTATCCTATCTTTTCAATGGGATCTTTCTAACTCCGGTATTTAGAGTCGTGGCTGAAGTGAGCGTTAGAATTCTAACGACAAAACTCCAGCCGCAGAAAAAAGTCAGTAGTTAAGAGCTTTCTGTGCTAACGCCGGTTTATAAAGCTCTTAACTACTGTGCTCTAAAGTACACTAACACCCATAAACTACCTATGTACCCCTAAACAGAGGCCCCCCCCACATCGCCGCCACTCTATAAAAATTTTTTTAACCCCTAATCTTCCGCTCCGTACACTGTCGCCAACTACGTTATCCCTATGTACCCCTAATCTGCTGCCCCTAACACCGCCGACCCCTATATTATATTTATTAACCCCTAATCTGCCTCCCACAACGTCGCCTCCACCTGCCTACACTTATTAACCCCTAATCTGCCGAGCGGACCGCACCGCTATTATAATAAAGTTATTAACCCCTAATCCGCCTCACTCCCGCCTCAATAACCCTATAATAAATAGTATTAACCCCTAATCTGCCCTCCCTAACATCACCGACACCTAACTTCAAGTATTAACCCCTAATCTGCCGATCGGAGCTCACCGCTACTCTAATACATTTTTTAACCCCTAAAGCTAATTTTAACCCTAACCCTAACACCCCCCTAAGTTAAATATAATTTTATTCTAACGAAATAAATGAACTCTTATTAAATAAATTATTCCTATTTAAATCTAAATACTTACCTGTAAAAAAAAAACTAATATAGCTACAATATAAATTATAATTATATTATAGCTATTTTAGGATTAATATTTATTTTACAGGCAACTTTGTATTTATTTTAACCAGGTACAATAGCTATTAAATAGTTAAGAACTATTTAATAGCTAAAATAGTTAAAATAATTACAAAATTACCTGTAAAATAAATCCTAACCTAAGTTACAATTAAACCTAACACTACACTATCAATAAATTAATTAAATACAATACCTACAATTATCTACAATTAAACCTAACACTACACTATCAATAAATTAATTAAATACAATATCTACAATTATCTACAATTAAACCTAACACTACACTATCAATAAATTATTTAAATAAAATATCTACAAATAAATACAATAAAATAAACTAACTAAAGTACGAAAAATAAAAAAGAACTAAGTTACATAAAATAAAAAAATATTTACAAACATTAGAAAAATATTACAACAATTTTAAACTAATTATACCTACTCTAAGCCCCCTAATAAAATAACAAAGCCCCCCAAAATAAAAAATGCCCTACCCTATTCTAAATTACAAAAGTTCAAAGCTCTTTTACCTTACCAGCCCTGAACAGGGCCCTTTGCGGGGCATGCCCCAAAGAATTCAGCTCTTTTGCCTGTAAAAAAAACACATACAATACCCCCCCCCCAACATTACAACCCACCACCCACATACCCCTAATCTAACCCAATCCCCCCTTAAATAAACCTAACACTAAGCACCTGAAGATCTTCCTACCTTATCTTCACCTCGCCGGGTTCACCGATCGATCCAGAAGAGCCTCCGATGTCTTGATGTCTTGATCCATGATCCGGCTGAAGTCTTCATCCAAGTGGGAGCTGAAGAGGTCCATGATCCGGCTGAAGTCTTCTATCAACGGCATCTTCAATCTTCTTTCTTCCGGATCCATGTTCATCCCGCCGACGCGGAACATCCATCTTCACCGACGACTTCCCGACGAATGACGGTTCCTTTAAGGGACGTCATCCAAGATGGCGTCCCTCGAATTCCGATTGGCTGATAGGATTCTATCAGCCAATCGGAATTAAGGTAGGAAAATTCTGATTGGCTGATGGAATCAGCCAATCAGAATCAAGTTCAATCCGATTGGCTGATCCGATCAGCCAATCAGATTGAGCTCGCATTCTATTATTGTAGGCTAGGATTTTTTTTTATTTGGGGGGGGGGGGCTTTTTATTTTGATAGGGCTATTAGATTAGGTATAATTAGTTTAAATATTTGATCATTTATTTTTTATTTTGTGTAACTTAGTTGTTAGTTTTTTGTAACTTAGTAATATTTAATAGTAGGTTTTAAATAATTTGAGTAGGGTTAGGTGTTTAAATATGTAATATAGTTATTTTAATTGTTAGTTTAATGTAATTTTAGTATAATAGGGTAGGTTAATGAATAGTTTAATATAATAAATGTTAGGCGAGCGTATTGGTGCCGTTGAATGCAGCATAGTTGACGGTTTGATAAATAGGCCTCTTAGTGTCCATTAGATAGTGTCATGGTATAACTCAAACACTCACAGAAAGAGAATCATTGTACATATTGCAACCTGTGCTGAACAGAGATTGGTTCAATCTGCTGTGCCCTGTGTGAGATCTGCATTTTGTCCATCTTTTTGCAGCCAGTTCAGTGTGCCATTATCTCACTCTGATGGTCCGTTCCTCTCAACCTCTCTGTCACCTGCTGTATCTCTACCTATGTTTCCACTAATCCAGCCTCCAAGCATGGGGCCTAAAGCACAGCAACATGCTGAAGGAAAAAGGAGTGTGAGCTCCACTAATATGTGGTGAAAGGCAAGTACTGCAAGCTAATAAAGATACAGGTGCAGTTATTACCAAAGGAACTATACTGTGTATTGAATTTCATCCTGCTGAACCACTCCCAGAGGAGGAGTCATTCCCTATAAAACACTGCAACTCATTTTAACAAGTGCTTGGACATAGTTGCATTCTGCGTTTGCTGTACTCTTTTTGACTTTGGATCCTTGACCCCTGGCTTGGCTATCTAGAGTACTCTATTGCCTTGCCCTTATCTGCTGTGTTTGCCTTATCTGCTGTGTTTGCTGATTGTACTGATTACTGGCATTGACCTATGACTTGGCTATCTGGACTGCTCTAGTGCCTTGAATTTATCTGTTCTTTTGCTGATTGAACAGGCAGGTTTGACCCTGACTTGCTATCTGTAAAAAAAAAAAACTCTCCATTACCTCTGCACACTGGGTACAAGCATAATCAGAACAAGAGGTATGTTTACCCCTGAAAGATAGGTGCTTCATGTTTGTCCCACCCATTTACTCATGGACTCCACAGCTTTGGTTTTAGGTCCCAGGATTAATGACTTGTGGACTCTTTCCACCTTATGAAAGAGAACAAAATGAATGCTTACCTCATCAATTAATTTTTATGGTGGTTAGAATCCACAAGACCCACCCTTTTATATATTTTAAATTGGCAGCAGTTTCAGTACGCATATCATTTACCCTGCTTTGTCCTTTCTTACTTCTCTATTTTTCTTCTTTTGTCGGCTATACGTAAGACTGGCATACCAGAGAGGTGAAAGTGATTAAAAGCTTGTGGAATGTTGGGTATCTTTGCCCCCTCCTAGTGGCCAGGAGATGAATCCCAGAAGTAATGAATTTATCAGGTAAGCATACATTTAATTTTTTAAATAAGGTCTTTAATAATACTTTAATGTGTATGTAAAGGTAACATAAAATTATTTAGATAATGATTTAATACAAATATTTTCTTAACATTTTCAAATATTATCAATCAAATTGTTACATTAATTTCAAAATGCATATGTATTTTCTTTAATACACACAACATTTCATTATAAGACAGATTTTTGAATGCCAACAACTCTGGAATGCTTTGACTAATTCACTAAGTCACTAAAAAACTGAAGTAAATCTGTTCAGTCTTTTGTTAAAAGAAAAAGGCACTTTTTACTGATGTAACATTATAACAAACTTTAGGTACAAGCTAAATGAATAGTCATGATATTTGGCAAACTGATAAATCAAATAGATCTCTGGTATCTTATTTAAAATACGCAAAGTCAACTCCATAGCAGCACTGCATTACTGAAACCTAGGTAAACACATATGGTGAGCCAGTGACAAGAAGCATATGTGCATATCCACCAATCACCAGCTAGCTTTCAGTAGTGCATTGCTGCTCTGAGGCTGGGGCAGACTGGAACTTAGTAGTGGTCCAGCTCACTGAGAAAGGTACACAGGGCACATAGACGTGGGCTTGATCAGCAATATGGCAACAGAGTCTGTAGGGAGTCACAAAAAAGAGCTACCATAGCCTAGTACAGTCCAATCAGGTGTAAAGATAATATAAAGTCACACTTACGAAAAGTGCTGCACCTCCAGGTGCAGTAACAGCAAGCTGGGACTTCTCAGTCGCCCAGTGGACCACTCTCTTGGCAAACAGAATCCTCGCCAAAAAAAACCCTCCAAAAACCAGCATGAAAATATTCCAAACAGCAGCAAGTGTATCATAAAAACATATATCTTTATTTAAAAACAAAGCAACATGTTTCTCAGCCTCACAGGGGCTCAACACCCTCACAGGGGCTCATTACAATATGTAAATCCTAGCTATTAAACACATTTTGTACCTATACACAGCAATATACAAATTGCGTTGCTGATATTGTCTGGGTTGTATTTGTGATCAGATCATTTGAATGTGAAATTAGTTTTGTGATGGTATCAAAATATTTAATTTAATTTTATTGTGTGTACTCACAAGTTTTGCCATTCGATGTAAAAATTAAAAATAATATTACTTTCATTGATGAAAAAACACAAATGTAAAACTTACTTTATTAACTTATATTACACCGCTACTTTGCTACTGCATTCTCTGGCAGCCCTGACACTAAGACCTTTTTTTTTTCCTGATGTTTTTGCTGTTGTACAATCCAAATCGTGACATTTTTGGCATGTTTCAATGTAGAAAAAACAAAACAGTATCTTTTGCGCATGACGTTGGTAACGCATGCACAAAAAAATCATGTTTTTTTTTTACATAGAAACATACCAAAATGCCACGATTTTGATTGTACAATGTCGAAAACGTCAGAAAAAAATAAATAATTATAAATCAATTATATATAAGTTACTAAAGTAAATTTTACATTTGTGTTTTTTCATCAATGAAAGTAATATTTTTTTTAAATTTTACATTGAATGGCAAAAAAATAAAGGTTTTTAATTTACCATCACTTTAGGCTCCTCAGACTTTTGGATAGAAAGCACTGCCACCAAAATAAATAAAAAACATTTTGGTTCCTCCGTGTTATATCACTAGAACATCAGGAGTAATTCTACCTCTAGATGCTACATATCATTATCCCTGCACAAAAGTAAAAATGGAGGGAAATGCTCTGTCATCCTGAACACAGAAGCAGTTAATGAGGCTGACTGCTGTATTTTTCCATAAAATCACAATAACCAAAGAACAATGGCTCCTAAAGTTTTGTATCATTATACACTTAGGTCTTAATCTACAATTCCATGGGTCATCAATGTTCATGTGGTCTCTCAATTATTATCTCAATTTTCATTCCCTGTTATAAGCTTAAAGTATCATATACTAAGGCTATTAGTACAATCCAGTAACTGAAAGTAAGGCACTGCAGCCAGACACATATGTATGCTACACCTATACATGCAACGTACAAGGACAAAACAGAGGAGGAATAGTGTGGTGGGAGAGATATATGTAGGTAAGGGGACACTGAGGAGCTTCTGAGGGATGTGAGTACCCATAAGGTCATTTATGTTACAACTCTCTAGTACCCAAAGGATTCAAATATGACAGAGCATACATGGGAATGTGTGGTTATTATTTTGAGAAGTTTGTATGCATTGCTTAAACTGGTAATGCAACAGGCAAAGTAAGGCTTTAACCAATCTGATTACTTCTATCTTTTGTCTTCTATGAATATTCCTATTTGTAGATTACACATAAAATGCTTCTTTACTAGCAACTTGTAGTACATAAAATTGACTGATATTACACAAAAAACATAGTAATATGAGATTGATTAACAGTGATATACTGTAATAATGCTGTATATTGAGTCAAATTGTATCATGTTTAATACAAATACAGTATACTGCAAAATGGAAACATATGAATTATAGATTACTGCACTCTTGTATTATTGTAAAATTGAATGCAGCTCACCAAATTGCAGCATTATCGCATCATACCATAATATAAATGGTAAACACATGTAAAAAAAATAAATCTATATTCTGCAATGTATTAATAAAAATAACTAATATACTCTTAAACTTGTGTGTTGCTCAGTTTATATGGAAAATTCACATAATCAATTAGTTGAATACAATTTGATAAAATTTGTAAAACCTTTGGAATTACCTGGATCTCTGTATTAATTACTTATAAAGGGCCAGATTGTGGATTTTTTTTCACTATACTCCGCATTACTAGTGATGTTGCAAATTGTTCGCCGGCGAATAGTTCCCGGCGAACATAGCATGTTCGCGTTCGCCTCGGTGGGCGAACTTATGCGATGTTCGATCCGCCCCCTATTCGTCATCATTGAGTAAACTTTGACCCTGTACCTCACAGTCAGAATACACATTACAACCAATCAGCAGCAGACCCTCCCTCCCAGACCCTCCCACCTCCTGGACAGCATCCATTTTAGATTCATTTGGAAGCTGCATTCTTAGTGAGAGGAGGGACAGTGTAGCTGCTGCTGATTTAATAGGGAAATCGATAGCTAGGCTAGTGTATTCAGTGTCCACTACAGTTCTGAAGGACTCATCTGATCTCTGCTGTAAGGACAGCACCCCAAAAAGCCCGTTTTAGAGCTAGAACATCAGTCTGCTTTTTTTTCCTGTGTAATCTAATTGCAGTTGCCTGCCTGCCAGCGTGTGGGTCAGGCTCACAGCGTATACTGTGCCCACTTGCCCAGTGCCACCACTCATATCTGGTGTAACAGTAGTGAACATTTAAAAAAAAAAAAAAACTTTTTTGACTGTGAAATAATAGCAGACAGCTGCCAGTACCCAAGATGGGGGGTTGCTACACCGCAGCATATGTAAATATGCTAAAAAAAATTAAAAAAAATTTAAAAACCTTTTATTTTAGTACTGGCAGACTTTCTGCCAGTACTTAAGATGGCGGGGACAATTGTGGTGTGGGGGAGGGAAGGGAGCTGTTTGGGAGGGATCAGGGGGTCTGATGTGTCAGGTGGGAGGCTGATCTCTACACTAAAGCTAAAATTAACCCTGCAAGCTCTCTACAAACTACCAAATTAACCCCTTCACTGCTAGCCATAATACACGTGTGATGTGCAGCAGCATTTAGCGGCCTTCTAATTACCAGAAAGCAACACCAAAGTCATATATCTCTGCTATTTCTGAACAAAGGGGATCCCAGAGAATCATTTAAAACCATTTGTGCCATAATTGCACAAGCTGTTTGTAAATAATTTCAGTGAGAAACCTAAAATTGCGAAAAAATTTAAGTTTTTTTAAAATTTGTTCGCATTTGGCGGTGATATGGTAGCATGAAATATACCAAAATGGGCCTAGATCAATACTTTGGGTTGTCTACTACACTACACTTAAGCTAAAATTAACTCTACAAGCTCCCTACATGCTCCCTAATTAACCCTTTCACTGCTGGGCATAAAACACGCGTGGTGCGCAGTGGCATTTAGCAGCCTTCTAATTACCAAAAAGCAACGCCAAAGCCATATAAGTCTGCTATTTCTGAACAAAGGGGATCCCAGAGAAGCATTTACAACCATTTATGCCATAATTGCATAAGTTGTTTGTAAATAATTTCTGTGAGAAACCTAAAGTTTGTGAAAAAGTGAACAATTTTTTTTATTTGATCGCATTTGGCGGTGAAATGGTGACATGAAATATACCAAAATGGGCCTAGATCAATACTTTGGGTTGTCTACTACACTACACTTAAGCTAAAATTAACTCTACAAGCTCCCTACATGCTCCCTAATTAACCCCTTCGCTGCTGGGCATAAAACACGTGTGGTGCGCAGTGGCATTTAGCAGCCTTCTAATTACCAAAAAGCAACGCCAAAGCCATATAAGTCTGCTATTTCTGAACAAAGGGGATCCCAGAGAAGCATTTACAACCATTTATGCCATAATTGCATAAGTTGTTTGTAAATAATTTCTGTGAGAAACCTAAAGTTTGTGAAAAAGTGAACAATTTTTTTTTTATTTGATCGCATTTGGCGGTGAAATGGTGGCATGAAATATACCAAAATGGGCCTAGATCAATACTTTGGGTTGTCTACTACACTACACTTAAAGGGACACTGAACCCAAATTTTTTTCTTTTGTAATTCAGAAAGAGCATGCAGTTTTAAGCAACTTTCTAATTTACTCCTATTATCAATTTTTTCGTTCTCTTGCTATCATTATTTGAAAAAGAAGGCATCTAAGCTTTTTTTTGGTTTCAGTACTCTGGACAGCACTTTTTTATTGGTGGATGAATTTATCCACCAATCAGCAAGGACAACCCAGGTTGTTCACCAAAAATGGGCCGGCATCTAAACTTACATTCTTGCATTTCAAATAAAGATACCAAGAGAATGAAGAAAATTTGATAATAGGAGTAAATTAGAAAGTTGCTTAAAATTTCATAACAATCTGAATCACGAAAGAATTTTTTTGGGTACAGTGTCCCTTTAAGCTAAAATTAACTCTACAAGCTCCCTACATGCTCCCTAATTAACCCCTTCACTGCTGGGCATAAAACACGTGTGGTGCGCAGTGGCATTTAGCAGCCTTCTAATTACCAAAAAGCAACGCCGAAGCCATATAAGTCTGCTATAATGGCATGTCTGGCACACAGTGTTGGGGCAAGGGTCCATCTGACCACTGATACCTGGTCTGCAAAGCATGGTCAGGACAGGTATATCACCTACACTGCGCACTGTGAAGCGGACGTAACTCTTACACGTAACCCTTACACTACCTGATCGATACAACATCATACCTGATGTTTTAAAGCATGTTATTCCAAACAATTTAGGAATGTTAGGTGATTTATGCCCGTTATGGATTAAAACCAGACTCTGCATCAACTATGTAATTTTCCATGGGAGTTTTGCCATGGATCCCCCTCCGGCATGCCACAGTCCAGGTGTTAGTGCCCTTGAAACAACTTTTCCATCACTATTGTGGCCAGAAAGAGTCCCTGTGGGTTATAAAATTCGCCTGCCTATTGAAGTCTATGGCGGGTCGCCAGGTTCGCGAACGTTTGTGGAAGTTCGAGTTCTCCATTCGCTAACCCAAATTTTTAGGTTCGCGACATCACTACGTATTACATGTAGTGATGTTTAACCCCTTCACCCAAAAGGACATATATATACGTCTTGCAGTACTTTGCCTATCGTACTGCAAGACGTATATATACGTCCTAGCTTCAGGAAGCTCCAGCACTCTTGGCTGTTATGCATCTGCTGCATATTGAGCCGGAGCATCATCGGTGCTCCGGCTCCATATGACGGCAGATGCCTGATCGTTACAGACGGTGACATTGTGTGTGTCACCGCCTGTAATGATCTTCTGTTGGTGCCGGTGGGAGGTGTTTGAAGGAAGTGGGTGGCGGGTGGGCGGCCCAGCAGGGGAGGTGGGAGGGAGTGGGAGGGCCCTACTCTACAAAAAATAAAAATAAAGGGACAGGGAGGGATAGGGTAGTTACACTACAAAAAAGGGGATCTGGGGGTGTGGGGGACCCTAACTAAAGATCACCTGTGGGAAGGACCCTGCACTACAGAAAATATCTATATAAAAAATATATATATGTAAAAAAAAGGCAGTTTATAAATACTGGCAGACAGCTGCCAATACCTAAGATGGTGGGTAATCGAGGGGGGAGGTTTAGAGAGCTGTTTGGGGGCGGGGGGATCAGGGAGGTTGGGGGGTAAGGGGGATCCTACACTGCAGAAAATATGAAAATTAATAAAAAATATATTTATATAAGCCTTATATTTTCATACTGTCAGACTGTCTGCCAGTACTTAAGATGGGGGTTACCAGTGAGGGGTGGGGGAGACAAGAGAGCTGTTTGGGAGGGATCAGGTATGGATCAGGGGGTGGGAAGTATCAGGTGGGAGGATAATCTCTACACTAAAGCTAAAAGTAACATTTTAAGCTACCTAATTAACACCTTCACTGCCGGGAATAATAGAAGTGTGCTGCGCAGCTGCAATTAGCGGCCTTCTAATAACCAAAAATCAATGGCAAAGCCATATATGTCTGCTATTTCTGAACAAAGGGTATCCCAGAGAAACTTTTACAAACATTTGTGCCATGATTGCACATGCAGTATGTAAATAATTTGAGAAACCCAAAGTTTGTGAAAAAGTACCAATTTTTTTTATTTGATTGCATTTGGCGGTGAAATGGTGGCATCAAAATTTACCAAAATGGGCCTAGATCAATACCTTGGGTTGTCTACTTAATAAATATATATATTTTCTTTCATCTAAGTGGCTAGTGACGTATGGGATATACATTCTTACCAGGAAGGGGGCAAAGTTTCCCAAACCTTTAAAATGCCTATTAATACACCACCCAACTCACTCATACCTTAGTTTTACAAACTCTGCCTCCTTTGGAGGTGGTGAAGCAAGATGTGCTTGATTTTCTTCTGTGATATGCGCTTCTAAGCATTTTGAAGCCCAATTTCTCTCAAAGTACAGTGTTTGTCTGAGGGATGTGAAGGGAGTATTGCCTTATGATACCATGTTTTCACCTATGCAAAATCTATTCTATGCAAAATTCAGTTGTGGGGGATTATCTGCTGCCTCCCTTTACAGATCGACATTATTATTTCTCTACCATTACGTCTGCTGATATGTTTCAGTACTGGTTTGGCGTGGATGGGTGTCTTCTGGTAAGTATGTATCATTATTTAAGACACTCTAAGCTATGTTTGGCACTTTATATTATAAAGTTTTTTTGCATATATTTGCCATTAGTCAGGTCTGTGTATATTTCAGCATGGAGATTATGTTTATTGGAGAATTTAGGTATTTTTTTCTTACCTGGGGTTTCAGTTATTTGTAACTTGGAGTCTGTTTTTCAAAAATTTCGTGGGCAAATTAGGCTTGCAATGGCGCAAAATGCTTTATTTCATGTAATTGGCAAGAGTCCATGAGCTAGGGACATATGGGATATACAATCCTACCAGGAGGGGCAAAGTTTCCCAAACCTCAAAATGCCTATAAATACACCCCTCACCACACCCACAATTCAGTTTTACAAACTTTGCCTCCTATGGAGGTGGTGAAGTAAGTTTGTGCTAACATTTCTATGTTGATATGCGCTTCTCAGCATTGTTGAAGCCCGATTCCTCTCAGAGTACAGCGCATGTCAGAGGTTTGTGAAGGGAGTATCAATGATTTCCCTAACGGGGGTCTATTTCATAGGTTCTCTGTTATCGGTCGTAGAGATTCATCTCCTACCTCCCTTTTCAGATCGACGATATACTCTCAATTTACCATTACCTCTACTGATAACTGTTTCAGTACTGGTTTGGCTATCTGCTATATGTGGATGGGTGTCTTTTGGTAAGTATGTTTTTTATTACTTAAGTCACCTCAGCTATGGTTTGGCACTTTCTGCATTTATATAAAGCTCTAAATATTTGTATTGTACTTATATTTGCCATGAGTCAGGTTCATGTATTTCCTTCTGCAGACTGTCAGTTTCATATTTGGGTAATATAAACATCTTTTAAGAAAAATTTTTCTTACCTGGGGTTTAGTCTTTTTTACAATTGACTACTTCTTGCAAATTGCGGGCGGCATTAGGCCCGCAGGTGCGTTAAATGCTAAACTTTATTGCGTCATTCTTGGCGCAAAAATATTTTTGGTGCGGAAAGATACGTCTGACGCAACTTCGTCATTTCCGGCGTCATACTTGACGCCGAGACCTTTCACACGGTTGCGTCATTAGTGACGTGAGTGTGTCGTTTCCGGTTATTTTTAGCGCCAAAAAGTTTAGGTTACGTTGTGCGTCATGCTTGGCGCCAAACTTTTTCATTATTTCAATACCCCATTGATGTTTGCCTCTTGATTTTTTCTCTATCAGAGACCTATGCTATTTGCATTTTTTCCCATTCCTGAAACTGTCATATAAGGAAATAGATAATTTTGCTTTATATGTTGTTTTTTCTCTTACATTTTGCAAGATGTCTCAATCTGATCCTGCCTCAGAAGTTTCTGCTGGAACATTGCTGCCTGACATCGGTTCTACCAAAGCTAAGTGCATTTGTTGTAAAATTGTTGAAATTATTTCGTCGAATGTCATTTGTAATAGTTGTCATGATAAACTTTTACATGAAGATAGTGTATCCATCAGTAATAGTACATTGCCAGTTGCAGTTCCTTCAACTTCTAATGTGCATGATATACCTGTAAATTTTAAAGAATTTGTTTCTGATTCTATCTTGAAGGCTTTGTCTGCATTTCCACCTTCTAATAAACGTAAAAGGTCTTTTAAAACTTCTCATTTAGTTGATGAAATTTCAAATGACCAACAACATAATAATTTATCCTCTTCTGATGAGGATCTATCTGATACAGAAGATCCTTCCTCAGACATTGACACTGACAAATCTACTTATTTATTTAAAATAGAGTATATGCGTTCTTTATTAAAAGAAGTGTTAATTACTTTGGATATTGAGGTAACCAGTCCTATTGACGTTCAGTCTAATAAACGTTTAAATGCTGTTTTTAAACCTCCTGTGGTTTCTCCAGGGGTTTTTCCTATTCCTGAGGCTATTTCTGATATGATTTCTAGGGAATGGAATAAGCCAGTTACTTCTTTTATTCCTTCTTCAAGGTTTTAAAAATTGTATCCTTTACCAGCAAAATCTATAGAGTTTTGGGGAAAAATCCCCAAAGTTGATGGGGCTATTTCTACTCTTGCTAAACGTACCACTATTCCTATGGAAGATAGTACTTCCTTTAAGGATCCTTTAGATAGGAAGCTTGAATCTTATCTAAGGAAGGCCTATTTATATTCAGGTTATCTTCTCAGACCTGCAATTTCTTTGGCTGATGTTGCGGCTGCATCAACTTTCTGGTTGGAGAATTTAGCGCAACAGGAATTGGATTCTGACTTATCTAGCATTATTCACTTACTGCAATATGCTAATCATTTTATTTGTGATGCCATTTTTTATATTATCAAAATTGATGTTATATCCATGTCTTCATCTATTTTAGCTAGAAGAGTTTGTGGCTTAAATCTTGGAATGCTCATATGACATCTAAATCTAGATTACTATCTCTTTCTTTCCAAGGTAATAATTTATTTGGTTCTCAGTTGGATTCTATTATTTCAACTGTCACTGGGGGAAAGGGAGTTTTTCTGCCTCAGGATAAAAAACCTAAGGGTAAATCTAAGGCTTCTAACCGTTTTCGTTCCTTTCATCAGAATAAGGAACAAAAACTCAATCCTCCCCCCAAGGAGTCTACTTCCAATTGGAAGCCTTCCTCAAACTGGAATAAATCCAAGTCATTTAGGAAACCAAAGTTAGCCCCTAAGTCTGCATGAAGGTGCGGCCCTCATTCCAGCTCAGCTGGTAGGGGGCAGATTAAGGTTTTTCAAGGATATTTGGATAAAATCTGTCCAAAATCAATGGATTCAGAGCATTGTCTCTCAAGGGTATCGAATAGGATTCGGAGTAAGACCTCCTGTGAGAAGATTTTTTTCTCTTACGTATCCCAGCAAATCCAGTAAAAGCTCAGGCTTTCCTGAAGTGTGTTTCAGACCTGGAGTCTTCAAGGGTAATCATGCCAGTTCCTCCTCAGGAACAAGGTTTGGGGTTTTATTCAAATCTATTCATTGTACCAAAGAAGGAAAATTTATTCAGACAAGTTCAGGATCTGAAAATTTTGAATCGTTATGTAAGAGTACCAACTTTCAAGATGGTGACTATAAGGACTATTCTGCCTTTTGTTCAGCAAGGACATTATATGTCCACAATAGACTTGCAGGATGCATACCTTCATATTCCGATTCATCCAGAACATTATCAGTTTCTGAGATTCTCTTTTCTAAACAAGCATTACCAATTTGTTGCTCTTCCATTTGGCCTAGCAACAGCTCCAGGAATCTTTTCAAAGGTTCTAGGTGCCCTACTCTCTGTAATCAGAGAACAGGGTATTGCGGTGTTTCCTTATTTGGACGATATCTTGGTACTAGCTCAGTCTTTACGTACTGCAGAATCTCACACAAATCAACTAGTGTTGTTTCTTCAGAAACATGGTTGGAGGATCAATTTACCAAAAAGTTTCTTGATTCCTCAGACAAGGGTCACCTTTTTAGGCTTCCAGATAGATTCATTGTCCATGACTCTGTCTCTAACAGACAAGAGACGTTTAAAATTGGTTGCAGCATGCCGGCACCTTCAGTCTCAGTCATTCCCTTCAGTGGCTATGTGCATGGAAGTTTTAGGTCTCATGACTGCAGCATCGGACGCGATCCCCTTTGCTCATTTTCACATGAGACCTCTACAGCTTTGTATGCTGAATCAATGGTGCAGGGATTATACAAAGATATCACAATTAATATCCTTAAATCCCAATGTACGACACTCTCTGACATGGTGGATAGATCACCATCGTTTAGTTCAAGGGGCTTCTTTTGTTCGGCCAACCTGGACTGTGATCACAACAGATGCGAGTCTTTCAGGTTGGGGAGCTGTTTGGGGATCTCTGACAGCACAAGGGGTTTGCAAATCTCAAGAGGCGAGATTACCAATAAATATTTTAGAACTCTGTGCAATTCTCAGAGCTCTTCAGTTTTGGCCTCTGCTAAAAAAATATCACAACAGTGGCATATGTCAATCATCAGGGTGGGACTCACAGTCCCCAAGCCATGAAATAAGTATCTCGGATACTTGTTTGGGCGGAATCCAGCTCTTGTCTAATCTCTGCGGTGCATATCCCAGGTGTAGACAATTGGGAGGCGGATCTCAGCCGCCAGACTTTACATCCAGGGGAGTGGTCTCTCCATCCAGATGTGTTTTCTCAGATTGTTCAGTTGTGGGGATCTCATGGCCTCTCATCTAAACAAGAAACTTCCCAGATACCTGTCCAGGTCCAGGGATGTTCAGGCGGAAGCAGTGGATGCGCTGACACTTCCTTGGTGTTATCATCCTGCTTACATTTTCCCGCCTCTAGTTTTCCTTCCAAGAGTGATCTCCAAAATCATCATGGAACAATCATTTGTGATGCTGAGGCTCCAGCATGGCCACACAGGTTTTGGTATGCGGATCTGGTTCGGATGTCCAGTTGCCCGCCTTGGCCACTATCTCAAGGTCCGTTTTTCCATCAGGATCTCAAATCATTAAATTTGAAGGTATGGAAATTGAACGCTTAGTACTAAGTCATAGAGGTTTCTCAGTGATTAATACCATGTTACAAACTTGTAAATCTGTCTCTAGAAAGATTTATTATAGAGTTTGGAAGACTTACATTTCATGGTGTTCTTCTCATAAATTCTCATGGCATTCTTTTAGAATTCCTAGAATTTTACAGTTTCTTCAGGATGGTTTGGATAAGGGTTTGTCTGTAAGTTCCTTAAAAGGACAAATCTCCGCTCTTTGTTTTATTTCACAGAAAGATTGCTATACTTCCTGATATACACTGTTTTGTACAGGCTTTAGTTCGTATTAAGCCTGTTATTAAATCAATTTCTCCTCCTTGGAGTCTTAATTTGGTTCTGAAGGCTTTACAGGCTCCTCCATTTGAACCTATGCATTCTTTGGACATTAAACTACTTTCTTGGAAAGTGTTGTTCCTTTTGGCCATCTCTCATGCTAGAAGAGTTTCTGAGTTATCTGCTCTTTCTTGTGAGTCTCCTTTTCTGATTTTTCATCAGGATAAGGCAGTTTTGCAAACTTCTTTTCAATTTTTACCTAAGGTTGTGAATTCTAACAACATTAGTAGAGAAATTGTTGTCCCTTCCTTGTGTCCTTATCTTAAGAATTCTTTGGAAAGATCCTTACTTCTTTGGATGTGGTAAGAGCTTTGAAATATTATGTGGAAGCTACTAAAGATTTCAGGAAGACTTCCAGTCTATTTGTTTTATTTTCTGGTCCTAGGAAAGGTCAGAAGGCTTCTGCTATTTCCTTGGCTTCTTGGTTGAAACTTTTGATTCATCAAGCTTATTTGGAGTCGGTTCAGGCCCCGCCTCAGAGAGTTACAGCTCATTCTACTAGATCAGTCTCCACTTTGTGGGCTTTTAAGAATGAAGCTTCAGTTGATCAGATTTGCAAAGCGGCAACTTGGTCCTCTTTGCATACATTTACTAAATTCTACAGTTTTGATGTATTTGCTTCTTCGGAAGCAGTTTTTGGTAGAAAAGTTCTTCAGGCAGCTGTTTCAGTTTGATTCTTCTGCTTTTGATTTAAGTTTTTTTCTTTCAAAAATGAAATAAACTTATTTTTTTGGGTTGTGGATTAATTTTTTTCAGCAGCATATGGCTGTTTTTATTTTATTCCCTCCCTCTCTAGTGACTCTTGAGTGGAGATCCACATCTTGGGTATTGATATCCCATATGCCACTAGCTCATGGATTTATGTAAGAACTTACCTGATAAATTAATTTCTTTCATATTGGCAAGAGTCCATGAGGCCCACCCTTTTTATGGTGGTTATGATTTTTTGTATTAAGCACAATTATTTCCAAATTTCCTTTGTTGATGCTTTCTACTCCTTTCTTTATCACCCCATTGCTTGGCTATTCGTTAAACTGAATTGTGGATGTGGTGAGGGGTGTATTTATAGGCATTTTTAGGTTTGGGAAACTTTGCCCCTCCTGGTAGGATTGTATATCCCATATGTCACTAGCTCATGGACTCTTGCCAATATGAAAGAAATGAATTTATCAGGTAAGTTCTTACATAAATTATGTTTTTAATTGTGTCATTTTTGGCGCAAAATTTGTTGCTGAGAAGATACGCCTGTTGTGACAAGAGTCCCATCATTTTTTGCGTCTTTGTTGACGCCAATTTTTTGGGCGCAAAGTCGTACCTGTTATGATGCGAGTTCCGTCATTTCATTGTGTTAGCTGTGGCGGCAAACGTTTTTACCTCTGCATTTGTGTCAACTTGTTTGCGTCATTCTTGGCGCCAAAATTATTAAGTCTCTCTTTTTTTGAACGCTGCTCTCTTTTGTTTATAGAGGGCTATTATGTTTGCTTTTGATTTTAATTTTGTCTAAGAATTTTATCATAAGCATTTTTTCATTCCTGAAACTGCTATTTTGAGGAAATTGGATATTTTGTTTAAATGTTATTTATTCTTTTTTGTTACATTTTGCAAGATGTCTCAAACTGATCTTATGTTACTGTAGCAACTAAGCTGCCTGAACACAATTCTACCAAAGCTAAGTGTGTTAGTTGTAAATTAGCTGATCTTATTTTTTTCAGCTGAATTATGTAGCACTTGTTATGACAAATTATTACATGCTGATAATGTTTCTATTATGAAATACATCTACTGTTATTCGTACATAGAGAAGGCTATCACTGCTATTCCGCCTTCAAATAAACATAAAAGGTCTTTCCAAACTTCTCATAAATCTAATGAAATTTGTATTGACCGACAGCATACTGAAGTATCTTCTGCTGATGAGGATCTCTCTGGTTTAGAGGATCCTGCATCAGAGACTGAAATTTACCATTCTTCTTTTCTTTTTAAGATTGAATATATTCGTTATTTATTAATGGAAGTATTGTTTACTTTGGGTATTGAGGAGTCTAGTACTTTTGATAAAAAAACTAGTAATCGTTTGAATTCTTTTTTTGTAAACTTCTGAGGTTACTCCTGAAGTTTTTCTTATTCCAGATGCTATCTCTAATATGATTACTAAAGAATGTTCTAACCCTGTTACTTCTTTTAACCCTTCTTCTAGGTTTAAGAAGTTGTATCCTTTACCTGTGGCCCATTTAAAGTTTTGGGTAAAAGTCCCTAGGGTTGATGGGGCTATTTCCACTCTTGCCAAACGTACTACTATTCCTATGGAAGATAGTACTTCTTTTAAGGATACTTTAGATAGGAAG
The DNA here is from genome assembly GCF_027579735.1 of Bombina bombina. Classification (NCBI taxonomy): domain Eukaryota; kingdom Metazoa; phylum Chordata; class Amphibia; order Anura; family Bombinatoridae; genus Bombina; species Bombina bombina. The sequence continues at coordinate 942,817,437 of NC_069501.1, forward strand.
AGTGAATCTTATCTTAGAAGAGCATATTTCTTTCATGTAAGTGGCAAGAGTCCATGAGCTAGTGATGTATGGGATATACATTCCTACCAGGAGGGGGCAAAGTTTCCCAAACCTCAAAATGCCTATAAATACACCTCCCACCTGACTCATACCTTAGTTTTCCAAACTTTGCCTACTTGTGGAGGTGGTGAAGCAAGTTGTGCTTGATTTTCTTCTGTGATAGGCGCTTCTAAGCATATTGAAGCCCAGTTCCTCTCAAAGTACAGTGTGTGTCTGAGGGATGTGAAGGTAATATTGCCTAACAATGTCATGTTTTCACCTATGGGTAGGCTGACCATATTGCTGCTTTAAAAAGGGACACATATGAAAAATACATATGTCAGGGTTCTTATAATAGAACATAATTCAAAGCATTTCTTTAAACAGCCCTGACATATGTATTTTTCATATGTGTCCCTTTTTAAAGCGGCAATATGGTCAGCCTACCTATGGGAAATCTATTCTAAGGCTCTCTGTAATCAGCCGCAGAGATACATCTCTGCCTCCCTTTGCAGATCGACATTATACTCCTCTACCATTACCTCTGCTGATATGTTTCAGTACTGGTTTGGCTGTCTGCTATATGTGGATGGGTGTCTTTTGGTAAGTATATATCATTTTTTTTAAGACACTCTCAGCTATGTTTGGCACTTTATCTTATAAAGTTTTAAATGTATTTTGTATATATTTGCCATGAGTCAGGTCTATGTATTTCCCTTTGTAATCTAGACAGTTTCAGCTTGGGAATTATGCTTATGGGAGTTTTAGGCTTACCTGGGGTGCCAGTTAATTATAACCTGAAGTCTGTTTTTTTTCAAAAATTTTGCAGGCTTAGGCTCACCATGACGCAGAATGTTACTTTTTATTGTGACATTTTTGCCGCAAAGATTTTTGCAGCAAAGTTGCATCTGCTGTGACGCGAGTCACATTATTTCTTGCGACTTTCTTGTTGCAAGGTTTTTTGGCGCAAAGTCGCTTCTGTTATGACGAGAGTCGCATCATTTATCTTTGGCGCCAAAAGTTCTTTGTTCTGCATTTGTGCCGTTTTTGGTGCCTTAAATTTGTTAGATAAGTCTCTCCCTCTTTTTGCTCTCTGCTCTTATTTGATCTTAGAGGGCTAGGTTGCTTGCTTTTGATTTTACTTTTGTATAAAAACTTTATCATAAGTATTTTTTCCCATTCCTGAAACTGCTATTTGAGGAAATTGGATATTTTGTTTAAATGTAATTTTTTCTTTTTTGTTACATTTTGCAAGATGTCTCAGACTGGTCCTGCCTCTGATGTTACTGTAGGGACTAAGCTGCCTGAACACAATTCTACCAAAGCTAAGTGTGTATGTTGTAAATTATCTGATCTTACTTCTTCAGCTCAAATATGTGGCGCTTGTTATGAAAAACTATTACATGCTGATAATGTTTCTATAAGTACAAATACATCTACTGTTAAACCTTCACAGTCTAATGTACATGATATTCCTGTAGATATTAAAGATTATATTGCTGCAGTCATAGAGAAGGCTATAACTGCTATTCCGCCTTCAAATAAACGTAAAAGGTCTCTTCTTACTTCTCATAAATCTGATGAAGCCTGTATTGATCGTCAGCATACTGGAGTATCTTCTGCTGATGAGGTTTTCTTTGGCTCAGAGGATCCTACTTCAGAGTCTGAAATTGATAAATCAACCTTTGTTTTTAAGATTGAATATATTTGCTCTTTATTAACGTAAGTACTGTTTACTTTGGGTATTGAGGAATCTAGTCCTCTTGATAACAAGAATAGCAAACGTTTGAATTCTGTTTTAAAAACTTCTGAGTTTGCTCCTGAAGTTTTTGCTATTCCAGATGCTATCTCTCATATGATTACTAAGGAATGGTCTAAACGTGGTGCTTCTTTTAACCCTTCTTCTAGGTTTAAAAAGTTATATCCTGGAGGGGCGGAGCCGGCCAAGAAAGAATGGCCGCATATAACTGAAGCTCCGGCAACATCCACTTGATGTATTAACTAAGAAGGGGGCAAAACACTGCAAACAGGCATTAAAAGGTGCCTCATATGAGTTGAAGTTGGGGGTGAATCTTTGGGAGCGGAGACATAATCACAGATGGCAGGAGAGTCCAAGATACGGCAGCTCACAGCAGAGGCCTATTGAAGTGCCCACGCGGTGCGCAATACCTCCCGACCGTATAACGGCTGTCGCAGCTAGCAAGGTAATCCAAGTACGTTGGAGGCAACTGTACACAAAATCCTCTCTGTAAGAGGCAGAATTCGTTACCACATTTCAGGCCGTTACGGAGGCATAACAGACCACGCGGCAAGCAACATGCTCTGGGAAATTACATGAAAAGCCATAAACCTGTTGCAAACAGGAGAGAACTTCGGAGACACCATCATAAAGTAAGTCGGACGTGTTTTTCTTTTTGTTGGGGTCACAGGAAAAGAGAAAGGCCCTTATAGAATGAGCAATTTATCATAGGGCACAGATACGCAGTTCAGCACTGCATTAAAGAGACAGTAATTAAAAAAAGCCTGTCTTTACAAATGTACAGAACTGGGTCCCTTATAAAGGTGTAACATTAAAGCACAGTCAGGTACAGAGGAACTCATTGAGGTATAGGCAACAACCCTCCAAAAAGTGAAACTATACAGAGACTTTTACGTTATAAAATGGCTGCTAAAAAACAGAAAGCAGACAAAGCACAGAAATCTGCAACACCTGGAGGAGGGAAATTAAATTCCTTTTTTAAACCTTTTGACAGTGTGAACACATTATCAGTGGAAGCTACACAGTTGGATATGTCAGACCCCACAGATCATTCAGATGACCCTACGGCTATAACAAGAGCAGATTTGAATCTGCTACCCACTAAAGCTGACCTTAGCTCATTTATGACACACGTTAGTAAGGCGATAAAAGATGGCTTGACTTAAAAGGGAAATCAATGCTCTGGGACAGAGGGTACTCCACCGGGAGGAGCAAGCGGAGGAATACACACAGACCACTGACGACATGACCTGTGCATTGCAGCAGCAAAATACTAGACCTACAATCACAGGTCGAAGATCTCGACAATAGAAGGAGACGACAAAATTTAAGAATCAGGGGAGTGCCTGAACAGATCATGCCACCACAAATTCCATCTTATCTACAGAACTTATTTAAGTTCCTGCTGGGATTAGACAAAGAAGACACAATTCTGTTAGACAGAGCACACCGTGCTATTAGAGCTAAGCCATCGCCCTCAGCGCCACCCAGAGAAATAATTTTGTGCTGCCACAAATTTGCAGACAAAGAAAGAATCATGGCGGCTGCGAGAAAGAAATCCCCAATTAGATTCGGGGAAGATTCCCTCCAGATCTTAGTCCTTTAACACTTGCAAAATGGAAGGAGGCAAGATATCTTACTCTGCACCTGACATAGCTGGACATCCCCTACAGATGGGGTTTCCCCTTCGCTATCAGAGTCAATAAAGACGACAAAACCTATATCTACAAAGACCCTGAAGATCTGGAAACATTTTGCCAACAATTAGGCATCCCGCAACCTTCCTTGCCTTCAATAAAAGACCTCATAGTTGATAAGTCCGCAAAAAGAAATTCTCAAAGAATAACCAACAATCTGAATGGACGACAGTGCCAAAAAAGAGAAGAAATACAACTACCGCCTCGCAAGTTCATATGGGAGCAGATTCAGAACTGTCATGAAGGGAGTACTTTTTTCTCTGTTTTTGCTTTTGTGTGAGATACTCCCAAGAAGGAGTTTAAATAGAGACTACCATGAAACTGACTAATTAAGACCACTGATTTCTGCATTTGGCATAGACATACTTTGACTCAAGTTGAAGCATGTGGGGGTCCCCTCGGGGGCCTTCCCCTTCCCTCCTCTCCCTTAGCTCCCTTAGTCAATAATGCAACCCCCCTTAACTAAACAAATGACTTAATAAAACATCAAGAATGGATAGGCATTTTAGGTGCCTCTCTCCCCCTACCTCCTTTATTTCTTTACTCCGTTTATTGGGAGTAATATTTAACTCATCACCCTAAACCCTCCACCCCCTCCCCCCCCCAAATGAGTGATGCGAGAGCATTACATACTATGTTGTTTGAAATGTTATTGTTACTGTTGGATGTATTTTATGTCTTCTTTGAATTGTTTACACTTGTTATTTATTTATTACAGTATAGAAACCATCTTCTATTCCTTCCCACTTGCACGTACTAATTCCGGAGAACGAAAAGCAACTTTCTTTTCTACAGCTTTTTTCTGCCCTTATCCTTTCCTTACTAAAAGGGGACTGCAACTCAGGCCGGAGATGAGATGTCTGAGGGTAAGAACATACAGTTCATTAATATACACACAACATCATGACTAATCCTGTAGTAAACATTTTATCACAGAACACAAAGGGTTTGAATTATCCTACAAAGAGAGCAATTGCCTTACGCAGCTTAGCCAAACACAAAGACTCAATTATATTTCTTCAAGAGACGCACTTTGTGAGGGAGTCAGAACCTAAATTCCACTCTAAAGAATTTACATCAGGCTATTATAGCTCAGACAGAGCTAAAAAAAACGGGGTGTGTACATTATTTCACAAAAACATACAATTCCAACTTCATAAAAGGGTAACAGACACCGAAGGCAGAATACTACTCTTGACGGGACTGTTGTTTATGCCCCCAATAGCAAAAAGGCTCAATTTTTTCAAATATTACAAAACCTAGTAGCAGAGCATAAAACTGGAACCCTCATATTGGGAGGGGACTTGAATGTTATTTTAGACCCCGCATTGGACGCCTCTTCTAGCAGACCTACTGCCCAAACACGGCCACCTAACTTGGTGTTCAAATGTTTAGCATATCTGGGACTACTTGATACCTGGAGGTTGAAGCACCCGACACGGTGCAACTACACCTTTTTCTCTTTCCCCTGGTCGGTATACACCAGAATTGACTATATTTTCATTGACAGAAACCACCTATCTTTACTTAAAGACGCAGATATTCAACCAACCCCTTGGTCCGACCACTCACTGACATGTACCCAATTACAATGGCCCAACCACCCAATTACTCCGTTTATTTGGAGGATGGACAACTCTTTATTACATCACCCACACACAGCAGAGGCATTAGCAACTTCTCTAAAAGAATATTTTCACATTAATGCGACACCAGACACCTCCCCCCGCACGATATGGGAAGCTCATAAAGCAGTAATCAGGGGAGACTGCATCAAACACACCTCATATAGGAGGAAAATGTATAATCAAACAATAGATTCCCTGGCTGCACAATTGGGCCGTCTAGAATTAAGCCACAAAAACTCCCCGAAAGATAAAGGGCTGCTCAAACGAGTAACAGAGACCAGACAAGAACTTAATAAGCTACTATTGAAAGAGGCTCAGAGACGAGCGCTAAATCTTAAAAAGACCTACTTCTTTGAGGGCAACAGAGCAGGCCCGTTATTAGCCAGAGCTTTGAAAGCTCAAACTTTAAAATCACAAATACATAAGTTAACGACCCCTGAAAATTTAGACATTCTAGATAGTGAGGGTATTGCAAATCATTTTAAAGAATATTATTCTAAGTTATACAATCTAGAGGTAAATGAAACACCTGAACATCTGTCACAAATGAGAGAATATATCAGTAAAGCGGACCTACCTACCATACAACCAGCACAACGCGCAGTAATGGAGAGCCCCATAAGTCTACTAGAGGTCATGTCAGCTATGAAGGACCTACTGTCTGGCAAAAGCCCGGGACCGGACGGTTTCTTGAAAGCGTACTATAAAGCCTATAGACACATCCTGGCCCCACACTTACTTAATTTATTTCATACATTGGAGGAGGGGGGTACACTCTCTCAAGACGGCACATATCTCAGTCATACCCAAGCCACAAAAAAATTTAACAGACCCCAGTAGTTATAGGCCGATATCCCTTCTAAATACGGATATAAAGATCCTAGGTAAAATCTTGGCGAAAAGAATCAATGTCGTATTGCAGTCCCTAATACACACTGACCAGGTAGGGTTTGTCCCCGGGCGAGAGGCTAGGGATAACACAATTAGAGCCTTAACACTTATTTCCTATGACAAACATCATAAAATTCCAGCTGCCCTCTTGGCGATCGACGTTGAGAAGGCATTTGATCGTATTAGCTGGGGGTTCCTGCGAGAGATGTTAAAAGCATTAGGGTTTGGCCCACATATGATTGCACGCATACTTTGCCTTTACACAAACCCCTCTGCAACAGTTAAGGCAAATGGGATGCTGTCAGGATCTTTTTGGATCCAGAATGGCACGCGCCAGTGATGTCCTTTATCCCCCATCCTTTTCATTCTAACCATGGAAGTTTTTGTGGTGCATATTCGGCGTAACCAGGAGATACAGGGTATAAAAATAGGTCCACACGACTTTAAAATAGCACTATACGCGAATGATGTGCTCTTCACAATCACCAACCCACTCCATACTGTACCTACAATATTAAGCAAAATCAACACCTTTGGCTGGTTTTCAGATTTCTCGGTAAACACTCAGAAATCGGAAATCCTAAACATTTCCATGTCACAAGCTGACTTCCTTATGGTATCGGTAGCATGTCCCATGATTCCTCGAAATACAACTATAAAATACTTAGGGGTACACATATCCCCTAACCATACGCAACTATTCAAAGAGAACTACTCCAAACTCCTAACAAAGACACAACAAGACCTCCGTACCTGGGCCCTCAAACCAATATATTGGTGGAGAACTGGGGACACACACAATGCATCAAAATGACCACATTACCTAGAATATTGTACTTGTTTCAGACAGTTCCCTTACCTCTCCCCAAATGGTACTTAGCTCAACTTCAAAGACATATCAACGCTTTTATATGGGGGAAAAGTAAACCTAGGATCAACAAAACAAACATGTACAGAGCAACAGTACATGGGGGGCTGGGATTGCCGGACCTCACAACATACCACAACGCAATAACTCTACAGAGAGTATCTACAGAGAGTATTGGACTGGCATAGGGCAGGTGATACAAAGGCATGGGTGTCCCTAGATTCACATATCCTTAAAGTCCCATCAGTGGGAGCGCTGTGTTGAGTGCCGAAATCCCTACGCCCTCCTCAATGCAGTGATTTAGCGATACACAAACATGTTTTTGACTCATGGGACAATATCAAACTGCAGCAAACCCACATTACTGGAGCTCGCTCACCCCTTTTCCCCATCCCACTGAACGCTGAGATAATAGGAGGCCTAGATAGAGGACAACAGAGGCTAACCGAATGGGGATACACTAGTCCACTAAAGGACTTCACACACAATGGGAAATTAGTGGGGAGAGAAAGTTTGACCACTGTGGTGGTGGGGAGAAATTTCAATTGGCTAAAATATTCCCAACTAAAACATTTCATACACACTTCCGCACACCAGAAAGACTACCTCAGGGAGCTAACCCCCTTTGAGAACCTTTGCACAAGCAAAACTCCTCTGCAACATGCTCTGTCTTTAGCAAGAAAACTTCTCCAAACAGAAAACGCACAAACACTCCCCTCATATACGACTAAATGGCATGAGGAGTTAGGATATACCCTAAGTGGAGAGGAATGGTTGAGAATCTTCCGAAACACAAAAAGGTCCTCAAGTTCTCCCCAGATGCTAGAGTTTAATTTTAAAGTTTTGATGCAGTGGTATTTGACCCCCTCCCGCATCCACTCTATCTACCCAGAGGCAAGCTGCAATTGCTGGAGAGGCTGGACTGTTAGGGGCAAGTATTTACATATGTGGTGGGGGTGTGAGAGAATCAAGCCATTATGGCGCAAGATAGAAAATTTTTACCGATAGATATTAACACAGAAATTTATATTGACACCTAGAGTAGCACTGCTTAATGACCTTCCCCCCTTCCCTTGTCAACTGAGACTTAAACTATTACAGTTTGGTACTACAGGCGCTAAAGCACTCATAGCTCGACACTGGAAAACACAATACACACCAACAATGCAAGATTGGGTCAACAAGGTCTCAGACATATTAGTTCTTGAAGAACACGGGTATTTTAAAAGGAAACTTGTTAGCTTGTTTGCGGACATTAAATTCCTATGGGACGACATGATTGCACGACAAGCTCCCCCACCCCTGTCTGCAACATAGTGGTCCTCTCCTCCTTTTCCTTCTCACAATCTCTACGTGCATTTCTTCCTTCTTTTTCTTTTTCTTCCTTTCTTTTCTCTCTTCCCTGTGGGACTGGTGGTTCCCTTGTATTGCCATGTTTACCTTCTATATTTCACCGATATAATTTCTTATGCAACAGATTTTTGAACTTTTGAGAGGATATCATCCAGGTACCCATGTTTGGGAGATAGATGTCAAAACTTATACCTATGCAGATGTGTTTTATCCCATTTGTTATTATATATTTTGAATGTATAACTGGATGATAATAAAGCTTTTTTGGGGAAAAAAAAAGTTATATCCTTTACCTGTGGCTAATTTAGAGTTTTGGGAAAAAGTCCCTTAGGTTTATAGCGCTATTTCTACTTTGGCCAAACGTACTACTATTCCTATGGAAGATAGTACTTCTTTTAAGGATAATTGAGATAGGAAGATTGAATCTTATCTTAGAAAAGCATATTTACATACTGGCTATATACTTAGACCTGCCATTTCTATGGTTGATGTTGCTTCAACTTTTTGGTTGGACAGTTTAGATCAACAGTTAATAGATCCTGAATTGTCTAGCATTGTTCTTTTACTTCAACGTGCTAATCATTTTATTTGTGATGCTATATTTTATATTAAATAAAAAATGGGGAGGGGAGTGGGCTGCCTTGCTTTAAATGCCTGGCCTATTTTTTGGTCCCAGTCCGGCCCTGCTGACAAATCTGTTCTTCTCAAGAAAGTTTGTTTAGTGTGAACCACACCTCAATCCTAACAACTGTTACAGGACCTTAGAAGGCATTATAGAGACGCACAAAGCTGGAAAATGTTACAAAAACATTCCTAAAGACCTGGGTGTTAATCTTTCCGTGATAAAGAAAATCATCTACACGTGGAGGAAACTCAGGACAAACCTGAAAAAGGTAAGAAAAAAACTCAAGAGTGACAACAAAAGCAAAAAACACTAAACAAGAACCGTGTTCATGGAAGAACACCACTACTTTCTTTCATGTAATTGGCAAGAGTTCATGAAATAGTGACGTATGGGATATACAATCCTACCAGGAGGGGCAAAGTTTCCCAAACCTCAAAATGCCTATAAATACACCCCTCACCACACCCACAAATCAGTTTTACAAACTTTGCCTCCTATGGAGCCAAAAAAGATAATTATATTTTACCCCACTACCTATATGCTCCTTGCTTTCTTTATGCTCAGAGGGCTATGCTATTTGCTTTTTTTTTAATTTTATTTTTTTATTATTTATTTTTTTATTATTTAGGACATTACAGTATGTATAAAAATGCCATTAGAGTGTAGAATGCAATTGTACAAATTTTACCTTCATATTTGATAGCTGAACTTGCATTCACAATAACTCAGTCCTCATTTTTATCCCCAAATAGAGTTGGGCGCTTTTGGCCCTTCATTAATAGTGCATATAAGAGCTGGGATTTACAATGAACAAAAAGGGCAATATAGAGCTTTACATCTTATTGAAAGAAAAAAAAATGAAATAACACTGTGGCTTAATTAGATAAACCTTAATGTAGAAATAAATGTAAAAACAAAAAACACTAGGACTGAATAAATTAACTTAGAATCTAACCACACCTTCATTGTCGAATGTACCTATAGAACTTTTAGACGGTGATGTCACATGAATAATTGTGGGCTTCATCGATCTACCACCGCACCTCACACGTTATATATAGTAAAACCAGGTATTCATACATTAGTATTCTGCTGTACTAAACTAATAGAAGGCCTCCCACGCACCACCTCTGCCGCTGGCGATGCAAGGAAAGGCCATACAAAAATGCATATTATATATCAAACTTATGTTAATTAGGAAGATTTGAAAGTCTCTTGGTTGTCAATTTAAGTTGTTTATGTAATATTGTGAGGATACAGGATCCTATTAATAAACTTTACTACCTAACGCCTAGATTTAGAGTTCTGCAGTAGCCGTCAAAAGCAGCGTTAAGGGGTCCTAACGCTGCTTTTTACCGCCCGCTGGTATTTAGAGTCAGCCAGGAAAGGGTCTAACGCTCACTTCCAAGTCGCGACTTTTCCATACCGCAGATCCCCTTACGCCAATTGCGTATCCTATCTTTTCAATGGGATCTTCCTAACGCCGGTATTTAGAGTCTTGGCTGAAGTGAGCATTAGACCCTCTACCGACAAGACTCCAACCGCAGAAAAAAAGTCAGTAGTCAAGAGCTTTCTGGGCTAACGCCGGTTCATAAAGCTCTTAACTACTGTGCTCTAAAGTACACTAACACCCATAAACTACCTATGTACCCCTAAACCGAGGTCCCCCCACATCGCCGCCACTATAATAAAATTTTTTAACCCCTAATCTGCCGACCGCACACCGCCGCCACCTACATTATACCTATGTACCCCTAATATGCTGCCCCTAACACCGCCAACCCCTATATTATATTTATTAACCCCTAATCTGCCCCCACTCCGTTGCCGCTACCTAACTACACTTATTAACCCCTAATCTGCCGACCGGACCTCACAGCCACTCCAATAAATGTATTAACCTCTAATCTGCCCTCCCTAACATCGCCGCCACCTAACTTCAAGTATTAACCCCTAATCTTCCGACCGGACCTCGCCGCTACTCTAATAAATGTATTAACCCTTAAAGCTAAGTCTAACCCTAACACCCCCCTAAGTTAAATATAATTGTATTCTAACAAAATAAATTAACTCTTATTAAATAAAGTTTATTTACATTCAAGTTCAATCGGATTGGCTGATCCAATCAGATTGAGCTCGCATTCTATTGGCTGTTCCGATCAGCCAATAGAATGTGAGCTCAATCTGATTGGCTGATTGGATCAGCCAATCGGATTGAACTTGAATCTGATTGGCTGATTCAATTAGCCAATCAGATTTTTCCTACCTTAATTCCGATTGGCTGATAGAATCCGATCAGGCAATCGGAATTCGAGGGACGCCATCTTGGATGACGTCACTTAAAGGAACCTTCATTCCTCGTCTAGTCGTTGTTGAAGAAGGATGTTCCGCGCCGGAGGTCTTGAAGATGGAGCCGCTCCTCGTCGGATGGTTGAAGATAGAAGATGCCGCTTGGATGAAGATGTCTGCTGGTCCGGATGTCCTCTTTTGCCCGGATAGGATGAAGACTTCTGCCGCACCGGATGTCTTCTTTTGGTCCATCGGTGCTCGGCTGGGTGAAGACGACTCAGGGTAGGGAGATCTTCAGGGGGGTAGTGTTAGGTTTATTTAAGGGGGGTTTGGGTTAGAGTAGGGGTATGTGGGTGGTGGTTGTAATGTTGGGGGGGGGGTATTGTGTTTTTTTTACAGGCAAAAGAGCTGATTTCTTTGGGGCATGCCCCACAAAAAGCCCTTTTTAAGGGCTGGTAAGGTAATAGAGCTGTTAACTTTTTTAATTTAGATTAGGGTAGGGAATTTTTTTATTTTGGGGGGCTTTGTTATTTTATTAGGGGGCTTAGAGTAGGTGTAATTAGTTTAAAATTCTTGTAATCTTTTTTTATTTTTTGTAATTTAGTGGGGGTTTTTTTTGTAATTTAGTTTAGTTGATTTAATTGTAGGTAATTGTAGTTAATTTATTGAATTAATTTATTGATAGTGTAGTGTTAGGTTTAATTGTAACTTAGGTTAGGATTTGTTTTACAGGTAATTTTGTAATTATTTTAACTAGGTAGCTATTAAATAGTTAATAACTATTTAATAGCTATTGTACCTAGTTAAAATAAATACAAAGTTTCCTGTAAAATAAATATAAATCCTAAAATAGCTACAATATAATTATTCGTTATATTGTAGCTATATTAGGGTTTATTTTACAGGTAATATTTAGCTTTAAATAGGAATACTTTATTTAATAAGAGTTAATTTATTTAGTTAGAATAAAATTATATTTAACTTATGGGGGTGTTAGGGTTAGGGTTAGACTTAGCTTTAGGGGTTAATACATTTATTAGAGTAGTGGCGAGGTCCGGTCGGAAGATTAGGGGTTAATACTATTAATTATAGGGTTTGCGAGGCGGGAGTGCGGCGGTTTAGGGGTTAATACATTTATTAGAGTGGCAGCGAGCTCCGGTCGGCAGATTAGGGGTTAATAAGTGTAGTTAGGTAGCGGCAACGTTGGGGGGGCAGATTAGGGGTTAATAAATATTATGTAGGTGTCGGCGATGTTAGGGCCAGCAGATTAGGGGTTCATAGGGATAATGTAGGTTGCGGCGGTGTCCGGAGCGGCAGATTAGGGGTTAATAGTGTAATGCAGGGGTCAGTGATAGCGGGGGCGGCAGATTAAGGGTTAATAAGTGTAAGTTTAGGGGTGTTTAGACTCAGGTTACATGTTAGGGTGTTAGGTGCAGACTTAGAAAGTGGTTCCCCATAGGAAACAATGGGGCTGCGTTAGGAGCTTAACGCTGCTTTTTTGCAGGTGTTAGGTTTTTTTTCAGCCCAAACTGCCCCATTGTTTCCTATGGGGGAATCATGCACGAGCACATTTTTCCAGCTAGCCGCTACTGTAAGCAACGCTGGTATTAAGAGTTGAAGTGGCTGGTAAATATGCCTGTACACTCCCTTTTTGGAGCCTAACGCAGCCCTTCAGAGAACTCTAAATACCAGCGTTGTTTAGAAGCAGCGCTAGGGAAAAAAAACACGCGTAGCTAACGCACCCCTTTGGCCGCAAAACTCTAAATCTAGGTGTTAGTGTGGTTTATATTTCCTTCCATGTGTGAGCTGTGGATGCTTGTATTTCAGAGAGGTTATGCATGTGTGAACAATTATTTCCAAGAGAACACTAGACATCAATACAATGCTTATCTAATGTAAACACTTTTCATAACTTAGGCCTAGATTTAGAGTTTGGCGGTAGCCGTCAAAACCAGCGTTAGAGGCTCCTAACGCTGGTTTTAGGCTACCGCCGGTATTTGGAGTCAGTCAGGAAAGGGTCTAACGCTCACTTTCCAGCCGCTACTTTTCCATACCGCAGATCCCCTTACGTCAATTGCGTATCCTATCTTTTCAATGGGATCTTTCTAACTCCGGTATTTAGAGTCGTGTCTGAAGTGAGCGTTAGAAATCTAACGACAAAACTCCAGCCGCAGAAAAAAGTCAGTAGTTAAGAGTTTTCTGGGCTAACGCCGGTTTATAAAGCTCTTAACTACTGTGCTCTAAAGTACACTAACACCCATAAATTACCTATGTACCCCTAAACCGAGGCCCCCCACATCGCCGCCACTCTATAAAAAATTTTTAACCCCTAATCTTCCGCTCCTTACACTGCCGCCAACTACGTTATCCCTATGTACCCCTAATCTGCTGCCCCTAACACCGTCAACCCCTATATTATATTTATTAACCCCTAATCTGCCGCCCCCGCTATCGCTGACCCCTGCATATTATTATTAACCCCTAATCTGCCGTCCGCACGCCTCCGCCAGCTACATTATAGCTATGTACCCCTAATCTGCTGCCCCTAACACCGCCGACCCCTATATTATATTTATTAACCCCTAATCTGCCCCCTCAACGTCGCCTCCATCTGCCTACACTTATTAACCCCTAATCTGCCGAGCGGACCGCACCGCTACTATAATAAAGTTATTAACCCCTAATCCGCCTCACTCCCGCCTCAATAACCCTATAATAAATAGTATTAACCCCTAATCTGCCCTCCCTAACTTCAAGTATTAACCCCTAATCTGCCGATCGGAGCTCACCGCTACTCTAATAAATTTTTTAACCCCTAAAGCTAATTTTAACCCTAACCCTAACACCCCCCTAAGTTAAATATAATTTTATTCTAACGAAATAAATTAACTCTTATTAAATAAATTATTCCTATTTAAATCTAAATACTTACCTGTAAAATAAACCCTAATATAGCTACAACATAAATTATAATTATATTATAGCTATTTTAGGATTTATATTTATTTTACAGGTAACTTTGTATTTATTTTAACCAGGTACAATAGCTATTAAATAGTTAAGAACTATTTAATAGCTAAAATAGTTAAAATAATTACAAAATTACCTGTAAAATAAATCCTAACCTAAGTTACAATTAAACCTAACACTACACTATCAATAAATTAATTAAATACAATACCTACAATTATCTACAATTAAACCTCACACTACACTAGCAATAAATAAATTAAATACAATTCCTACAAATAAATACAATTAAATAAACTAACTAAAGTACAAAAAATAAAAAAGAACTAAGTTACAAAAAATAAAAAAATATTTCCAAACAAGTCTTCATCCTATCCGGGAAGAAGAGGCGATCCGGACCGGCAACCATCTTGATCCAAGCGGCATCTTCTATCTTCATCCGATGAGGACTGGCTCCATCTTGAAGACCTCCACCGCGGACCCATCTTCTTCTTCCGACGACTTCCCGACGAATGACGGTTCCTTTAAGGGACGTCATCCAAGATGGCGTCCCTCGAATTCCGATTGGCTGATAGGATTCTATCAGCCAATCTTAATTAAGGTAGGAAAATTCTGATTGGCTGATGGAATCAGCCAATCAGAATCAAGTTCAATCCGATTGGCTGATTCAATCAGCCAATCAGATTGAGCTTGCATTCTATTGGCTGTTCCGATCAGCCAATAGAATGCAAGCTCAATCTGATTGGCTGATCGGATCAGCCAATCGGATTGAACTTGAATCTGATTGGCTGATTCCATCAGCCAATCAGAATTTTCCTACCTTAATTCCGATTGGCTGATAGAATCCTATCAGCCAATCGGAATTCGAGGGACGCCATCTTGGATGACGTCCCTTAAAGGAACCGTCATTCGTCGGGAAGTCGTCGGAAGAAGAAGATGGGTCCGCGGTGGAGGTCTTCAAGATGGAGCCGGTCCTCATCGGATGAAGATAGAAGATGCCGCTTGGATCAAGATGGTTGCCGGTCCAGATCGCCTCTTCTTCCCGGATAGGATGAAGACTTTGGAGCCTCTTCTGGACCTCTTCAGCCGCCGGATGATGGATGTCTAGCCCTCGCTTGGGCTTGGATGAAGATTTTGGAGCCAGGACGGATCGGTGTGATACCCGGCGAGGTGAAGACAAGGTAGGAAGATCTTCAGGGGCTTAGTGTTAGGTTTATTTAAGGGGGGTTTGGGTTAGATTAGGGGTATGTGGGTGGTGGGTTGTAATGTTGGGGGGGGGTATTGTTTGTTTTTTTTTTACAGGCAAAAGAGCTGAATTCTTTGGGGCATGCCCCGCAAAGGGCCTTGTTCAGGGCTGGTAAGGTAAAAGAGCTTTGAACTTTTGTAATTTAGAATAGGGTAGGGCATTTTTTTTTATTTTGGGGGGCTTTGTTATTTTATTAGGGGGCTTAGAGTAGGTGTAATTAGTTTAAAATTGTTGTAATTTTTTTCTAATGTTTGTAAATATTTTTTTATTTTTTGTACTTTAGTTAGTTTATTTAAATGTATTTATTTGTAGGTATTGTATTTAATTAATTTATTGATAGTGTAGTGTTAGGTTTAATTGTAGATAATTGTAGGTATTGTATTTAATTAATTTATTGATAGTGTAGTGTTAGGTTTAATTGTAACTTAGGTTAGGATTTATTTTACAGGTAATTTTGTAATTATTTTAACTAGGTAACTATTAAATAGTTCTTAACTATTTAATAGCTATTGTACCTGGTTAATACACTGTGTGCAGAATTATTAGGCAAATGAGTATTTTGACCACATCATCCTCTTTATGCATGTTGTCTTACTCCAAGCTGTATAGTCTCGAAAGCCTACTACCAATTAAGCATATTAGGTGATGTGCATCTCTGTAATGAGAAGGGGTGTGGTCTAATGACATCAACAGCCTATATCAGGTGTGCATAATTATTAGGCAACTTCCTTTCCTTTGGCAAAATGGGTCAAAAGAAGGACTTGACAGGCTCAGAAAAGTCAAAAATAGTGAGATATCTTGCAGAGGGATGCAGCACTCTTAAAATTGCAAAGCTTCTGAAGCGTGATCATCAAACAATCAAGCGTTTCATTCAAAATAGTCAACAGGGTCGCAAGAAGCGTGTGGAAAAACCAAGGCGCAAAATAACTGCCCATGAACTGAGAAAAGTCAAGCGTGCAGCTGCCAAGATGCCACTTGCCACCAGTTTGGCAATATTTCAGAGCTGCAACATCACTGGAGTGCCCAAAAGCACAAGGTGTGCAATACTCAGAGACATGGCCAAGGTAAGAAAGGCTGAAAGACGACCACCACTGAACAAGACACACAAGCTGAAACGTCAAGACTGGGCCAAGAAATATCTCAAGACTGATTTTTCTAAGGTAATATGGACTGATGAAATGAGAGTGAGTCTTGATGGGCCAGATGGATGGGCCCGTGGCTGGATTGGTAAAGGGCAGAGAGCTCCAGTCCGACTCAGACGCCAGCAAGGTGGAGGTGGGGTACTGGTTTGGGCTGGTATCATCAAAGATAAGCTTGTGGGGCTTTTTCGGGTTGAGGATGGAGTCAAGCTCAACTCCCAGTCCTACTGCCAGTTTCTGGAAGACACCTTCTTCAAGCAGTGGTACAGGAAGAAGTCTGCATCCTTCAAGAAAAACATGATTTTCATGCAGGACAATGCTCCATCACATGCGTCCAAGTACTCCACAGCGTGGCTGGCAAGAAAGGGTATAAAAGAAGAAAATCTAATGACATGGCCTCCTTGTTCACCTGATCTGATCATTGAGAACCTGTGGTCCATCATCAAATGTGAGATTTACAAGGAGGGAAAACAGTACACCTCTCTGAACAGTGTCTGGGAGGCTGTGGTTGCTGCTGCACGTAATGTTGATGGTGAACAGATCAAAACACTGACAGAATCCATGGATGGCAGGCTTTTGAGTGTCCTTGCAAAGAAAGGTGGCTATATTGGTCACTGATTTGTTTTTGTTTTGTTTTTGAATGTCAGAAATGTATATTTGTGAATGTTGAGATGTTATATTGGTTTCACTGGTAAAAATAAATAATTGAAATGGGTATATATTTGTTTTTTGTTAAGTTGCCTAATAATTATGCACAGTAATAGTCACCTGAACACACAGATATCCCCCTAAATAGCTATAACTAAAAACAAACTAAAAACTACTTCCAAAACTATTCAGCTTTGATATTAATGAGTTTTTTGGGTTCATTGAGAACATGGTTGTTGTTCAATAATAAAATTAATCCTCAAAAATACAACTTGCCTAATAATTCTGCACTCCCTGTATAATTACAAAGTTGCCTGTAAAATAAATATTAATCCTAAAATAGCTATAATATAATTATAATTTATATTTTAGCTATATTAGGGTTTATTTTACAGGTAAGTATTTAGCTTTAAATAGGAATAAGTTATTTAATAAGAGTTAATTTATTTTGTTAGATTTAAATTATATTTAACTTAGGGGGATGTTAGTGTTAGGGTTAGACTTAGCTTTAGGGGTTAATACATTTATTAGAATAGCGGTGAGCTCCAGTCGGCAGATTAGGGGTTAATGTTTGAAGTTAGGTGTCGGCGATGTTAGGGAGGGCAGATTAGGGGTTAATACTATTTATTATAGGGTTATTGAGGCGGGAGTGAGGCGGATTAGGGGTTAATAACTTTATTATAATAGCGGTGCGGTCCGCTCGGCAGATTAGGGGTTAATAAGTGTAGGCAGGTGGAGGCGACGTTGTGGGGGGTAGATTAATGTAAGTAGCGGCGGTTTACGGAGCGGCAGATTAGGGGTTAATAATAATATGCAGGGGTCAGCGATAGCGGGGGCGGCAGATTAGGGGTTAATAAGTGTAAGGTTAGGGGTGTTTAGACTCGGGGTTCATGTTAGGGTGTTAGGTGCAGACGTAGGAAGTGTTTCCCCATAGCAAACAATGGGGCTGCGTTAGGAGCTGAACGCGGCTTTTTTGCAGGTGTTAGGTTTTTTTTCAGCTCAAACAGCCCCATTGTTTTCTATGGGGGAATCATGCACGAGCACGTTTTTGAAGCTGGCCGCGTCCGTAAGCACCGCTGGTATCGAAAGTTGAAGTTGCGGTAAATATGCTCTACGCTCCTTTTTTGGAGCCTAACGCAGCCATTCTGTGAACTCTCAATACCAGAGGTATTTAAAAGGTGAGGCCAGAAAAAAGCATGCGTAGCTAACGCACCCCTTTGGCCGCAGAACTCTAAATCTAGGCGTTAGAGTACATAAAAAGAAGAACCTTTAAGCAAATAAGAGTCTAAAGTTCCAGCATATAAATTAAAACTTTTACTGCTGTCTAAGAATTATATTTTGCTTAATAATTGTCATCCTTCAGGGATTATCAACAATGAGAGCATACCTTTGATATAAGGTATTGTTAATACATTCAGAGACCATGAAGTGTCGTTTAGCAAGCCATTGGGAAATAGGTTTATTTTTGACACTTAGTCCACCACATCCCAGGGTCCCCCCCTAAGACCCCGAGACAGTCGCTCAGACTCCAGTCCCTGTATGTTTTGCAAATGTATTCTTACTGTTCCACAATTGCCACTAGATTGCGATGGTGTATAGGATGTTCCCTGCATAGCGTTATCATTGTTAGCGGTTGTATCAGGCTCTTTAAGCTTTGCTGCGCAATGTTTCAGATAGGTCGCCATTTTGAGCTGATAGGCAACTAATTTTTGCTCCGTAGTAGCTGTTGACAGAAGAAGGGATGTCGCTTTAAGGCTTTCTCTGGGTGCCCTCTGGGTGTTTCAGTATTGTTCTGTGTTGACAGCTGGTAAGGCTGGTATGTGATCGGCCGAAGTAGGTCCCCAGCAGTGTTCCCTCTAAGACCAATTTTGTGTGCGGCTCAGAAGTGAAACAGTTAATTAAGTAACCACACCCTGCAATTAGCAAACACTGCACAATGCAGATGGCAAGGTATGGTTCTTTTGTTAACTGTTTCACTGATGGGCTGCACACAAAACTGTCCTTAGAGGGAACACTGGTCCCCAGCCAATCGTGCCTTGGGTTGTATGGCTGCCCTAGGCCCTAGGGTCAGGCCTGATTCCTGTGTCACAGATTGTTGTATAGCCAGGGCTCCTGATGTTACTGGCGGTATCCTGCGCATGAGGAGTTGGAGCTCGTGTGCCGAAGGTGCCTTTGCTATTAACGGCTGAAAGATCGCCTCCAGTTTAAGAAGTATTGAATCAAGCTTAGTGCAAGAGTTTTCTTCCGTTGTGTCGGCCATTGTACCATTTTTTGCAATTTACCCACTTGGCAACTTATTGTAGTTGATAGGAATGATAGGTTGTGCAGATGATTAAAAGCTATCAGGTGGGCTTGATAAGCGATCAATCCTAGTAGTACACCCCGGTAGACCAGCGGGGGATGCTGCCTGTATAATCACCGCTGCTACAGGCCTCAAATGTCCAATTTTGGCCCAGGGGTCATAAATACAGCGAATTGGTTCTAGTTATACTAGAAGTCGTTTAGGACCACGATTTTTGTTGTGCTGACGTTGAATGCTGTGGTTGTGGGCTATTATATCAGTGGATTATAGGCCACTCTCCCAGAGCTCTTCAAATGTGCGACTACACAGAGCAGCTGCTGGAAGGTAGTACCTCTTTAAGGATCCTTTAGATAGGAAAATTGAATCTTACCTAAGCAAAGCTTATTTACATTCTAGCAATATTCTCAGACCTGCCATTTCTATGGCTGACGTTGCGGCTGCATCAACTTTTTGGTTGGATAGCTTAGCACATCGGGAAAAAGATTCTGATTTGCATAGCATTGTTAGTTTGCTTCAACATGCTAATCATTTTATCTGTGATGCTATTTTTGATTTCATCAAGATTGATGTTAAATCTATGTCTTTGGCTGATTTAGCTAGAAGAGCTTTATGGCTCAAATCATGGAATACTGACATGGTATCTAAATCTAGGTTACTATCTCTATCATTCCAGGGTAATAATTTGTTTGGTTCCCAGTTGGATTCTATTATTTCCACTATTACTGGGGGGAAGGGAGTTTTTTTGCCCCAAGATAAAAAGTCTAAGGGTAAATCTAAAGCTTCTAATCGTTTTGTTCTTTTTGTCAGAATAAAGAACAGAAAACCACTCCTTCCCCTAAGGACTCTGGCTCCAATTGGAAGCCATCTTCGAGTTGGAATAAATCCAAGCCTTATAAGAAACCAAAGCCAGCCGCCAAGACTGCATTAAGGTGTGACCCTCAATCCAGTTCTGCTGGTGGGGGGCAGATTTAAATTATTTCAAGATGTTTGGGCAGGTTCCGTTCAGAATCTTTGGATTCAGAATATTGTCTCTCAGGGGTATTGAATAGGTTTCAGAATAAGACACCCTGTAAGAAGATTTTTTTCTCTCTCACGTTCCAACAAATCCTGTGAAAGCTCAGGCCTTTCTGAAGTGTGTCTCAGAGCTAGAGCTTTCAGGAGTAATTGTACCAGTTCCACTTCTGGAACAGGGTCTGGGTTTTTATTCAAATCTATTCATTGTCCAGAAGAAGGAAAATTCTTTCAGATCAGTTCTGAATCTGAAGTTTTTGAATCATTTTGTAAGGGTCCCAACTTTCAAGATGGTGACTATAAGGACTATTCTGCCTTTTGTAAAGCAAGGTTATTACATGTCCTCAATAGACCTATAGGATGCGTATCTTCACATTCCGATTCATCCAGACCACTATCGGTTTCTGAGATTCTCTTTTCTAGACAAGCATTACCAATTTGTTGCTCTTCCATTTGGCCTAGAAACAGCTCCAATAATCTTTTCGAAGGTTCTCGGTGCCCTTCTATCTGTAATCAGAGAGCAGGGTATTGCAGTGTTTCCTTATTTGGACGATATCTTGGTACTGGCTCAATCTTTTCATTTAGCAGAATCTCACACAAATCAACTTATGTTGTTTCTTGAAAAACATGGTTTGAGTTTCTTAATTCCTTAGTCAAGGGTCAACTTTTTAGGTTTCCAGATAGATTCAGTGTCCATGAGTCTGTCTTTAACAGACAAGAGATGAATGAAATTGGTTTCTGCCTGTCGAAACCTTCAGTCTCGATCATTCCCTTCAGTGGCTATGTGCCTCTGCAGCTTTGCATGCTGAATCAATGGTACAGGCATTATACACGGTATCACAGTTGATATACTTAAATCCCAACATTCAACTCTCTCTGTCCTTGTGGTTGGACCATCATCAGATTCTTCAAGGAGCCTCTTTTGTTCGTCCTTCCTGGACTGTGATTTCAACAGATGCAAGTCTCACAGGTTAGGGAGCTGTCTGGGGGTCTCTGACAGCACAAGGAGTTTGGAATCTTCAAGAGGTGAGGTTACCAATCAATATTTTAGAACTCTGTGCTATTTTCAGGGCTCTTCAGGCTTGGCCTCTATTAAAGAGAGAATCATTCATTCGTTTTCAGATAGACAATATCACAACTGTGGCATATAGAAAGCAAAGAATTGCCCAAGCACCAAGGGTATAACAAAACTTGTTTGCAGGTGTGCCAACTATTGGACCTGCACCAAATAATGATATAGCTGCCCCACCAACTGTATTAAAACATCATGATTTTATTGTGCCACTTAAAACAGACAACGTTTCGGACCCATGTCCTTATTCATGTCTAACATACAACTCTAAAAACAAACCTTATAAAGGCTGCGGCTCCACCCACCACACCTGTTCTCACCTGTGTTCAATTAATACAAACTTTTTTGTTTTGCTTAAAGCCATCTAGTGGTCATTATTTACATGTCTAATTACATTTATCATAATTTTTCAACAAAAAAATTTATGCCAGTTCTTAAATCTTTTTACATAGTCAGCATTAAATTAAAAAAAAGGTATTAGCTAAATGAATTTAAATTCCAATATATCAAAAAAAGACTTTCAACAAAAGATATCAAAAGAACTTAGTAAAAGTAACTATCCGTAACCCTGAAGTTTTAAACCCAATTTTTTTTAGAAAAACCTGCCAGTTAAACTGCTATCAAGTACCTAATCATCCATATTTACTGACATACACTCCAATCCATTTCCCTATTCATTCCATTGGGTATCATAGTCCCCAGTTCATGAATCCAGTATAATTCTCTATACTTTAACAACCTAACCCTATTACCACCCCTCCTAGGAAGACTTATATGTTCTAACACCTGGAATCTAAGATGATTAATCTGGTGCCCAGCAGTTATAAAATGGTGGGATACAGGAGCATCCAATTTTCCTGTCCTGATATTACTTTTGTGTTGGTTGATACGCTCCCGTACCCTCTTGGTGGTCTCGCCCACATACCCTAAACCACATGGGCATTTAATTAGATACACCACGAACTTAGAGTTACAAGTATAGTAATCCTTAAGTTTATATTTCTTACCCGACAAGGGATGGGTAAAAATGGGGCCTTTAATGATACTATTGCAGTTTTGACAATTAAGGCATGGAAAACATCCCAAGTTTTTATGTCTAATGTGTCCCTGGGTAATTCTACCCCTTGGGCCCACATCAGCTTTAACCAATGTATCTTTAAGGTTCTTGCCCCTTTTAAAGGCAGCCATGGGGGGACTAGAGAATTCTTCAACATTTGGATTAGAAATTTGTAAAATATGCCAATGTTTTTTTAGTACTTTTTGTATTTGGTTACTCCAAGGAGAATATTCATTAACAAAGATCATTCTTTTAATCTTCTTATTTCTCATTTTGTCCTTAAGTAATTCCGTCCTAGGGATCTGCAGTACATCTTTAATCCCCTGTTCAATTAAGTTACTTGGGTATCCCCTCTGTTTAAAGTGTTCACCCATTTCCAATAATCTTTCTTTTACCAAATTTTCATCTGAGACAATTCGTCTTACTCGCATAAATTGGCTTTTGGGTAAACTCTTTAACAGAGCAGGAGAATGCGCACTCTTATAGTGCAGTAGATTATTATAATCTGTCTGTTTTTAAAAAGATCTACAGCTAACAGCCCATCTTGTTTGTACACTGAGGTATCCAGGAAATCAATCCTTTCCTCACTTATGGTGAGTTTGAACTTTATATGCTTTGTAGCACTGTTGAGATCATTAACAAACTGTTCCAGGGTTCCAATGTCCCCCAACCAAATGCCAAAAATATCATCTATATAGCGCCACCAGTTGGCGCCATATAGATGAAACAATTGATGGTTATAAACAAAATACTCTTCAAATGTGTTCATATAAATATTTGCATAGGTTGGGGCGACATTGGAACCCATGGCCGTACCCTGTAATTGTAGATAAAAGTTATCTTGAAAAAGAAAGAAATTACATCTCAATACAATATTCAAAAGATCAAGAACAAAGTTTCGCTGATCATTATTGATAGTTATATCCTGATCCAAACACCTATTCACTGCCCCTACACCCGCCTCATGAGTGATTGAGGTGTAAAGGCTAGTTACATCAAGACTATAAAGTATACCTTTGTTGTTCTCAAGGACTATATTCTGTAATTTATTGATTAAATCTCCTGTGTCCCTGATATAAGAGGTGGAATGTGTATAGGGTCTAAGGACTCTGTCTAAATATATAGAGGCTTTAGATAGTGTGGAGCCTACCCCTGCCACTATGGGGCGGCCAGGGGGTTTTTCCAAATTTTTATGGACCTTTGGGAGCGTATATAGGACAGGTATAATGTCCTCTGTATCCAAAATAAATTTTGTTGTCTTGTTGTCAATCACTCCAATCTTCTGAGCCCTTAAGACACATGCTTCCAACTCTTTTTTTACTTTAAAGATTGGATTCATTGACAACACTTGATACACTTCACCATCCGCCAACTGGCCCAAAATTTCCTGTATATAGTAATCCCTCTCAAGGACCACTAAAGCACCACCCTTATCAGCCTCCTTAAAAATATAGCCTGTATTCTCTTTAAGACTCCTAACATTATTCCAATCCTCTCTATTAAAGTTAAGATTTGAATGTGCATATTTAGGGTAACTCCTTTCTACATTTCTACAGAGTTTCCCTATGTCATTCTCAACCAATTGTATGTATGTACTCACACCTGGGTTCACTGTTTGTGGCGTGAAGTTGCTTTTATTATATAAACCTAGTGAGTTAAGCCCAAGTTTGTTACATACATTATCCTTATTGACAGAGAAATTTACATTACCAACATTCCCCTCTGCAAAATGACACTTTCATTTCAGGGATCTATAAAAACGATGTAAGTCTTTTTGCAATGTAAAGATATCAAGTCTCTGCTGTGTCGGACAAAATGAAAGTCCTTTAGACAATGTCTCATGTCCCCCTTGTCTCAGAGGGTGGGTACTCAAATTGAGCACTACTGACCGTGTTTGACCGTGTTTAATTGTCAAAACTGCAATAGTATCATTAAAGGCCCCATTTTTACCCATCCCTCGTCGGGTAAGAAATGTAAACTTAAGGATTACTATACTTGTAACTCTAAGTTCGTGGTGTATCTAATTAAGTGCCCATGTGGTTTAGGGTATGTGGGCGAGACCACCAAGAGGGTACGGGAGCGTATCAACCAACACAAAAGTAATATCAGGACAGGAAAATTGGATGCTCCTGTATCCCACCATTTTATAACTGCTGGACACCAGATTAATCATCTTAGATTCCAGGTGTTAGAACATATAAGTCTTCCTAGAAGGGGTGGTAATAGGGTTAGGTTGTTAAAGTATAGAGAATTATACTGGATTCATGAACTGAGGACTATGATACCCAATGGAATGAATAGGGAAATGGATTGGAGTGTATGTCAGTAAATATGGATGATTAGGTACTTGATAGCAGTTTAACTGGCAGGTTTTTCTAAATAAAATTTGGGTTTAAAACTTCAGGGTTACGGATAGTTACTTTTACTCAGTTCTTTTGATATCTTTTGTTGAAAGTCTTTTTTTGATATATTGGAATTTAAATTCATTTAGCTAATACCTTTTTTTAATTTAATGCTGACTATGTAAAAAGATTTAAGAACTGGCATAAATTTTATAAAGAAATAAAAAATGTTGTGTTGACCTTTTTGTTTTTTTTATCCTTTGTTGAACGACGTTCTTGGTAATTGCTTAAGAGTTCCAAAAATTATTCTTTTTTCCAGATGACCATTTAATAAGATCTAATTGGAAGGGAAACAATTAAAATTGGCTTTTCTTCAAAAGATATTTGAATTAGCAATGTTGAAAAAGAGTTAAGAAAAGAAAAAATCCTTTTTTTATGTTTTGTATGTTATTTTTTTAAAATAGTACATTGCAATACAATAACTAATGACAATAAGTGTATATTCAATTATTTTGTGTACTGAGTAGATTAACTTGATGTATGATTAACAATGATCAAAAAAGTTTTTTGTTCTCTTTATGTCCTTTGTTGAAAAATTATGATAAATGTAATTAGACATGTAAATAATGACCACTAGATGGCATTAAGCAAAACAAAAAAGTTTGTATTAATTGAACACAGGTGAGAACAGGTGTGGTGGGTGGAGCCGCAGCCTTTATAAGGTTTGTTTTTAGAGTTGTATGTTAGACATGAATAAGGACATGGGTCCGAAACATTGTCTGCTTTAAGTGGCACAATAAAATCATGATGTTTTAATACAGTTGGTGGTGCAGCTATATCACAACTGTGGCATATGTCAATCATCAGGGGGGACTCACAGTCCTTTAGCGATGAAATAAGTATCTTGGATACTTTCTTGGGTGGAATCTAACTCCTGTCTAATTTCTGCGATACATATCCCAGGTGTAGACGATTGGGAAGCGGACTATCTCAGTTGTCAGTCTTTACATCCAGGGGAGTGGACTCTCCATCCAGATGTATTTGGTCAGATTGTACAGATGTGGGGTCTTCCCGAAATAGATCTGATGGCTTCCCATCTAAACAAGAAGCTTCCCAGGTACCTTTCCAGGTCCAGGGATCCTCAGGCGGAGATGGTGGATGCGTTATATTTTTCCGCCTCTAGTTCTTCTTTCAAGTGTGATCTCCAAGATCATACTGTCATACTGGAACAATCGCATGTGTTTCTGATAGCACCAGCATAGCCTCACAGGTTTTGGTATGCAGATCTTGTCCGGATGTCCAGTTGCCAATAAAATTCATCCACCAATAAAAAATTGCTGTCCAGAGTACTGAACCCAAAAAAAGCATAGATGCCTTCTTTTTCAAATAAAGGTGAACAAAGACAAATTGATAATAGGAGTAAATTAGAAAGCTGCTTAAAATTGCATGCTCTTTCTGAATTACAAAACAAAATTTTTGGGTTCAGTGTCCCTTTAAGAATAAAGCTTTGGTTGATCAGATTTGCAAAGCAGCAACTTGGTGTTCTTTGCATACATTTACTAAATTTTACCTTTTTGATGTATTTGCTTCTTCTGAAGTAGTCTTTGGTAGAAAAGTTCTTCAGGCAGCTGTCTCAGTTTGATTCTTCTGCTTATGATTTAGGTTTTATTTGTGAAATTTATGAGAAAAACTTATTTTTTTGTGGATTTAATTTTTTCAGTGGAAATAGCGGTTATTATTTTATCCCTCCCTTTCTAGTGACTCTTCTGTGGTATTCCACATCTTGAGTATTTCTATCCCATACGTCACTAGCTCATGGACTCTTGCCAATTACATGAAAGAAAACATAATTATAATTTATGTAAGAATTTACCTGATAAATTAATTTCTTTCATATTGGTAAGAGTCCATGAGGCCCACCCTTTTTTGGTGGTTATGATTTTTGTATAAAAGCACAATTTTTATTTCAGTTCCTCTTTTTGCATGCTTTTTTACTCCTGTTTTTATCACCTCACTACTTGGCTATTCGTTAAACTGAATCGTGGGTGTGGTGAGGGGTGTATTTATAGGCATTTTGAGGTTTGGGAAACTTTGCCCCTCCTGGTAGGATTGTACATCTCATACGTCACTAGCTCATGGACTCTTGCCAATATGAAAGAAATTGATTAATCAGTTAAGTTCTTACATAAATTAGTTTTTTTTTTTAAAAAACATTGTGGCATGTCTCAAGCTTATCCAAGACGGCCCACCTGGATTTTCCTCACCGCTTCTGGGAAAATGTGCTGTGGACAGATATGTAAAGGTCTTACCTGGATTGGAGTCTGTAGCAGAGATATGTGCTCACCCTTACAGGTATCACAACCCAAAGTGATCATTTAAGAAAACCACCTGGGCTGTGAATAAATGCACAAGGGCTGTGTGCAAAAACCAAGGATCCGAGTATGCTGTACAAACAAGGGTAAATCCAAGAGAGTAGTCAAGGTATTGCAGAGATCAAAGGAAGCCAGAGGTGCAGGTAAACGATGAGCAGAGCCGGGGTCACAAGCCAGGGTCAGTCTTGGGGAATCAGGAACAAAGACACCTAAACTAGAAACAGGAACCATAAAACAAAGAACTGACACTGAGCACAGTTAAAGTCAGGGTTATATAGCCAGATAATGATCTGCTAATTGGTAGGAAGTCCCAGGTAAGCCTGACTGACAGGTTGTAAATGAGCACAGGTGATCCATGCAAAGCAATATCCAGAGACCAGCCCCGGTGCTGCAGGCAGGATAAGAAAGGGTAATGAAAGGCTTATATACACACACAAATAGAGAGAAGCAGCCATGACTTAGAGGGAAGATAACAAGCCTAGGATAAAAGAGTTCCCAGGTTCAAGTCCCTCGCTTGCCCCTAAATGGGCGACCACCTCTGGATGTCTGCATGGAACGGTGGGAACTGTGACAGTGTGACAGTTCCCTCCCCTTAAAATCGCCCCCGGGCGTGAACAGGCTGGGTAAAGACCACTTTGAGTTTGGGGGTAAAGTCAGCATTATCATCGGACATGTCAAGGATGTCATCTGGCAGGATAGCGACTCTCGCATAGGCATCCAGACCTAAAATTTGGTAATCAACTACATTACTGGGAAACACTGTACCAATAGTGGCCTTGGCAGCCTTCTTCCCATTCTTTTTGGTATTGGCTGCTGTTGAAGAACTCGCAGCTTGCAATGCTTTCTCGAACATCACAAGATCCTGCTTGCAAACAAGAGTACCATTCGAGGCATAAGTGCAGTCAGGTGGCAGTACTTTGTCACGACAGAGCGTAATGCTGGTGCTTGCCAGTACAGAAGTGATGATGGTTTCAGGATTAGGCAAATCATCAGAAAGTTGAGAAGACGCTTCAGGAGCAAGAGGTAGAGGCATAACCGAGGTCTCAGGGACTTCAGGACTAGGAAGAGCAGGTTCCGTAGGTCTACAGGAAATAACAGTTTCAGAGGTTAGTAGACTCTTCTGAACAGCAGAACATGGACAACCATGACAGCAACCTTGGCACCTCACAGAATTGTATGTAGAACAAAGAGGGTGAACAAAAACAGTGCCCATTTGGAGAGATGGAGACCGAGGTGGGTGAATTGGGCAATTGGAGATGAAGTGTCCTCTTTCCCCGCAGTAAAAGCAAAGGCAATGGCTCCTCCTTCTGGCTCTTTCTTGGGAAGCCTGCCTATTCCGGATTACCCCTATCTCCATGGGCTCCTCAATGTCCTGGGAAGGAGTATATGATTCAACAGGAGCATCAAGGTTTGCGGGTGAGTACTGGTAAAAAGCATCCCAGTCACAAGGAAGCCGTGATCTGTGGGAACGTGGAACAGTTCTAGGAACCTTAGTTTTCCTTGTGGTTGTACACTGAGTGGCCATGGCTGTTATGAAAGACCCCAGTTGTCTAAGACAGGACTCTTAGCCAGGAGCATCTAGTGTGACTATTTTTTTTTATCTGCCCAGAAAGCAGGTTGATGGCTGAGCGGACCATGATGAAGTCAGTGGCATATGTAAGAGGCTTTAAGGCAAACAACAGCTCACAATCTACCTTAAAGGACAAGAAGGAGAGACGGCTTCCATCGAATCTCTCAGGTAATAGTACAAAAGGTTCACTATACGCTGGTTCTGGGTGTACCATACCTTTAAGAGCACAAAAGTCCCGCTGCAAATCCAGAACAGTCTGAGACAAGTTGGATACTTGCTGGGTCAGGGCAGTGAGCATCCTGTTCATCTCTGCGGGCTCCATAATGGTCAGTTTTTATGTAAAGGTCTTACCTGGATTGGAGTCTGTAGCAGAGATATGTGCTCACAGGTATCACAACCCAAAGTGATCATTTAAGAAAACCACCTGGGCTGTGAATAAATGCACAGGGGCTGTGTGCAAAAAGCAAGGATCCGAGTATGCTGTACAAACAAGAGTAAATCCAAGAAAGTAGAGAAGGTATTGCAGAGATCAAAGGAAGCCAGAAGTGCAGGTAAACGATGAACAGAGCCGGGGTCACAAGCCAGGGTCAGTCTTGGGAAATCAGGAACAAAGACACCTAAATTAGAAACAGGAAACAAAGAACAAACACTGAGCAAAGGAAAAGGCAGGGTTATATAGCCAGATAATGAGCTGCTAATTGGTAGGAAGTCCCAGGTAAGCCTGACTGACAGGTTGTAAATGGGCACAGGTGATCCAGGCAAAGCAATATCCAGCCCCAGTGCTGCAGGCAGGATAAGGAAAGTTAATTAAAGACACACACACACAGAGCTTAGAGGGAAGAGAACAAGCCTAGGATAAGAGAGGTCCCAGGTTCAAGTGCCTCGCTTGCCCCCAAAGGGGCGACCACGCCTGGCTGTCTGCATGGAAAGGTGGGAACAGTGACAAGATAAGACAAAAGTTAAATTTTATGGCAAAAATGCACAATGATATGTGTGAAGGAAAAGAGCACTGATCACCAACACCAAAACCTCATCCCAACTGGGAAGCATGGTGGAGGGAGCATCATTGTTTGGGGCAACTTTGCTGTCTCAGGGCCTGGATGCCTTGCATTCATTGAGGGAACAATGAATTCAAAAGTGTATCAAGATATTTTACAGGGGAATCTCATGGAAGCAACCCATGACCTCAAGCTTAAAGTGAATGTAGAGTTGAATGAATGAGTGCCCAGTTTTTAAAAATACTATTAAAAACAGGGGCGCTTTCATTCATAAAACCTTACATTGCAGTTTTTTTTTTTTTTAAAATACCTTCTTTTTTCTTTAGGAAACCCAGACTGGCGGTCCTCTGCCCGCAGCTCCTCTGTACTTACCTCAGCAATGTCAAAACCGGCTTCCTCCAATCATGGCGTGCACTCCAGAACATCCATCTCATGAGGCCACGCAATAACTTGAGGAAGCTGGTTTCGTCATCTATATGATAAGTACAGAGGAGATGCGGGTGGGGGATCGCCGGTCCGGTTGTCCTAAAGAAAAATTTAAGTTTTTTAAAAAAAATCCTGCAATGTAAAGTTTAATGAATAAAAGTGCCCCTGTTTTTAATAGTATTTTTAAAAACCGGGCACTCATTCATTAAAAAGAAAATTTATGCTTACCTGATAAATGTGTTTCTTTTTAGACACAATGAGTCCACGGATCATCATCTTTACTTGTGGGATTATGCCTCCTGGTCAGCAGGAGGAGTCAAAGAGCACCACAGCCGAGCTGTTAAATAGCTCCTCCCTTCCCTCCCACTCCAGTCATTCGACCGAAGTTAGGAAGAGAAAGGAAAAGCCAAGGCGCAGAGGTGTCTGAAGTTAACAAAAATATAACAACGTGTCTTAAAAGAACAGGGCGGACCGTGGACTCATCGTGTCTAAAAAGAAACAATTTATCAGGTAAGCATACATTTTATTTTATTTTAAAAGACACGATGAGTCCACGGATCATCATCCTTACTTGTGGGATACAATACCAAAGCTAGAGTACACGGATGATAAGGGAGGGACAAGACAGGGAACCTAAACGGAAGGCACCACTGCTTGAAGAACCTTTCTCCCAAAAGCAGCCTCAGCTGAGACAAAAGTATCAAATTTGTAAAATGTAGAAAAAGTGTGAAGAGAAGACCAAGTTGCAGTCTTGCAAATCTGATCTACAGAAGCTTAATTTTTGAATGCCCATGAGGAAGCAACCGCCCTAGTGGAATGAGCCATAATTCTTTCAGGAGGCTGCTGTCCAGCAGTCTCCTATGCAAAGCGGATGATACTCTTCAACCAAAAAGAAAGAGGTAGCCGTAGCTTTCTGACCCTTACTTTTTCCAGAGAAAATTACAAACAAAGAAGAAGACTGACGTAAGTCTTTAGTTGCTTGTAAGTAAAACTTTAATGCACGGACTACGTCCAGATTGTGCAGAAGACGTTCCTTCTGAAAAGAAGGATTAGGACACAAGGAAGGAACAACAATCTCCTGATTAATGTTCCTATCTGAATCAACCTTAGGAAGGAACACTAATTTAGTACGTAAAACTACCTTATCCGAATGGAAAATAAGGTAAGGCGAATTGTATTGCAACGCCAAAAGCTCAGACACTCTTTGAGCTGAAGAAATAGCAACAAGAAATAAAACTTTCCAAGATAATAACTTAATATCTAAGGAATGCATAGGCTCAAACGGAGCCCCTTGAAGAACTTTAAGAACTAAATTCAGACTCCATGGAGGAGTAACTGGTTTGAACACAGGCCTGATCCTAACCAAGGCCTGACAAAAAATTGAACATCTGCGACATCTGCCAGATGTTTGTGCAACAAAATAGATAAGGAAGAGATCTGACCCTTTAGAGAACTTGTCGATAAACCCTTCTCCAAACCCTCTTGAAGAAAAGACAAAATTGTGTGAATCCTAACTCTACTCCATGAGTAGCCCTTGGATTCACACCAATAAAGATATTTACGCCATATCTTATGGTAAATTTTTCTAGTTACAGGCTTACGCACCTGAATCAAGGTCTCTATGACCGAATCAGAAAAAAACCCCGCTTGGAAAGGATTATTAAGCGTTCAATCTCCAAGCAGTCAGCTTCAGAGAAACTAGATTTGGGTGAAGGAAGTGTCCTTGAATGAGAAGATCCTTCCTCAATGGAAGTCTCCAAGGTGGCAGGGATGACATGTCCATCAGATTGGCATACCAAATCCTGCGAGGCCACGCAGGAGCAATGAGGATTACTCATGCCTTCTCCTGTTTGATTCGAGCAATGACCCGAGGAAGAAGAGCAAACGGGGGAAATAGATATGCTAGGCTGAAGGACCAAGGAACTGCCAGAGCATCTATCAGCTCCGACTGGGGATCCCTGGACCTCGACCCGTAACTCGGGAGCTTGGCATTCTGATGAGATGCCATGAGATCTAACTCCGGCCGACCCCATTTGAGATTCAGATTGAAGAAAACTTCCGGATGAAGTTCCCACTCTCCCGGATGAAAAGTCTGTCTGCTCAGAAAGTCCGTCTCCCAGTTGTCCACCCCTGGGATGTGGATCGCTGACAGATGGCAAGAATGGGCCTCCGCCCACTGGATTATTTTGGCTACCTCAGTCATCGCTAAGGAACTTCTCGTTCCTCCCTGATGATTGATGTAAGCCACTGTCGTTATGTTGTCCGACTGGAATCTGATGAACTGGCCCGAAGCCAACTGAGGCCAGGCCAGAAGAGCATTGAAGATCGCACTTAGTTCCAGGATGTTTATAGGAAGAACAGACTCTGACTGAGTCCAAACTCCCTGAGCGTTTAGGGAACCCCAGACAGCTCCCCATCCTAAAAGGAGACACAATCACCCAGGAAGGTCTGCGAAAGCAGGTCCCCTGGGATAGATGATCCAGAGACAACCACCATTGAAGAGAGTCCCTCGTCTCCTGTTTCAGGGTTATTTGAGGAGACAAATCTGTATAATCTCCATTCCACTGCTTGAGCATGTTTAACTGCAGAGATCTGAGGTGAAACCGAGCAAACAGTATGATGTCCATTGCCACCACCATCAGTCCGATTACTTGCATGCACTGAGCCACTGACGGACGAGAATTAGCACTGAAGGGCTCGACAGGTATCTAGAATCTTCAATTTTCTGACCTCTGTAGACACCTCTCTAGACATAGAATCGATTAGAGTTTCCAAGAAAGTCACCCTTGTTGACAAGATGGCGCCTGGATTAGAATATTATCCAGATACGGCACCACCGCAATGCCCCGCGGTCTTAGAACCGCCAGCAGAGACCCCAGAGCCTTTGTGAAAATTCTGGGAACTTGTGATGATCTCTGTGGATAGGAACATGTAGATATGCATCCTTTAAGTCCACCGTCGTCATAAATTGACCCTCCTGGAGCAATGGAAGAATGGTACGAATAGTTTCCATCTTGAAAGATGGAACTCTGAGAAACTTGTTCAGACTCTTGAGGTCTAAGATAGGTCTGAAAGTTCCCTCCTTCTTGGAAACTACAAACAGATTTGAATAAAAACCCTGCCCGTGTTCCTGTACAGGAACGGGAACAATAACTCCCAGGGAGGAGAGGTCTCTTACACAATGTAAGAACGCCTCTCTTTTTATCTGGTTTGCAGATAATCTTGAAAGAAGAAATCTTCCTTGGGGAGGAAATTTTTTTTGAACTCCAGCTTGTATTCCTGGGACACTATTTCTATAGCCCAGGGATCCTGAACGTCTCGCACCCAAGCCTGAACAAAAAAAGAAAGTCTGCCCCCTACCAGATCCGGTCCTGGATCGGGGGCATGCCCTTCATGCTGTTTTGGAGTCAGCAGCAGGCTTCTTGGACTGTTTACCCTTGTTCCAAGACTGGTTGGGTCTCCAAGTAAGCTTAGATTGTGAATAGTTTCCTTCTTGTTTAGAGGAGGAAGAGAAAGAATTTCCCTTGAAATTTCGAAAGGAACGAAAATTACTTTGTCGTCCTTTTTGTTTATTTCTCTTATTCTGAGGAAGGAGATGACCCTTACCTCCCGTGATGTCAGAGATAATTTCCTTCAGGCCAAGTTCAAACAACGTATTTTCCTTTGCAAAGAATAGCTAGAAGCTTAGACTTGGATGACATGTCTGCAGACCAAGGTTTTAACCATAAAGCTCTGCGGGCTAGGATAGAGAAATCTGAACTCTTAGCTGCTAATTTAGCAATTTGCAGAAAAGCATCCGTAATAAAAGCATTGGCTAACTTCAGCTTTAATCCTATCTTGGATCTCCTCCAAAGAAGTCTCAGACTTAAGAGACTCGGACAGAACATCAAACCAATAAGCTGCCGCACTAGTGACTGTAGCAATACACGCAGCCGGCTGCAACAGCAGACCCTGGTGAACATAAATCTTTTTAAGTAGACCCTCCAACTTCTTGTCCATATGGTCTTTAAAGGCACAACTATCCTCAATAGGATTAGTAGTTCGCTTGTGGAGATAGCCCCTTCTACCTTAGGAACCGATTGTCAAGCTTCCTTGACAGTGTCAGCTATAGGAAACATCTTTCTGAAAATAGGAGACGGAGAGAAGGGAATACCTGGTCTCTCCCATTCCTTAGAAACAATCTCCGAAGCTCGCTTAGGAACTGGAAAAACATCTGAAAAAGTAGGAACTTCAAAATATCTGTCCAATTACTCGCCTTCTCAGGAGCGACTACTACTGTGGAATCACAGTTGTCTAAGGTAAACCAACACCTCCCTGAGCAACAGACGTAGGTGTTCTAGTTTAAATCAGAAAGATACAACCTCTGAATCAGTCAAAGGTAAAGAACTCTCTGAATCTGAAATCTCGCCGTCTGATAGCACCTCTATACCCTCCATGTCAGTTCCCTGGGAGGGTACCTCTGAGACTGCCACCATGGCATCAGAAACCTCACAGATAACATGGTTGTCTTTCCTCTTGCGCTTGCCTTGAAGCACAGGAAAAGCAGACAACGCATCAAAAATTGTGGAAGACATAACCGCAGCTATGTCTTTTAAAGTAACTCCAGCAGGTGCAAGAGCAGAGGCGCAGCGCACTGCTGGTGGGGGCCTTAATTTTTGGGACGCTTGGGGAGAAAGTTGCGGCATAAATTGACCCTCATCAGAAGACTCTTGGACAACATCTGCCTGAGAGGAAATTGGCTCAGTAAAAATTGTATCCCTAAAACTTACAGTCCTTTCAATACATGTATGACAGAAGGGGATTGGTGGTTCCACATTTGCATCCAGACACAAAGCACACGTAACATACTGCACACCCTCTTGGTCCATCTTTCAACTCAAATTGTTAAAGATTCAACTGAAAAAATGATAAATATTTACAAAATAAAATTATAAAAAAACGTTACTGTCTCTTTAAATGTAAACGGTTTTGCTATTTTTCTGCAAAGTGTCAGATTTTTCTGGTAATACAACAGGCAGAAAAAGAAAACGTTAAATGCACCTCTGCACCTCAGCAGCCTGCGGAGGTGCTCCTACCATGTAAAATGACACCGGATCCTCTGCTTGTAACGATCCGTTTCACACAGTCAGCCTCTGAACCGGACTTCCCCGCATCCGTGCTATGAGCGAATGAAATTACACTACATGCCGCTCTAGCACTGACAATCAACTAGCCCAGCTGAATGACGCACTAATCTTTACAGAAAAACAGCGCTCAGTGAAGAGGCGCGCAAATACAGGAATTCCCGCCCATTGTGGGCGTACCCAAAGCCTAATGTCTCTCCCTCCAGAAGAAAAACACCATGAAACCACCGGAGCCCTCCATAGAAATAAACCAAGCAACATAACTCCAGCCCCAGTGCCTGGTCACTGCCCAAAAACTTTCAGCCTGAAAGTCTAAAAACCGTCCCAACATAAACAGGTTCTTCCATTAACCCCTTATGCTCCATAGTGCTAATTTAAATATACTGAGACTCCTTAGATCCCAAAAAAGGTAGCACTTACCTTAAACACTGCCTGGCAGCAGGGCAGCTCTCAAGCTTGAGAGGTTCTCTCCCTCACATTGGTCTGAGAAAGAAACAAATGCTGAGTCAGTGAGAACCTCAGGCTGAAGGATATAGGGCAGCAGAAATATGGGAGGCGCAGTGAGAATTATGTCCCACACGTTCCCATTGCTCTAAAGCCACCAAAAGCTCTACTGTAGAGACTGATATGGACTAAGGCTACACCCTAGAACAAAGCAGCACACTCTGGCACTACTTTAAAAATAATAAACTCTTGATTGAAGAACCTAAACTAACACCTCACTTTACCTCTTCCTATTACTAACGTAGGCAAAGAGAATGACTGGGGTGGGAGGGAAGAGAGGAGCTATTTAACAGCTCTGCTGTGGTGCTCTTTGCCTCCTCCTGCTGACCAGGAGGCGTAATCCCACAAGTAAGGATGATCCGTGGACTCATTGTGTCTTTAAAAAGAAATTTACATTTACTTTAAGACAGGTTGGGTGATGCAACAAGACAATGACCCAAAGCACACAAGTAAATCAACTAAAGAATTGCTGGAAAAAAAGACTTGTGTTTTGGAATGGCCAAGTTAGAGTTCTTACTTTGCTTTGGCATGACCTGTGCAATCAAGGCAACCCAGAAATATTTATGAACTGAAACAGATTTGTAGAAAGGAACGGTCCAAATTCATCTATAACATTGTGCAAGTCTTATAAGTAGCTACATGAAACGTTTGGTGGAGATGCAACAAGATAATGACGCAAGTAAATCAACTAATGAATGGCTAAAAAAGAAGAACATTATGTTTTGTAATGGCCAAGTCCTGACTATGGGGCCGATTTATCAAATGCCTGTCCGACTTGATCCGCTCAGCGGATCATGTCCGACAGACATCGCTGAATGCCAACAGCATATGCTGTCGGCATTTAACATTGCACAAGCAGTTCTGGTGAACTGCTTGTGCAATGCCGCCCCCTGCAGATTTGCCGCTAGCAGGGGGTGTCAATCAACACAATCGTATGAGATTGTGTGGATTGATGTCTGCAGCCTCAGAGTCTTAATACCGCTGCTTCTTAACTGCTGTTTCCGGAGAGCCTAAAGGCTCGCACGGAAACAGGGGCATCAGGGGCCATTCGGCCCTTGATAAATCGGCCCCCTTAACTCAATTGAGATGTTGTAGCATGACTTGAAGTGATCTCTGCAATCAAGACAACCCAGACATATTGATGAACTGAAACAGATTTGTAGAAAGAAATGGACCAACATTCATCCTCAACATTGGGCAAGTCTTGTAAGCAGCTACAGGAAACATGGAGATTTTTGCTGCTAAAGTAGGATAAAAAAGTTACTAAATTCAAGGGTTTACTTACTTTTTCCAGCCTATCCTGTGAATGATTACTCAAGGTCTTCAATATAAAATTGAAAAGTACAACTGTTTGTGTGTTATTAGTTTAGTAAAATTGTGTTTGTCTAGAATTGTGACTTAGATGAAGATCCAATCACATTTTATGAGTAATCAATGCAGAAATCCAGGTAATTTCAAGGGATTCAGAAACTTTTTCTCACAACTGTATAACAAATAAATGAAGCTGTTATTTTAATAAACCTGGTATTTAGTTAATAAAATTTGAATACAATTGTTGATTTGGCCATTTTAAATTACCATAGAACCTTAAAAAGGGAATACAGTGACAGTAAGATCTTCAGTTATGTGCGAATAACTAAAAAAATGCTGTTGTTTTCAGTTCCAGCTACACCCCCAAGGTAAACAAT
Organism: Bombina bombina; assembly: GCF_027579735.1. NCBI lineage: Eukaryota > Metazoa > Chordata > Amphibia > Anura > Bombinatoridae > Bombina > Bombina bombina. The sequence continues at coordinate 942,855,054 of NC_069501.1, forward strand.
TGAATATATATATATATACATACATTCTCAGAGTAGGTAAACATTTCCCAGAAGTCTTTAAGAGCACCTACTGTATATCAGCTCCTTGCAATGTCTGTAAAGAGATTGGGGACAAATGATTGACCATGACAATCCAAGAAAAAAAGAACAGGTAACAAAAAGAAGAGAATGACAAGTTGGGCTGTCATACAATACTATTTATCATTTAAAGATTTTTTTTTATTGATAGAACCATATTCCCCTAGTGGTGAGAAAGTACCAAGCTACCCATTTAAAAGTAAGTGTGCAACAAAATTAAATTGTTGCATGTGATGAAGCAAACAGGTTGAACTTTGAAACTTTGTGATTATATGCAAAGAAGCAGCCTTCATTTAAATCTGCCCACACAAGATTCAAGATGGCAAGCTTAGGTAAACGCTAAGGGGCCGATTTATCATTGCCCAAATGGGGCCAAATACCCCTGTTTCCGTGCGAGCCTTCAGGCTCGCCGGAAACAGGAGTTAAGAAGCAGTGGTCTTAAGACTCTGAGGCTGCGGACATCAATCCGCCCAATCTCATACGATGGGGTTGATTGACACCCCCTGCTAGTTGCCAATTGGCCGCAAATCTGCAGGGGGCGGCATTGCACAAACAGTTCAACATTAACAAACTCCCCTGCCCGTTACCTCATGAGAAGTTTACCTCTTGTATTTGCCTGTATGCCAGAGCTATGCTGAATGTGTAACCCTGCCCTCCCATGCTGTTAGCCATTGGGAGGTTAGGAGCCTTTGCTTTTAACCCCTTAAGGACCGGGCATTTTAGACAAAAACTTCCCTAAAAGACCAGAGCATTTTTACCATCACTACATTTAAACAGAAATAGAGCCTTTTTTATATTTACCTATCAAAATTATATTTATTTTTTTAGTAGACAACCCAAAATATTGATCTAGGCCCACTTTGGTATATTTCATGCCACCATTTTACAGCCAAATGAGATCAAATTAAAAAAAATCATTAATTTTTTCACATGCTTCTCTGGGATTCAATCCCCTTTGTTCAGAAATAGCAGACATATATGGCTTTGGCATTGCTTTTTGGTAATTAGGAGAATGCTAAATGCTGCAGCACACCACACTTGTATTATGCCCAGCAGTGAAGGGGTTAATTGGGTAGCTTGTAGGGTTAATTTTAGCTTTAGTGCGGGCTCCATAATGGTCAGTTTTTATGTAAAGGTCTTACCTGGATTGGAGTCTGTAGCAGAGATATGTGCTCACAGGTATCACAACCCAAAGTGATCATTTAAGAAAACCACCTGGGCTGTGAATAAATGCACAGGGGCTGTGTGCAAAAAGCAAGGATCCGAGTATGCTGTACAAACAAGAGTAAATCCAAGAAAGTAGAGAAGGTATTGCAGAGATCAAAGGAAGCCAGAAGTGCAGGTAAACGATGAACAGAGCCGGGGTCACAAGCCAGGGTCAGTCTTGGGAAATCAGGAACAAAGACACCTAAATTAGAAACAGGAAACAAAGAACAAACACTGAGCAAAGGAAAAGGCAGGGTTATATAGCCAGATAATGAGCTGCTAATTGGTAGGAAGTCCCAGGTAAGCCTGACTGACAGGTTGTAAATGGGCACAGGTGATCCAGGCAAAGCAATATCCAGCCCCAGTGCTGCAGGCAGGATAAGGAAAGTTAATTAAAGACACACACACACAGAGCTTAGAGGGAAGAGAACAAGCCTAGGATAAGAGAGGTCCCAGGTTCAAGTGCCTCGCTTGCCCCCAAAGGGGCGACCACGCCTGGCTGTCTGCATGGAAAGGTGGGAACAGTGACAAGATAAGACAAAAGTTAAATTTTATGGCAAAAATGCACAATGATATGTGTGAAGGAAAAGAGCACTGATCACCAACACCAAAACCTCATCCCAACTGGGAAGCATGGTGGAGGGAGCATCATTGTTTGGGGCAACTTTGCTGTCTCAGGGCCTGGATGCCTTGCATTCATTGAGGGAACAATGAATTCAAAAGTGTATCAAGATATTTTACAGGGGAATCTCATGGAAGCAACCCATGACCTCAAGCTTAAAGTGAATGTAGAGTTGAATGAATGAGTGCCCAGTTTTTAAAAATACTATTAAAAACAGGGGCGCTTTCATTCATAAAACCTTACATTGCAGTTTTTTTTTTTTTAAAATACCTTCTTTTTTCTTTAGGAAACCCAGACTGGCGGTCCTCTGCCCGCAGCTCCTCTGTACTTACCTCAGCAATGTCAAAACCGGCTTCCTCCAATCATGGCGTGCACTCCAGAACATCCATCTCATGAGGCCACGCAATAACTTGAGGAAGCTGGTTTCGTCATCTATATGATAAGTACAGAGGAGATGCGGGTGGGGGATCGCCGGTCCGGTTGTCCTAAAGAAAAATTTAAGTTTTTTAAAAAAAATCCTGCAATGTAAAGTTTAATGAATAAAAGTGCCCCTGTTTTTAATAGTATTTTTAAAAACCGGGCACTCATTCATTAAAAAGAAAATTTATGCTTACCTGATAAATGTGTTTCTTTTTAGACACAATGAGTCCACGGATCATCATCTTTACTTGTGGGATTATGCCTCCTGGTCAGCAGGAGGAGTCAAAGAGCACCACAGCCGAGCTGTTAAATAGCTCCTCCCTTCCCTCCCACTCCAGTCATTCGACCGAAGTTAGGAAGAGAAAGGAAAAGCCAAGGCGCAGAGGTGTCTGAAGTTAACAAAAATATAACAACGTGTCTTAAAAGAACAGGGCGGACCGTGGACTCATCGTGTCTAAAAAGAAACAATTTATCAGGTAAGCATACATTTTATTTTATTTTAAAAGACACGATGAGTCCACGGATCATCATCCTTACTTGTGGGATACAATACCAAAGCTAGAGTACACGGATGATAAGGGAGGGACAAGACAGGGAACCTAAACGGAAGGCACCACTGCTTGAAGAACCTTTCTCCCAAAAGCAGCCTCAGCTGAGACAAAAGTATCAAATTTGTAAAATGTAGAAAAAGTGTGAAGAGAAGACCAAGTTGCAGTCTTGCAAATCTGATCTACAGAAGCTTAATTTTTGAATGCCCATGAGGAAGCAACCGCCCTAGTGGAATGAGCCATAATTCTTTCAGGAGGCTGCTGTCCAGCAGTCTCCTATGCAAAGCGGATGATACTCTTCAACCAAAAAGAAAGAGGTAGCCGTAGCTTTCTGACCCTTACTTTTTCCAGAGAAAATTACAAACAAAGAAGAAGACTGACGTAAGTCTTTAGTTGCTTGTAAGTAAAACTTTAATGCACGGACTACGTCCAGATTGTGCAGAAGACGTTCCTTCTGAAAAGAAGGATTAGGACACAAGGAAGGAACAACAATCTCCTGATTAATGTTCCTATCTGAATCAACCTTAGGAAGGAACACTAATTTAGTACGTAAAACTACCTTATCCGAATGGAAAATAAGGTAAGGCGAATTGTATTGCAACGCCAAAAGCTCAGACACTCTTTGAGCTGAAGAAATAGCAACAAGAAATAAAACTTTCCAAGATAATAACTTAATATCTAAGGAATGCATAGGCTCAAACGGAGCCCCTTGAAGAACTTTAAGAACTAAATTCAGACTCCATGGAGGAGTAACTGGTTTGAACACAGGCCTGATCCTAACCAAGGCCTGACAAAAAATTGAACATCTGCGACATCTGCCAGATGTTTGTGCAACAAAATAGATAAGGAAGAGATCTGACCCTTTAGAGAACTTGTCGATAAACCCTTCTCCAAACCCTCTTGAAGAAAAGACAAAATTGTGTGAATCCTAACTCTACTCCATGAGTAGCCCTTGGATTCACACCAATAAAGATATTTACGCCATATCTTATGGTAAATTTTTCTAGTTACAGGCTTACGCACCTGAATCAAGGTCTCTATGACCGAATCAGAAAAAAACCCCGCTTGGAAAGGATTATTAAGCGTTCAATCTCCAAGCAGTCAGCTTCAGAGAAACTAGATTTGGGTGAAGGAAGTGTCCTTGAATGAGAAGATCCTTCCTCAATGGAAGTCTCCAAGGTGGCAGGGATGACATGTCCATCAGATTGGCATACCAAATCCTGCGAGGCCACGCAGGAGCAATGAGGATTACTCATGCCTTCTCCTGTTTGATTCGAGCAATGACTCGAGGAAGAAGAGCAAACGGGGGAAATAGATATGCTAGGCTGAAGGACCAAGGAACTGCCAGAGCATCTATCAGCTCCGACTGGGGATCCCTGGACCTCGACCCGTAACTCGGGAGCTTGGCATTCTGATGAGATGCCATGAGATCTAACTCCGGCCGACCCCATTTGAGATTCAGATTGAAGAAAACTTCCGGATGAAGTTCCCACTCTCCCGGATGAAAAGTCTGTCTGCTCAGAAAGTCCGTCTCCCAGTTGTCCACCCCTGGGATGTGGATCGCTGACAGATGGCAAGAATGGGCCTCCGCCCACTGGATTATTTTGGCTACCTCAGTCATCGCTAAGGAACTTCTCGTTCCTCCCTGATGATTGATGTAAGCCACTGTCGTTATGTTGTCCGACTGGAATCTGATGAACTGGCCCGAAGCCAACTGAGGCCAGGCCAGAAGAGCATTGAAGATCGCACTTAGTTCCAGGATGTTTATAGGAAGAACAGACTCTGACTGAGTCCAAACTCCCTGAGCGTTTAGGGAACCCCAGACAGCTCCCCATCCTAAAAGGAGACACAATCACCCAGGAAGGTCTGCGAAAGCAGGTCCCCTGGGATAGATGATCCAGAGACAACCACCATTGAAGAGAGTCCCTCGTCTCCTGTTTCAGGGTTATTTGAGGAGACAAATCTGTATAATCTCCATTCCACTGCTTGAGCATGTTTAACTGCAGAGATCTGAGGTGAAACCGAGCAAACAGTATGATGTCCATTGCCACCACCATCAGTCCGATTACTTGCATGCACTGAGCCACTGACGGACGAGAATTAGCACTGAAGGGCTCGACAGGTATCTAGAATCTTCAATTTTCTGACCTCTGTAGACACCTCTCTAGACATAGAATCGATTAGAGTTTCCAAGAAAGTCACCCTTGTTGACAAGATGGCGCCTGGATTAGAATATTATCCAGATACGGCACCACCGCAATGCCCCGCGGTCTTAGAACCGCCAGCAGAGACCCCAGAGCCTTTGTGAAAATTCTGGGAACTTGTGATGATCTCTGTGGATAGGAACATGTAGATATGCATCCTTTAAGTCCACCGTCGTCATAAATTGACCCTCCTGGAGCAATGGAAGAATGGTACGAATAGTTTCCATCTTGAAAGATGGAACTCTGAGAAACTTGTTCAGACTCTTGAGGTCTAAGATAGGTCTGAAAGTTCCCTCCTTCTTGGAAACTACAAACAGATTTGAATAAAAACCCTGCCCGTGTTCCTGTACAGGAACGGGAACAATAACTCCCAGGGAGGAGAGGTCTCTTACACAATGTAAGAACGCCTCTCTTTTTATCTGGTTTGCAGATAATCTTGAAAGAAGAAATCTTCCTTGGGGAGGAAATTTTTTTTGAACTCCAGCTTGTATTCCTGGGACACTATTTCTATAGCCCAGGGATCCTGAACGTCTCGCACCCAAGCCTGAACAAAAAAAGAAAGTCTGCCCCCTACCAGATCCGGTCCTGGATCGGGGGCATGCCCTTCATGCTGTTTTGGAGTCAGCAGCAGGCTTCTTGGACTGTTTACCCTTGTTCCAAGACTGGTTGGGTCTCCAAGTAAGCTTAGATTGTGAATAGTTTCCTTCTTGTTTAGAGGAGGAAGAGAAAGAATTTCCCTTGAAATTTCGAAAGGAACGAAAATTACTTTGTCGTCCTTTTTGTTTATTTCTCTTATTCTGAGGAAGGAGATGACCCTTACCTCCCGTGATGTCAGAGATAATTTCCTTCAGGCCAAGTTCAAACAACGTATTTTCCTTTGCAAAGAATAGCTAGAAGCTTAGACTTGGATGACATGTCTGCAGACCAAGGTTTTAACCATAAAGCTCTGCGGGCTAGGATAGAGAAATCTGAACTCTTAGCTGCTAATTTAGCAATTTGCAGAAAAGCATCCGTAATAAAAGCATTGGCTAACTTCAGCTTTAATCCTATCTTGGATCTCCTCCAAAGAAGTCTCAGACTTAAGAGACTCGGACAGAACATCAAACCAATAAGCTGCCGCACTAGTGACTGTAGCAATACACGCAGCCGGCTGCAACAGCAGACCCTGGTGAACATAAATCTTTTTAAGTAGACCCTCCAACTTCTTGTCCATATGGTCTTTAAAGGCACAACTATCCTCAATAGGATTAGTAGTTCGCTTGTGGAGATAGCCCCTTCTACCTTAGGAACCGATTGTCAAGCTTCCTTGACAGTGTCAGCTATAGGAAACATCTTTCTGAAAATAGGAGACGGAGAGAAGGGAATACCTGGTCTCTCCCATTCCTTAGAAACAATCTCCGAAGCTCGCTTAGGAACTGGAAAAACATCTGAGAAAGTAGGAACTTCAAAATATCTGTCCAATTACTCGCCTTCTCAGGAGCGACTACTACTGTGGAATCACAGTTGTCTAAGGTAAACCAACACCTCCCTGAGCAACAGACGTAGGTGTTCTAGTTTAAATCAGAAAGATACAACCTCTGAATCAGTCAAAGGTAAAGAACTCTCTGAATCTGAAATCTCGCCGTCTGATAGCACCTCTATACCCTCCATGTCAGTTCCCTGGGAGGGTACCTCTGAGACTGCCACCATGGCATCAGAAACCTCACAGATAACATGGTTGTCTTTCCTCTTGCGCTTGCCTTGAAGCACAGGAAAAGCAGACAACGCATCAAAAATTGTGGAAGACATAACCGCAGCTATGTCTTTTAAAGTAACTCCAGCAGGTGCAAGAGCAGAGGCGCAGCGCACTGCTGGTGGGGGCCTTAATTTTTGGGACGCTTGGGGAGAAAGTTGCGGCATAAATTGACCCTCATCAGAAGACTCTTGGACAACATCTGCCTGAGAGGAAATTGGCTCAGTAAAAATTGTATCCCTAAAACTTACAGTCCTTTCAATACATGTATGACAGAAGGGGATTGGTGGTTCCACATTTGCATCCAGACACAAAGCACACGTAACATACTGCACACCCTCTTGGTCCATCTTTCAACTCAAATTGTTAAAGATTCAACTGAAAAAATGATAAATATTTACAAAATAAAATTATAAAAAAACGTTACTGTCTCTTTAAATGTAAACGGTTTTGCTATTTTTCTGCAAAGTGTCAGATTTTTCTGGTAATACAACAGGCAGAAAAAGAAAACGTTAAATGCACCTCTGCACCTCAGCAGCCTGCGGAGGTGCTCCTACCATGTAAAATGACACCGGATCCTCTGCTTGTAACGATCCGTTTCACACAGTCAGCCTCTGAACCGGACTTCCCCGCATCCGTGCTATGAGCGAATGAAATTACACTACATGCCGCTCTAGCACTGACAATCAACTAGCCCAGCTGAATGACGCACTAATCTTTACAGAAAAACAGCGCTCAGTGAAGAGGCGCGCAAATACAGGAATTCCCGCCCATTGTGGGCGTACCCAAAGCCTAATGTCTCTCCCTCCAGAAGAAAAACACCATGAAACCACCGGAGCCCTCCATAGAAATAAACCAAGCAACATAACTCCAGCCCCAGTGCCTGGTCACTGCCCAAAAACTTTCAGCCTGAAAGTCTAAAAACCGTCCCAACATAAACAGGTTCTTCCATTAACCCCTTATGCTCCATAGTGCTAATTTAAATATACTGAGACTCCTTAGATCCCAAAAAAGGTAGCACTTACCTTAAACACTGCCTGGCAGCAGGGCAGCTCCCAAGCTTGAGAGGTTCTCTCCCTCACATTGGTCTGAGAAAGAAACAAATGCTGAGTCAGTGAGAACCTCAGGCTGAAGGATATAGGGCAGCAGAAATATGGGAGGCGCAGTGAGAATTATGTCCCACACGTTCCCATTGCTCTAAAGCCACCAAAAGCTCTACTGTAGAGACTGATATGGACTAAGGCTACACCCTAGAACAAAGCAGCACACTCTGGCACTACTTTAAAAATAATAAACTCTTGATTGAAGAACCTAAACTAACACCTCACTTTACCTCTTCCTATTACTAACGTAGGCAAAGAGAATGACTGGGGTGGGAGGGAAGAGAGGAGCTATTTAACAGCTCTGCTGTGGTGCTCTTTGCCTCCTCCTGCTGACCAGGAGGCGTAATCCCACAAGTAAGGATGATCCGTGGACTCATTGTGTCTTTAAAAAGAAATTTACATTTACTTTAAGACAGGTTGGGTGATGCAACAAGACAATGACCCAAAGCACACAAGTAAATCAACTAAAGAATTGCTGGAAAAAAAGACTTGTGTTTTGGAATGGCCAAGTTAGAGTTCTTACTTTGCTTTGGCATGACCTGTGCAATCAAGGCAACCCAGAAATATTGATGAACTGAAACAGATTTGTAGAAAGGAACGGTCCAAATTCATCTATAACATTGTGCAAGTCTTATAAGTAGCTACATGAAACGTTTGGTGGAGATGCAACAAGATAATGACGCAAGTAAATCAACTAATGAATGGCTAAAAAAGAAGAACATTATGTTTTGTAATGGCCAAGTCCTGACTATGGGGCCGATTTATCAAATGCCTGTCCGACTTGATCCGCTCAGCGGATCATGTCCGACAGACATCGCTGAATGCCAACAGCATATGCTGTCGGCATTTAACATTGCACAAGCAGTTCTGGTGAACTGCTTGTGCAATGCCGCCCCCTGCAGATTTGCCGCTAGCAGGGGGTGTCAATCAACACAATCGTATGAGATTGTGTGGATTGATGTCTGCAGCCTCAGAGTCTTAATACCGCTGCTTCTTAACTGCTGTTTCCGGAGAGCCTAAAGGCTCGCACGGAAACAGGGGCATCAGGGGCCATTCGGCCCTTGATAAATCGGCCCCCTTAACTCAATTGAGATGTTGTAGCATGACTTGAAGTGATCTCTGCAATCAAGACAACCCAGACATATTGATGAACTGAAACAGATTTGTAGAAAGAAATGGACCAACATTCATCCTCAACATTGGGCAAGTCTTGTAAGCAGCTACAGGAAACATGGAGATTTTTGCTGCTAAAGTAGGATAAAAAAGTTACTAAATTCAAGGGTTTACTTACTTTTTCCAGCCTATCCTGTGAATGATTACTCAAGGTCTTCAATATAAAATTGAAAAGTACAACTGTTTGTGTGTTATTAGTTTAGTAAAATTGTGTTTGTCTAGAATTGTGACTTAGATGAAGATCCAATCACATTTTATGAGTAATCAATGCAGAAATCCAGGTAATTTCAAGGGATTCAGAAACTTTTTCTCACAACTGTATAACAAATAAATGAAGCTGTTATTTTAATAAACCTGGTATTTAGTTAATAAAATTTGAATACAATTGTTGATTTGGCCATTTTAAATTACCATAGAACCTTAAAAAGGGAATACAGTGACAGTAAGATCTTCAGTTATGTGCGAATAACTAAAAAAATGCTGTTGTTTTCAGTTCCAGCTACACCCCCAAGGTAAACAATTGAATATATATATATATACATACATTCTCAGAGTAGGTAAACATTTCCCAGAAGTCTTTAAGAGCACCTACTGTATATCAGCTCCTTGCAATGTCTGTAAAGAGATTGGGGACAAATGATTGACCATGACAATCCAAGAAAAAAAGAACAGGTAACAAAAAGAAGAGAATGACAAGTTGGGCTGTCATACAATACTATTTATCATTTAAAGATTTTTTTTTATTGATAGAACCATATTCCCCTAGTGGTGAGAAAGTACCAAGCTACCCATTTAAAAGTAAGTGTGCAACAAAATTAAATTGTTGCATGTGATGAAGCAAACAGGTTGAACTTTGAAACTTTGTGATTATATGCAAAGAAGCAGCCTTCATTTAAATCTGCCCACACAAGATTCAAGATGGCAAGCTTAGGTAAACGCTAAGGGGCCGATTTATCATTGCCCAAATGGGGCCAAATACCCCTGTTTCCGTGCGAGCCTTCAGGCTCGCCGGAAACAGGAGTTAAGAAGCAGTGGTCTTAAGACTCTGAGGCTGCGGACATCAATCCGCCCAATCTCATACGATGGGGTTGATTGACACCCCCTGCTAGTTGCCAATTGGCCGCAAATCTGCAGGGGGCGGCATTGCACAAACAGTTCAACATTAACAAACTCCCCTGCCCGTTACCTCATGAGAAGTTTACCTCTTGTATTTGCCTGTATGCCAGAGCTATGCTGAATGTGTAACCCTGCCCTCCCATGCTGTTAGCCATTGGGAGGTTAGGAGCCTTTGCTTTTAACCCCTTAAGGACCGGGCATTTTAGACAAAAACTTCCCTAAAAGACCAGAGCATTTTTACCATCACTACATTTAAACAGAAATAGAGCCTTTTTTATATTTACCTATCAAAATTATATTTATTTTTTTAGTAGACAACCCAAAATATTGATCTAGGCCCACTTTGGTATATTTCATGCCACCATTTTACAGCCAAATGAGATCAAATAAAAAAAAATCATTAATTTTTTCACATGCTTCTCTGGGATTCAATCCCCTTTGTTCAGAAATAGCAGACATATATGGCTTTGGCATTGCTTTTTGGTAATTAGGAGAATGCTAAATGCTGCAGCACACCACACTTGTATTATGCCCAGCAGTGAAGGGGTTAATTGGGTAGCTTGTAGGGTTAATTTTAGCTTTAGTGTAGAGATCAGCCTCCCACCTGACACATCCCACCCCCTGATCCCTCCCTGACCCCTCTCAAACACCTCACAATTGTCACCGCCATCTTAAGTACTGGCAGAAAGTCTGCCAGTACTAAAATAAAAGGCTTTTTATTTTATTTTTTTATAAATATTCTGCAGAGTTGGATTCATCTGTCTGCCAGTACCCAGTTTGCTGCAAATTAGGCAAATTTTTTACAAAAAAATTAAAATAACCTTTTTTCTGTAGCGTAGCTGCCCACCCTCAATACCCTCCCCCTCCCACATAGGATCCCCCTCATTGACCCTCCCTACCTCCCTCCTTCCCCCTCAATGCCACAGGTATTTATTTTCTTGGCTTCCCTGTCGCATGGCGTGGTGTAGCGGCCCCACCCTCTCCCGCACTCCTCCCGCCACCTACAGTAATGGGCCGCCGCCCACCCGCCTCCCTCTTTAACCACCCACCCACCCACCAATGATCAGCACCACTGTAACTCTGCAAATCTATTTCTGCAGTGCCCCACTCATGGGGCATGCAGAAATAGCGCAATTTTGAACGAGATCGCGGCAAAGAGAAGCCCAGGACATAACGACCAGTGTCGTACAGGGTTCAGCGCTGGTCTTTAAGGGGTTAGAAACGTTTTGCTAAGGAGTCCTTATGGAGACTGAATGTGAGAAGTTATAAATCCCTTACAGGAGCAGACTGAGCATGTGTAAAGTGCTCTCAGACAGGGCAGATTTCCAAAAATGACATTTGATCTTGACAGTGTTTTCTAAAAGTATTTTTATTTTTACTATAGGCTTTTTATTATTATTTTAGCCCCTTAATGACCGAGGACGTGGATTAAGGACCAAGGATGTGCCTGACACGTCCTCGGGTAATCTGAGCTCTGCAAGCAATGCCTCAATGTTGAGGCATCCTGCAATACTGTTCCTGACTGCCGGGCTCCGTTTTGATCACTCCCACAGAGTCAAGCACAGCATTTTAGGGAAGTTTTTGTCTAAAATGCCCGGTCCTTAAGGGGTTAAAAGAAAAGGCTCCTAACCTCCCAATGGCTAACAGCATGGGAGGGCAGGGTTACACATTCAGCATAGCTCTGGCATACAGGGTCGAGGCACTCAGTAAATTATATTATTAAAAAATAAAAATATATTTTTTATAATAAAAGCCCCATATAGCCCCCCTCCCCCATGTGGCTTCAAAGATGGCACTGCCCAGTGCATCATAGGGCTTCTGGGGGTGTCCCTAGCCTGCCTCATCATAGGGGTGGCTAGGGTCATCCAATCTGAGCTTGCCCCTATAATTAAATGTATAATAATAAAAAATCCAATTTTTCTGATCATGTCAATATTAGTAAATATTGACTCTAACAAGGAGAGAGAAGGGAAGGGAAGGGGAGAGAGAAGGAGAGAGAGAAGGAGAGAGAGAAGAGAGAGAAGGGGAGAGAGAAGAGAGAGAAGGGGAGAGAGAAGAGAGAGAAGGGGAGAGAGAAGAGAGAGAAGGGGAGAGAGAAGAAGAGAGAGAAGGGGAGAGAGAAGAAGAGAGAGAAGGGGAGAGAGAAGGGGAGAGAGAAGGGGAGAGAGAAGAAAGAGAGAGGAGAAGAGAGAGAAGGGGAGAGAGAAGGGGAGAGAGAAGAAGAGAGAGAAGGGGAGAGAGAAGAAGAGAGAGAAGGGGAGAGAGAAGGGGAGAGAGAAGGGGAGAGAGAAGAGAGAGGAGAAGAGAGAGAGAGAGATTTAGTTATATATTTGTTAAAAATTGTGAGGCCCAAAGGCTCTTTTCAGAGTCATTAACCCCTAGCTTGCCAGTGATCACTATATATAAATTGCTGGCTCTGGCACAGCAGCACTTTTTTGCTCTCTGTGCATTTTTTCGGGGTAAATTTTTTGTGAGACCCAAAGGCTCTTTTCAGACAAAACCTTTGTCAAACCTATGCATGGGGGCATGGGTGAACTCAGGGGGTCTTGCAGAAAACAACCTGGAGTGTTTTCTTGCAATAACTTACAAAAGGATCTACTAAATTATAGTCAAAAAGCAATGTGTGTATAAAAATGATAATTGAAAAATTACCACTATACACTTTCTCCAATTTTTTTTCTAAAACGGTTGCATCAAAGCACTCCATATACAATACCTTGGGGTGTCAAAGTTTCAAATATATACACTTTCATGGCAATAAATAAAACTGGGGTGTGCGATAAGCCCCAAACCTAATATAGGCCTATCAGAAGAAATACTCTCACATTCAACTCAAATTACAAGTCATACAATAGTAAATGAACCTTCCCAAAATTCTGGCAAACCTATGCATGGGGGCATAGGTGTACTCAGGAGGTCTTGCAGAAAACAACCTGGAGTGTTTTCTTGCAATAACTTACAACAGGCTCTCCTAAATCATAGTCAAAAAGCAATTTGTGTGTAAAAATGAAAATTGAAAAATTACCACCATACACTTTCTAAAAAAAATTTGTGGCTAAAAACAGTTGCATCAAAGGCATCAAAACACTACATATGCAATACATTGGGGTGTCAACTTTTAAAACATATGCATGTTCATGGCAAGCAAATAAATTGGGGTATGTAAAAAGGCCCCCAAAAAGAAGATAGGCAAAGAAGATATGTTGAATGTGAAAAAAAAAAAAATCACAAACACATGTCCAAAGTTTGGCATTGCACCCCCCCAAACAAGCCAACAAATCTATGCATAGGTGGTATCATTGTACTCAGAAGATGTTGTTGAACACATATTTAGGTGTACTTTGGCAGTAACACATAACAGGAACTGAGAAACCATGCCTACGTGTACATAAGTAGGTGTGTGAAAAAAAAATCACAAACACATGTCCAAAGTTTGGCATTGCACCCCCCCAAACAAGCCAACAAATCTATGCATAGGTGGTATCATTGTACTCAGGAGATGTTGTTGAACACATATTTAGGTGTACTTTGGCAGTAACACATAACAGGAACTGAGAAACCATGCCTACGTGTACATAAGTACGTGTGTGAAAAAAAATAACACAAAAAAATGACTACCAAAAAGTTTGACAAAGATTGGTGGTTGAATTAGTGCATGTAAAGTGTTTAAATACCAGCATTTCAAATACCCTAGGGTGTCTACTTTTCAAAAATATATGGTTTGATGGGGGTAAATTACAGTGGCCAGCTTAAAAAATGTCCCAAATAGGACATGGGTGCATGGGATGTGAAAATTCCAAGTTGGAAAACTGGAATGCACCTCCTAAAAATAAGGCCTTTTAGCCCTCAGAGAGCCCGACACACCTATACATGGGGGTATCACTGTACTCAGGAGAAGTTGTTGAACACATATTAAGGTGTTATTTGGCAGTAACACATAACAGGAACTGAGACCCCATGCCTAAAATATGTGTGTGAAAAATAACACAAAAAAATGACTACCCAAAAGTTTGACAAAGACTGGTGGTTGAATTAGTGCATGGTAAGTGTTTAACCCCTTAAGGACCAGCGACGTACCCTGTATGTCACTGGTCTTTTTTTGGGACTTGATTGTTTTATAGTGCGGTCTTGCCACCAGTGTTGAGACTGCTCTATTCCACAAAGCCTGCTGGAGGGAGGGCATTAATAGCGTGTTCTTGCTAGACTAATGCTATTATGTCCTGAAAAAACCCTTAACGTTCAGTGACATACAGGGTACATTGTGGTCATTAAGGGGTTAAATACCAGCATTTCAAATAGTCTAGGGTGTCTACTTTTCAAAAATATATGGTATGATGGGGGTAAATTACATTGGCTGGCTTCAAAATTACATTGGCTGGCTTAAAAAATGTCCCAAATAGGACATGGGTGCATGATGACCAGATGTGAAAATTCCATGTTGGAAAACTGGAATGCACCCCCTAGAAATAAGGCCTTTTTAGCCCCCCCCCGAGAATCCAACACACCTATAAATGGTTAATATCACTGTACTCAGGAGATGTTGCTGAACACATATTGATGTGTTCTTTGGCAGTAACCCTTAAAGTTCTTAGTACATGTTTTCTTAAATTGCTATTTGTGTCAAAAAAATCACCAATTTTTTTCTTCTTCAAACTTTGGCATAGATTGGTAGTAAAATGGTTGCATGAAAAGAGTCAAAATACCCCAAGTTTAATACCGTAGGTTGTCTTCTTTTAAAAAATATATACATGTGAAGGGTTATTCAGGGATTCCTGACAGATATCAGTGTTACAATGTAACTATTGCTAATTTTTTGGGGGAAAAATGGTTTGGAAATAGCAAAGGGCTACTTGTATTTATTGCCCTATAACTTGCAAAAAAAGCAAAGAACATGTAAACATTGGGTATTTCTAAACTCAGGACAAAATTTACAAACTATTTAGAATGGGTGTTTTTTGGTGGTTGTAGATGTGTAACAGATTTTGGGGGTCAAAGTTAGAAAAAGTGTTTTTTTTCATCATATTTTATAATTTTTTTATAGTAAAGTGAAGAGAGCTGTTTGAGGGGGGTCAGGGAGGGATCAGGGGGTGGGATGTGTCAGATGGGAGACTGATCTCTACACTAAAGTTAAAATTAACCCTACAAACTACCTAATTAACCCCTTCACTGCTGGACATAATACAAGTGTGGTGCGCAGCGGCAACTAGCGGCCTTCTAATTACCAAAAAGTAATGCCAAAGCCATATATGTCTGCTAGTTCTGAACAAAGGGGATCCCAGAGCAGCATTTACATTGTAACTTAAAGCTTGTGAAAAAGTGAACGATTTTTTTTATTTGATCCCATTTGGCGGTGAAATGGTGGCATGAAATATACCAAAAGGGGCCTAGATTAATAGATTGGGTTGTCTACTAAAAAATAAATATACACGTCAAGGGATTCCTGACATATATCAGTGTTACAATGTAACTAGCGCTAATTTTGAGGGGGAAAAAATGGTTTGGAAATAGCAAAGTGCTACTTGTATTTATTGCCCTACAACTTGCAAAGAACGTGTAAACATTGGGTATTTCTAAACTCAGGTCAAAGTGTAGAAACTATTTATCATGGTTGTTTTTTGGTGGTTGTAGATGTGTAACAGATTTTGGGGGTGAAAGTTAGAAAAAGTGTGTTTTTTTCATCATATTTTATAAAAATTTTTTTTATAGTAAACTAGGCGATAAGCCTGCCCAGAGGGCAGTCTATTTTTAAAAAAAATACAAAACCCAAATCTATTACAAAAAATAAATAAATGTAAAATTACAGAAAATAATAAACAAATCTATCCAAAATAAAAAAAAATTAAACCTAAACTAATAGTATAAAAATAACCCCCCCCAAATAAAAACACCCCCTAATCTAAGACTAAACTACCAATAGCCCTTAAAAGGGCTTTTGTAGGGTATTGCCCCCTGTTACCTACATTTTCTTTTACCAATTACCCCCTAACAGTAAACCCCCCCCACCCAACCAACCCCCCAAAATAAAAAAACTAAGTCTACAAAAACCTAAGCTACCCATTGCCCCTAAGGGGCATTTGTATGGACATTACTCTTAAAAGGACAATCAGCTCTTTAGTGCCTATTAAAAAATAAAAAAAATCCCTAATCAAAAAAAATAAGTCGCCCCAAAAAAACAAAAAATTCTAACCCTGAAATAGGTACTCACAGTTAAATCGGATTAGAGCTACTGAAACCCTATTGGCTGATTTCAAAATTTCAGCCAATAGGAATGCAAGGTACCCCAATATAAAATGAATACCTTGCATTCAATCTTCAGTGTGCGGCGGACAATCGCATGAAGAGGAGCCTCCACGCCGCCAAGGACCGCAGCTCTGGATCAGCGTATTGGGGAAGACCGCTCCGCGCCACCTTCGCTCCAGATGAAGATAGAAGATGATGGAGCCGCCTGGAAGAAGACCTTCACTGCCAGACTTCAGGAACTGTGAGTACCTATTTCTTTTTTATTTTAATGGGCAGTAAAGAGCCGATTGTCTTTTTAAGAACAATTTCCATACAAATGCCCCTTATGGGGCAATGGGTAGCTTAGGTTTTATTAGACCTAAGTTTTTTTTATTTTGGGGGTTGGTTGGGTGGGGGGTTTTACAGTTAGGGGGTAACTGGTAATTTTTTTAGGTAAAAGAGCTGTTCAGTTTAGGGCAATGCCCTACAAAAGGTCCTTGTAAGGGCTATTGGTAGTTTAGCGTTAGGGGTTTTTTTTAGATTAGGGTTTTTTCATTTTAATCGTCAGGAAAAGAGCTGATGCCCATACAAATGCCCTGTAGGGGCAATGGGTAACTTTTGGTTTGTTGAGTGTTAGGTTTTTTATTTTGGGTGGTTTGGTGGGTGGGTGGGTGGGGTTGTTTTACTGGGGGGGGGGGGGGACATAGTATTTTTTTTTTATGTAAAAGAGCTGTTTAAAGGGACACTGAACCCAATTTTTTTCTTTTGTGATTCATATAGAGCATGCAATTTTAAGCAACTTCTAATTTATTCCTATTATCAAATTTTCTTTGTTCTCTTGCTTTCTTTATTTGAAAAAGAAGGCATCTAAGCTAAGGAGCCAGCCAATTTGTGGTTCAGAACCATGGACAACACTTGTTTATTGGTGCTGTCCAATCAGCAAGGACAACCCAGGTTGTTCACCAAAAATGGGCCGGCATCTAAACTTAAATTCTTGCCTTTAAAATAAAGATACCAAGAGAATAAATAAAATTTGATCATAGGAGTAAATTAGAAAGTTGCTTATGCTTGCATGCTCTATCTGAATCATGAAAGAAAAAAAATGTGGGTACAGTGTCCCTTTAACTTAGGGCAATGCCCTACAAAAGGCCCTTTTAAGGGCTATTGGTAGTTTAGTTTAGGGGGTGTTTTTATTTGGGGGAAGTTTTTTTTTCAGATTATTAGATTAGGTTTAATTAATTTTGATAATTTTATTTTTTTCTCTAACTTTAGACTTATGTTTTGTAATGTAATCTTTAGCAAGATAGCAAGTGAACGAAGAAAAATTGATAATAAGAGTAAATTAGAAAGTTTCTTAAAATTGCATGCTCTATCTGAATCATGAAAGAAAAAAACTGGGTTCAGCGTACCTTTAAGTTTATTGCGATGTGGGGGGTTGGCGGTTTCTAAGTTATTTATTCTATATTTGCGTTGTTTAATTTGCGGATTAGGGGTTAATTACTTTATTATTTTGCGATGTTGGTGGTTTAGGTGTTTGTTAATATTTCTTGCAGACGCTTAGGTGTTTTTTGTGTTAATACTTCGTGCGGGTGGTTACTTTTTTTTGTTATATTTCGTGTGGGCGGTTAGTTTTTTTTTTTATTATTATTTTGTGCAGGCGGTTGCATGTTTTTTCTTTCACCACCCTGCCATTTTCAGAATTTACCTGTTCAACTGCGCACAAAGCTAACATTCCTCTTTGGATGCATACGCAACTGCCGACTGATGCGTTGCAAACGCGATTATAGCATAGATATGATGAAAATAATGGTAAGGTATCTTTAGAAAAACGGTATATAATGTGTGTGGGTACAGTAAATGAGTAAGAGGAAAATTACAGCTAAACACAAACACAGCAGAAATGTAAAAATAGCCCTGGTCCCTAACGGTAAGAAAATTGAAAAATGGTCTGGTCACTAAGGGGTTAAGGAAGTTTACAGTAAAACCTCATGAGATCACAGCTAAGCAATGTATGACCTCAGCACGGCGGATGCTGATTTGCTATTGTTTCCTCCCCCCCAACTTGCAGCTGAAGTATAACTGTTCTCAGAACACTTACTCTGGTGAGCTAAAGGATTTTGAGGTAAAATATCTTCCCCTTTTACATAGAGAAGTTCAGGTGATATTTTTATGTCAGCTTTTTACAGGTATGCTGCATCATTTTCAAGTGATATAACATGAGTATTATGTCCCTTTAAAGCACAAATTTAAAGCACTAGTCAGTAAGACCAATTTAAATCATGGTTTTCATTTTTATAATAACTTTTAAGATAATTTTTTCCAGTTAGATCAGACCATATCATTACTGATTTGGTTATTTAAAGGGACAGTTTTGCATAACCAACACAGTTATATAAATACACTTTTTACCTCTGTGATTACCTTGTATCTAAGCCTCAGCAAACTGCCCCCATATTTCAGTTCTTTTGACAGACATCCCTTTTAGCCAATCAGAGCTGGCTCACCTGGGGTGAGATTACATATATGGCGCAGGCTTCAATGCAAGCGCTGCAACCTGCGCTGCCCGTAATTTCACCTTGCACATCGGGATATTCAATAAACCCCGCCAGCAGTTCATAAAGTGCCGTAAGTCTGATAAACTAGCAATGTCCAGAAATAAGCGTAAATACAAATTTCTGGAGTTGCTAGTGACTTACGGTACTTTAGAAACTGCCGGCACCTAAGAAAAGTATAAAAAAAAAAAAATCTAATCTCCCGTAAAAGTCTAATACGCCTCCCAAAAATAAGCCTGACACGTAAAACCTCTACATCCGCAACCCCCCTCACAACTACGAATACATTTATTAACCCCTAAACCGCCAAAGCCCACAACGCAAATAAATAAATTACTAAGACCCCTAACCTAACACCCCCTAAATGTACCCAAAATTACAAAATACTAACGTTACTATTAAACTAAAAAAAAAACCAACACTACTTTAAAATAAAAATAAATAAACTAAATTTAAATTAAAGGGACAGTCTATTCAAAATTAAAATTCTGGTGTAGACTGTCCCTTTAAGCTAAAATTACAGAAAATAAAAAATCTAAGATTACATAAAATAAAAAACAAAATTACCAAATTTTAAAAAAATTATACCTAATCTCTATGAAAATAAAAAGCCCCCCAAAATAAAAACGCCCCCTACTCTAAGAATAAACTACCAGTAGCCCTTAAAAGGGCTTTTTGCAGGGCATTGCCCCAAGATAATCAGCTCTTTTATATCAAAATACACAAAGTCCCTCCTAACAGTAAACCCCCCCACCCACCAAAATTAAAGAACCTAACACTAAAAAACCTAAACTACCTATTCCCCTGAAAAGGGCATTTATTTATTTTACATATTGCCCACCCTAATCTAAATAACCCCCCCCCCAATTTTTAAAAACAAACAAACATAAGTCTAACCCCCAGGTTGATACTCACCATTCCTGCAGTCCAACAGAGAAGGTCCTGTCCCATGCGGTGAAGTCTTCTTCCAAGCAGTGACCTCTTCTTCCAGGAACAATCCGGCGCAGAGCAGAGGACGGAGCTGAAGACCGGCGACCGCGGAGCGCGAAGGATCCTCTTCGTACGATCGCCGCCATACACTGGAAAGAGAATTCAAGGTACACGATTAAAAATGGCGTCCCTTGAATTCCTATTGGCTGATTTGATTCTTCAAATTCAAATCAGCCAATAGGATGAAAGCTACTTACATCCTATTGGCTGTTCGAATCAGCCAATAGGATGAGAGCTACTGAAATTCTATTGGCTGATTTGAATAGCCAATAGAATTTCAGTAGCTCTCATCCTATTGGCTAATTTGAACAGCCAATAGGATTTGAGTAGCTCTCATCCTATTGGCTGATTTGAATTTGAAGAATCAAATCAGCCAATAGGAATTCAAGGGACGCCATTTTTAATCGCGTACCTTGAATTCTCTATCCAGTGTACAGTGGCGATCATACAAAGAGGATACTCCACACTCCATGGTCGCCGGTCTTCAGCTCCGCCCTCCACTCCGGATTGTTCCTGGGAGAAGAGGTCACCGCTTGGAAGAAGACTTCACCGCATGGGACATGACCTTTGCTGCCGGACTTCAGGAATGGTGAGTTTAGATTAGGGTGGGCAATTTGTAAAAGAGCTAAAGGCCCAACAAATGCAATTTTCAGGTTAATGGGTAGTTTAGGTTTTTTAGTGTTAGGTTCTTTTATTTTGGAGGGGTTTGTTTTTTTTTGTTTTTTTTTACCGTTAGTGGGACTTTGTGTATTTTGATGTAAAAGAGCTGATTATCTTGGGGCAATACCCTGCAAAAAAAAGCCCTTTTATGGGCTACTGGTAGTTTATTCTTAGAGTAGGGGGTGTTTTTATTTTGGGAGGGCTTTTTTTCATAGGGATTAGGTATAATTTTTTTAAATTTGGTAATTTTGTTTTTTATTTTCTGTAATTGTATCTTAAAGGGACAGTCTACACCAGAATTTTAATTTTGTCTATAGTGTCCCTTTAATTTATACTTTGTTTATTTTTAAAGTAGTGTTAGGTTAGGGGGCTTAGTAATTCAATTATTTGCTTTGTGGGCTTTGGCGGTTTAAGGGTCAATACTTTAATAGGTAGTTTGCGTTGTGGGTTAATGGCAGTTTAGAGGTTAATAGTTTTAATAGGTAGTTTGCGATGTTGGGGTTGGCGGATTTAGGGGTTAATTTAATTATTACTTGCAGTGTGGGTTTGATGGCGGATATAGGGGTTAATAGTTTTATTAGGCATATTGCGTTGTGAAGGGGTTGTCTGTTTAGGGGTTAATACTTTTATTAGTTCCGATGTGGGTTTGATGGCGGATATAGGGGTTAATACAATTTATTATTGCGGTGGGGGATTGCAGTTGACAGGTAGATATTGCGCATGCGTTAGGTGTTTATTTTTGCAGGCATTTTCGGGAGCTCCCATACTCAGCGCAAGGCTTGCTGCGGCTGCCTTGTGTGGCGAGGTGAAAATTGAGTAAGATTTCTCCATTTTCGCCACGTAAGTCCTTGCGCTGAATATTGGATACCAATTTGCGACGCGGTTTCATGTAAGTTAATGGGAGTAAAAATTGTGGGCGACGGGTGAAATATACGTGCCGCATTTATATGCGGCCCTGTATATAGGATACCAAAACAGCGTAAAAACCGGTGTCGCCCGCATATGTAATGGTGCCCCTGAGCTCCACGTGCGTGAGCACAGTGTTATCTATATGACACATGAATTAACAGCCTCTAGTGGTGAAAAACTGTCAAAATGCCCTGAGAGAAGAGGCAGCCTTCAAGGGCTTAGAGATCAGCATATGAACCTCCTAGGTTTAGCTTTCAACTAAGAATACCAAGAGAACAAAGCAAAATTGGTGATAAAAGTAAATTGGAAAAGTGTTTAAAATTATATTCTCTGTGAATCAGGAAAGTTTATTTTGGACTAAACTGTCCCTTTAAAATTAGATATACATAGATAGATCATTGAAATTAATTACGTTATTGGGAGGTGAACTATCTCACGTTTAAAAGGGTAATCATTCATATTTGATCAACTTTTCCGCTTTACTTTATTGGAAGGAGAAAAGTAATAATTACTATAACAACAACAATTTAGTTTTATTTAAAGTGAATGTAAATTTTGATGCTAAACTGCCCAGTTTTTAAAAATTTGATTAAAAACAGGGGCACTTTAATTCATCAATATTTTCATTTCACTCCTGTTGTGAAAATAAACTTACTTTTTAATCTTCACAGCAGCTCCAGCTTCCTCCACCCATTTCAAAGCCTCTTCCTGGGTCTAAAATGAGGTATCTGGCTTCCTCCAATCACAGCAGTGAATCAGACACTGAATCCCCCGGGGGGGAATCTGTGATTGGAGGATGACCTATCAATCATTTCTGACATCAGAAATGGCTTGTGAGACCGGAGGAAGCAGCAGCTGCTGTGAAGATTAAAAGGTAAGTTTTTTGTCACAACAGGAGTGAAATGTAAATTTTGATGAATTAAAGTGCCCCTGTTTTTAATCAAAGTTTTAAAAACCGGGCACTTAAGCATCAAAATTTACATTCACTTTAACTAAATAAAAGAACCATTACATTTTTCAATTTCCTTCCCTTAGAGTGAAGGTAAAGTTTGCCCGATTGCATTATCTAATTATACTAGTCACCCTAAATAAATAGTATCTTCATTCATCAGATTTTTTAATTCGAAGTATAAAATGAGTTTTAGAGCTTTAAACTTACTTGCTTTTGAGCCGTAAATTCAACCCGTCATAATTTTTATTTTTTATTTGCAGGTCACGTTTTTTTTCTGCCTATTGAAATCCTGGCCGTCATCCATCTAAGGGATGATCTGTGCAGGCATTTAGATTTTTTTTGGGGATAGCAGATTACAGCATGCACATTGCTTAGTAGTCAATGCTGTGCTCATGCGCAGTTCATTTGGATCCTCCTGAACGCGATTTTGAGACACGTATAGAGCGGGTGGGACCACTCTATACGTTACTCTCTCACTAAGATCAGGAAATGGATGTGGGGAGGAGTTATTAACAGAATGGTATGTAAATATAGAACAAGATTATTTTACAAATTATATACTGAATTGTAAAAATAAAGTTAGTGATTGTATTATTTAAATTAGGAAGAATTTGTTACTGTTTACAGATAGGTAAAACTTTAACTTCACTTTAAGGACAAGGGATGTTTTTACATTTCTGCTGTGTTTGTGTTTAGATGTGATTTTCCTCTTACTCATTTACTGTACCCACACATATTATATAT
Organism: Bombina bombina; assembly: GCF_027579735.1. Classification (NCBI taxonomy): domain Eukaryota; kingdom Metazoa; phylum Chordata; class Amphibia; order Anura; family Bombinatoridae; genus Bombina; species Bombina bombina. The sequence goes on from NC_069501.1 coordinate 942,878,282, forward strand.
CTTTTTTCTCGCCATTAAAGGGACATTCTAAAGATACCATCATTTCATCATCTCTTATAATTTACTATAAATTTGTTTTATAAAATGATGAAAAAAAACACACTTTTTCTAACTTTGACTCCCAAAATCTGTTACACATCTACAACCACCAAAAAAACACCCATACTAAATTGTTTCTAAATTTTGTCCTGAGTTTAGAAATAACTAATGTTTACATGTTTTTTGCAAGTTAGAGGGCAATTAGTACAAGTAGCACTTTGCTATTTCCAAACCATTTCTAAAAAAAAAAAATTGTGATAGTTACATTCTAACACTGATATCTGTCAGGAATCCCTGAATAACCCTTCACATGTATATATATATTTTTTTAGTAGACAATCCAAAGTATTGATCTAAGCCCATTTTGGTGTATTTTATGCCACCATTTCACCGCCAAATGCGATCAAATAAAAAAAAAAAAAAACATTCACTTTTTCACAAACTTTAGGTTTCTCACTGAAATTATTTACAAACAGCTTGTGCAATTATGGCACAAATGGTTTTAAATGCTTCTCTGGGAACCCCTTTCTTCAGAAATAGCAGACACATATATGGATTTGGCGTTGATTTTTGGTAATTAGAAGGCCGCTAAATGCCGCTGTGCAGCACATGTGTATTATACCAGCAGTGAAGGGGTTAATTAGGGAGCTTGTAGGGTTAATTTTAACTTTAGCGTAGAGCTCAGCCTCCCACCTGACACATCCCACCCCCTGATCTCTCCCAAACAGCTCTCTTCCCTCCCCACAGAAAGTCTGCCAGTACTAAAATAGAAAAAAAACTTTTTTTATTAAAAAAAAAAAAAAATGCATTCTGCTGTGTAGGATCCCCCCCTTAGCCTCCAACCTCCCTGATCCCCCCACAAAGAGCTCTCTAACCCTCCCCCATCTATTTCCTGCCATTTTGGGTAATGGCAGCTGCCAGTACCTGCTTTTCAATAAATTGTGCCCAATTTTTTTATCTATATATTTTTTTTTATTAGTTTAGCTGCCCCCTCCCAGATCCCCTTCCTAACATTATTCCCCCCCATCACATTTTTATGCACATATGTGCAAATAGCGGGCGCACGCACACGCCCCCACCCACCGCGCTCCTGCACACATTGGTGAGTGTTTCCACATAGCTGGGCAGAAGTTCGCCAGCGATGAGCCCCCCACCCGCCTCCCTGCAATTGCTTCCACCCATCAACGATCGGCACCACTGCTGGTCCTCTCTGCGTTGACAACTCTGCACATATATTTCTGCAGTGCCCCACTCGTGGGGCATGCAGAAATAGCGCAATCTCACTCTTCTGAGCGAGATCGCGGCAGAGACAAGCCCAGGACTGCAGCAACGTAAAGGGTACGTCGCTGGTCCTTAAGGGCTTAACGACCAACGTCGTACAGGGTACAACGGTCGTTAAGGGGGTAATAGCAATTTAAATAGTTTTAATAACCTTTTTAATGCTTACCCCTCCTCCCTCACACTTGGGTCCTTGTTCAGATCCATTTCACTCAATCTACTACTCAGTGAGTTTCTTGAAACTTAGGATGGGTTGATTCTGTGTATATAGATTTGACGGGGAGCAATGGCTTTAAAGGGACAGTAAAGCGAAAATTAAACTTTCATGAATCAGAAAGAAAATACTATTTTCCAATTTGCTTCATTCTCTTAGTATCAATGATTGAAAAGCAAACATAGGTAGGCTCAGAAACAATGCACTACTGCTTGTCCCTGTCTCACCAAATGTTTTCAGCTAGGCCCCAGTACAGCATTTTCAACAAAGGATACCAAAAGCATAAAGCAAATCTTAGAATAGAAGAATTAAAAATGAATCTATATTTCAGGATAAAACTATCTTTAGATGTTTTCTCAAAAAGCATTTCATCATTGATTTTTATACACCCTGGAACAAAGCAAATGTGATGATAAAAGTACATTGAAACGTTGTTTGAAATTGCGTGCCCTATCTGAATCATAAGTTTAATTTTGAATAGACTGTCCCTTTAAATATACCTCCTGTCATTGGCTGGCCAGATGTGTTCTGCTGGCTGCTTTGGAGCCAACTATAACTATGGGGTTGATCACAATCTATTGTCTAATGTGTTTTGGGCTCTTTTTCAGGGTGAAAAACCGCTTTTTGTTTCAAAGCAATAACAATAGCACATCAACTATTTCCCGCAGCCACAATCAAATGTTTGCCTCACCGAGAAAAGTCCTCTTTTTAAAGGGACACTGAACCCAAATTTTTTTCTTTCATGATTCAGATAGAACATGCAATTTTAAGCAACCTTCTAATTTACTATTATCAATTTGTCTTCATTCTCTTGCTATCTTTATTTGAAAAGCAAGAATGTAAGTTTTAGAATCCAGCCCATTTTTGTTCACAACCTGGGTGGTGCTTGCTGATTGGTGGCTAAATGCACTCACCAATCAACAAGTGTTCTGAACAAATAATCGTCTGGCTCCTTAGCTTAGGTGACGTTTTTTTCAAATAAAGATAGCAAGAGAACGAAGAAAAATAGGAGTAAATTAGAAAGTTGCTTAAAAGTACATGCTCTATCTGAATCATGAAAGAAAAACAAAAAAATGGTTTTAGTTCCCCTTTAACATTGAACCAAAAATCTCAAACCATTTTCATGAGACTTTTCAGCAACTTTTTAAGACCATCATTGCTTTTTCTAGTTCAACAACTCAAGGTATACATGTATATGCTCATTTACATAAGTATTGCCGATGTGACATCCTGTACAACTAAAGGGATCTGAAAGAAAAGTGAGATCAGAACCCCAAGAGCTAGAAATGGCGTGGAGCACTCTTTTTGTGAATGTACGTTTCTGTCACACACACTATTGTAATTGTCACTATCAGTGCAGTCTATACATAAACATATAAGCCAAGTCTTAAAGGGATAGTATACACTCATTTTCATATAACTGCATGTAAGACACTACTATAAAGAATAAGATGCACAGATACTGATACAGTATAAAACTGATTAAAAACTTACTTAGAAACTCCCCCTCCTTTTGCATATGAAAAGACCCTTTACACAAACAGAAGCAAGCTGGAGAAGGTATCTGTCGGTATTCTCATAAAACTTTGGGGCTTGGTTAGGAGTCTGAAAATCAGAGCAATGTTTAAAAAAAACAACAACAAAAAACAACACTATGGGCTATATAAATAGATCTACAGAACATTTATGTAAAGAAAAAATGTGTATAATGCCCCTTTAATGTTCTTGAAACACCATAACCTATTTACTAGTTATTTTTAATCTCCAAATAAAGCAAACAGTGGGTGGAGTTCGGCTGAATCATTATGGGACAAGTCCACAGACAAGGCTAGTCACAGTTAAATATACAAGAGAAAAGCATACACATAGACAGCACTCCTAGGTCAAATTGCAAGCTTGTTGCACTCTATGTTAGTTGATGTGTGAGAGAATAGAGTGGATAGAATGTCCACGTTTATTTATGTAGGTAGATTAGCCATAGATAGTTGAGCGATATAAAAGATTCAAGTTACGATTGTAAATAGAACATAAACTGGATAGACTGTCGCTGTGATAGCACAAAATATTGTAAATTTGAATATATTATTCCTCTCCCAAATATTGGTGTGATTAGCGTCAATATTAGAAGCTTTAATATAACAGTAGGAAAGAGGTTGTGCTAGACTCACAGTCGTTTCATATACCCAGTACTAACATGTGCATTCAAGGTTCATTATAGTGAAGCCTGATACTGTTAATGTTAGTTGGTAAGTTGTCTAGCTATTGGTAATACCGGGATCAACTGGTTTACTGTATTCGATATATTCAGTACTGATTGTATACCGTGTAATGTTAGTATACACAGTATTAGGGGTGGCTGATTACTACATAAAATATTGTCAGTCCGACAACTGAATATATGCCGGTTTATTATGCGTAGTGAGTGTAATATCAAGTCTTCCCCTAATCCCAATCAGTTTCGTGTCTATTACTGACACATCACAGTCATATTCAGTGACCCACTTAAATCAGGCATTCCTATAATCTCGTATTGAGTATTGTATGTTTTCCCCACTTATGTATTGTGCAAAAAGTAGATGAATTAAATGGTTGTACATCTAATGGACAGGGTCACAATGACAAGTATTACCATGCGTGTCCAGAGATATAACAGTAGGTTAACAAAGTGCTGCCAGGAACCAACTAGTAACCACAAATCGGTATGTGGTGATTCAAGAGCACTATATCTTGATCATAGTGTCACACCAAACAGCCATTTATATTATGATCACTCACTAGTGTTTAGTTTGATACAATAGTAGCTAGTAGCGTGTTTAGCTGTTGCTAGGTGATAATATTTAAATTGCGGCGGTAGAATAGTACAAGTCTCTAGTGTTGCCCGGATGTTAAAGATATAGGCGGAGGTTTGTTTGATTCTCATATACCGTTGGTAGTTAATATACTGTCGCTACTGTGAGTCTGTGCTTGTTATAAACTTATATTAGACGTTTGCCTCGTATTTACACTACAGCTGTACAAATCTCATGTTCACTTGTTATACGTGTATCCGGCTTTGTATTACGGTTAGTTCACCTTGTGATATTTAGCCGGTATACCTTAATGTGATATTGACCCAAGCAGCTATAAATAATAAGAGGTAAGTAAGGTGTCAGTCAAGCGTTAGTAGCGTAGGCTAAATTAGAGCTGGATATATATTAGCCGTGCAGCATCTAAGTTAAACACGTCCTCTCACACTTAGTTCCCATATAAATACTTGAATCAGAGATTGTAATACCGCTCTGGAACAAAGTATCATACACACACTCTCAATCACACTTATGAGTTAATGCAGGATGACTTAAATAACTGAAAGTGCTTATTTCATGATAAGTATTGTTAGAGTAGGTTATTACTCCGTATAATGACTACAGTAAAGGTTCGGTGGGAACTAAGTGTGCGAGGACGTGTTTAACTTAGATGCTGCACGGCTAATATATATCCAGCTCTAATTTAGCCTACACTACTAACGCTTGACTGACACCTTACTTACCTCTTATTATTTATAGCTGCTTGGGTCAATATCACATTAAGGTATACCGGCTAAATATCACAAGGTGAACTAACCGTAATACAAAGCCGGATACACGTATAACAAGTGAACATGAGATTTGTACAGCTGTAGTGTAAATACGAGGCAAACGTCTAATATAAGTTTATAACAAGCACAGACTCACAGTAGCGACAGTATATTAACTACCAACGGTATATGAGAATCAAACAAACCTCCGCCTATATCTTTAACATCCGGGCAACACTAGAGACTTGTACTATTCTACCGCCGCAATTTAAATATTATCACCTAGCAACAGCTAAACACGCTACTAGCTACTATTGTATCAAACTAAACACTAGTGAGTGATCATAATATAAATGGCTGTTTGGTGTGACACTATGATCAAGATATAGTGCTCTTGAATCACCACATACCGATTTGTGGTTACTAGTTGGTTCCTGGCAGCACTTTGTTAACCTACTGTTATATCTCTGGACACGCATGGTAATACTTGTCATTGTGACCCTGTCCATTAGATGTACAACCATTTAATTCATCTACTTTTTGCACAATACATAAGTGGGGAAAACATACAATACTCAATACGAGATTATAGGAATGCCTGATTTAAGTGGGTCACTGAATATGACTGTGATGTGTCAGTAATAGACACGAAACTGATTGGGATTAGGGGAAGACTTGATATTACACTCACTACGCATAATAAACCGACATATATTCAGTTGTCGGACTGACAATATTTTATGTAGTAATCAGCCACCCCTAATACTGTGTATACTAACATTACACGGTATACAATCAGTACTGAATATATTGAATACAGTAAACCAGTTGATCCCGGTATTACCAATAGCTAGACAACTTACCAACTAACATTAACAGTATCAGGCTTCACTATAACGAACCTTGAATGCACATGTTAGTACTGGGTATATGAAACGACTGTGAGTCTAGCACAACCTCTTTCCTACTGTTATATTAAAGCTTCTAATATTGACGCTAATCACACCAATATTTGGGAGAGGAATAATATATTCAAATTTACAATATTTTGTGCTATCACAGCGACAGTCTATCCAGTTTATGTTCTATTTACAATCATAACTTGAATCTTTTATATCTCTCAACTATCTATGGCTAATCTACCTATATAAATAAACGTGGACATTCTATCCACTCTATTCTCTCACACATCAACTAACAGAGTGCAAAGTTACATCTACCATTACATTTCGTGATTTAACTGTTATGTATTACTACAGATTGGTACATGATTGTTGCACGCTAGCAGATATGACTTACCAATTGAACTAATAATTGGTTATTGAATTTTTACAAACTACAGTCGGTACTTAAGAGTGGTTTTAATTAATTTCTCCTATTTTAATGTTTGAACCCAATAAAAGTTATATTTTAGATTTAGTGTCTATTCCTATTCCCGTATTCCAACCTTGGATTAGCAACTAAGTGATTGTTATTTGCAACAAGCTTGCAATTTGACCTAGGAGTGCTGTCTATGTGTATGCTTCTCTCTTGTATATTTAAGTATTCATATTCATACACTAAGCACCCACATTTAGCCGTATTGTAGTGGCATAATTAAAGATACAAATAGGTCTATTACATAGAAGTAGTGCCATTGGTAATTTTTTGTAAAAATAAGGCTAGTCACAGACCAGTCATAAAGTTAATATAAAGTGAATTGTTTTGCAGTTGTTATCAGATAAAGCCAATTAGAGACAGATATGTAGGAGGGTTAACCTTGAGTATTCAGCTGGGTGCATTCCAAGTTAATTTTCAAAGCTAAATTATATGAAAAGGGGGCAAAATAAGTAATGAATATATTTTGTAAAGTTATATTACAACACACGAACAATGGCACCACGCAGACTTTTCCCCTTATCCTCTAATGTTAACTACCATATAGTGTAAATGGTAATCAAAAATATTATAGGAAATGGTGCTAGTGCATAAAATGATAATTTGAACATTAAGTGGGGTATCGCTTGAGAACTGTGTTAGCCCACTTGAAAAGTATGCACAAAAAGTACTCTAGGCCCAGACTATTGGGCAGTATAGTTACAAAAAAGGTTTAAAATATAACTTTTATTGGCTTTAAACATTAAAATAAGGGTAACACACATAAAATCAACACAGACGCTAACTCATGTGATTAGTAAAAGGTAAGTAGTGTGGGGGGTTTAATTATATATCCAGGCCTTCCTGTGATTCTATATACATTTCCCCCACAATAAACTCACATCAAAATTCCCTCTGTATATTGCAAAGCGCTTGGTGATATTAGCTGCGTTTAAGTATAACAATAATGTTTCCATTCCGTAGTCACTAGTTCTAGGTATAGTGTTGAACTCGCTCTGACATTGGGCTTTAATAGGTCCTCAATGGGGCAACACTGGTATGGGTGAGAGCCCCCAGTTATAGGTTAGCAAATCTCTAAGAAAATACTAAAGACTAATGATTACACTGTGCCATCATTGCTCTTGCGGGAAAATTAATTCTTGTATCTGAAGTTATTGGCCATTCTGTATAGTAAGCAGTGTCTAGTAAGGTCATGTGACCTAGATTAGTGAGCATTGATACTATGGGCAAGATTTATCAAAGTGAGAATAAGAAAATTCTCACATTTGTCGTCAAAAAAACCTCACAAATTATATCACCATATTTATGAAAGGTTATGCGCCAATAAAGTCTCAACTTTTCATATGTGCGAACAAATTGACTCATAACATTCGCAAGTCTTAAGTATATGCGAATAAATTGTCTGGAAATGCCTAATTCTTGAATTATTCTCTATTGGCATTTTAAAATGCCTGTATATATTCGCAGTTCTCATATATTTATGAAAAGTGGTGCATGTAATATTCACTGCTTTTAATCTCGCCAATTTGTAGGTTGCGAGGAGTGAAAAATAAAGAGCAATATTGTTGTTTGTCTGGAGGGAAAATGGAAATATTTCTTTTACTTGCTTTATCTAGGGTTAGAAATTGCCCACAACAAGGCGCAGATCCTGAATAATAATAAATATATTATAAAAAAGTAAAATAATTTAAGTGCAATTGAAATAAGTGTATTAAAAAGAACGAAGATGAGCTCCAAATGAAATGAAAGAGAGCCAAAGAAGGGGCAAAATAAAACTAACTTTAATATATAAGAAATAGCATTCTTTTAAACAATCACTTGATTAAAACAATAAACCATTTATTGGTGTCTAAAATTAAGATTGATAAATAAAGTGAAAATGACATTTTTGCAAGAAAACTAGGATCAGCCATTCGCTTGACATCGCAAAAAAGTTTTGCCCCAAAAATGTCTCTAGAATTTTGATAAATACTGGCGACATTTTTGAATTCACACATTGCGAACTATAGCGAAAATAATCGCGACTTTTTCGGCGCATTTTTTCGGGGCTTGATAAATTTTGCCCTATGTATTGCTAACGAAGTGGAAAGCTGGATCTAAATGGATATACGATCATAAATGGCCTTAAAGGGACACTGAACCCAATTTTTTTATTTTGTGATTCATATAGAGCAAGCAATTTTAAGCAACTTTCTAATTTACTCCTACTATCAATTTTTCTTCGTTCTCTTGCTTTCTTTATTTGAAAAAGATGACATCTAAGCTAAGGAGCCAGCCAATTTGTGGTTCAGAACCATGGACAGCACTTGTTTATTGGTGCTGTCCAATCAGCAAGGACAACCCAGGTTGTTCACCAAAAATGGGCCGGCATCTAAACTTAAATTCTTGCCTTTAAAATAAAGATACCAAAAGAATAAAGAAAATTTGGCAATAGGAGTAAATTAGAAAGATGCTTAAAATTGCATGCTCTATCTGAATCATGAAAGAAAACATTTGGGTACAGTGTCCCTTTAAGTAGAAATGTTTGGTCAAATACTTCTTGTCAGTACGTTTGTTTCATAGATATTCCATGCTTCATTATAATAGATAGCAACGTGTAAAGCTTATACGTAACCTTTAACAACAGTAATAGCCACTATATTGGTGTAATCCAAATCACTTTGTGTGTAAATAAAAGTGTTCGGTTAAATACTGGTGTTAGATTATTACTGTTAGTACGTTTATTTCATCTGTATTCCATGCTCCATTATAATAACACCTAGCTGTTCACAACAGTAATAACCACTGTATTAGTGTTATCAAAATCACTTTATATATTAAAAAAGGGCATTAGTTATAAGCATTTGATTAAATATTGCTGTTAGTACGCTTATTGCATCTCTTTTTTTATGCTCCAATATAATAATAAGCAAGATGTGAGACTTAAAGTGAAGGTAAACTTTGATGAATAAAAGCCCGTTTTTTAAAAATACTATTAAACAGGCGCACTTTCATTCATCAAAGTTTACAAAGCAGCAATGTTGATTAAAATTTTACCTTTTTTTCTTTTCACAGCCAGAGAAGCTTCCCCCCTCCTGGAAATCCTCTCTTCACACGTCAGCAATGACTAATGCGTGTTCCCCCAATCACGGCTTTCCCCCCAGGTTAGTCATTGTCTGAGGCCATGCTGTGATTGGAGGAAGCCGGATTAGTCATTGCTGACGTGTGAAGAGAGGATTTCCAGGAGGGGAAGCTGCTCTGGCTGTGAAAAGAAAAAAAAGGTAAGTTTTTAATCAAAATGGCTGCTTTGTAAACTTTGATGAATGAAAGTGCCCCTGTTTAATAGTATTTTTAAAAAATGGACTTTCATTTGTCAAAGTTTACCTTCACTTTAAATGTAATTGTTGCCAACAATAGCAACTATCGTACCAGTGTTGTCAGAATCACCTTATACCTTGAATGCGCATTAGTAAGCGCTCAAATCATTTGGCCACATACTTAATTTTAAATTGAAATCTATAAATGAGGTGGTTGTTATTGCCCTCTTATTATGACATGTAATGCTTTCACACATGTTAAGTTAAATCTATTTTCCAATATGCTGTCATAAAAGAGCAAGCAGTGTTTTATTCACGTTACGATAATTCTTGTTAATCATTCTCCTCCTCTATTTCAGATGGAGATCTTAAGCAAACACTAATTATTATTGGTTTTCTATAGCCTGTGCAACAATGACATTAAAAGTTCTGCTATGTATATGTTTGCAGTATCAGTCTTTCAGATGTATTATCAATTGTTAGCATTTTAGTGTTCATTAGACTCTTACCCTTACAATAGTCACTTAGGTAATCAGGCTTGTTTAATAATGCCCCGCCCATATGGGTCAGTGAGTCATTTTGTATATATTCATTATTGCTAGTGTTCGCTAACGAATATATCAACTAGTGCTTTAAAAAAATATCAAATCTGTAACTCTAGCTAAGCCTGGCACAACCCAGACTGTACAACAAGTTAGCTACATAAAAGAAAGATTTTTTTTGAAGGTGCAGAGCAAAATCACAAGCGGGCCAGTGTCTGGCAAGTTAAAAATGGAGCGCCCAAATGCTCACATTCATCCCCCGATTGTGAGCGTTTGGGCGCTCCATTTTTAAACCCCCCCACGCTACTTACATGAGTCAGTGTTGATTTTATGTGTGTTACCCTTATTTTAATGTTTAAAGACAATAAAAGTTATATTTTAAACCTTTTTTGGAACTATACTGCCCAATAGTCTAGGCCTAGAGTGCTTTTTGTGCATACTTGTCAAGTGGGCTAACGTAGTTCTCAAGTGATACTCCACTTAATGTTCATATTTTGTAAAGTTGTTTTATTATGCATAACTAAACATTTTATATAAAAATATTAAGGTGTTAATCATCCCTTTAACATTTCCTTTTATTTCACACCAAACCAGAAAATAGTTCTTTCAAATTAAGTAAATATTAAAAAAATGCCCATCATGCATACATACAAATAACATTTAGATTAAGCATTGATGAGGATGGATGCAGATTGCAAAAAAAATCAATCTCACATATGTAAAAGAGTGTTTGCCTTACAAACTGAAAAAAAGGAGTAAAAAAAAAAAAAAAAAAGTGTACTAAGCTAGAGAGGTGCATTCGTTTTTTTTCCGTCCCCTAACAAATTCGTAAGTAGGCTGCCAATAGCTGCAATCAGCTCTTTGCGAAGCCGCAATTAATCCTGTGAGAGTGCAACACACTGAGATCTGTGCAAATCCAGATTGCAGTGCATTTTCCTTTAACTAGAATGATTGTGGCAGCTTACTTTCGCATTTGTTAGGGAATGGAAAAAAAACTAATGCACATAACGTCTGAAGCCATTGTATATCTGTTTCTTACACATTTCTAGCCCCATAACAAATACTTTAAAGGGGCAGTGTACTGTAAAATTGGTTTCTGATCAATGTGTTTCTAATGACTTATACAAAATATATGTGGGGGAAATGGTCCTTTATATTTACTTTTTATAAATCACAATACATTATAATGGGCTGAACTTGTAAGGAGATAATACATTATTCTCACTTCTACACCCAGAAATGCTTATCTCTGTCTATATAACAAAGCCCAATACTTGGGGGGGGGGAAAAAAAAACAAACAAAACATATTACATGGGAGAAAATTTTACACTGTTTCATTAACAAATGAAGAAACCATTTCAGGAACTTTTCTAGTGATAACATGTGCCCAGCTCTGGGGTTTTCATGCACAGATCACAGTATTGTGATCACTAGAAAAACAGAGTGGCCAAATCAGCCAGAAAGCAAAAAGTAATTTCCCGGGGAAACAAATATCCAATAGATTATGATCAATACCTATGTGTTTAAAGGGACAGTTTACTCAAAAATGTTCTCCCCTTTAATTTGTTCACAATGATCCACTTTACCTGCTGGAGTATATTAAATTGTTTACAAGTAGCTCCTTTACCCTTATATTGGCATTTGAAATTGTTGATTTAGCAGGTGGTATCCCCACCTATTCTGAAAGTTTGTGGCCGCGCGTACCAGCTATAGATAAGCTTTGTAAACACAGCCAGCATTAGAAATTACACTCCCAGTGGGTTATAGAAGAGATAAAATAAAATGTTGATTTTCCATTGTTCTCTCAAAGTACTGGTGATTGTTTTAAGGACAGATATAAGATAAAGAAGCAGGTATATGTACACAATGTGATACAGTAATGAGATCTGATTATACCTACAAGCTCAACCCATTTTATTAGGTTGTGGCTTCAAAACACAAAATCAGAGCTTTAATATACACAAATAAGCCTTAAAAGCTCATTTTCATAAATGTTTTAATCTGCAGTTGGTAAAAAAAGCAATTGTAAACACATTAAGGGAAAAACTATTTTACAGTATACTGTCCCTTTAAGTCCTTTGCAAAAGATTAAACCGCTATATGCAAGTAATAGTGCAATAATAAAATTAACACATTAGATCAGTGCTTGACAAATGTGTTTAAAAATTAGGAGCCAGTAAGAATATTTAGGAGCCAGGCATATTTTTAGGAGCCAGACCTTTGGATTTGTATATAGATATATGGAGAATAACCCAAAAAGTTAGGAGCCAGGGGTAAAATTCTAGGAGCCAGTGGCTACCAGGCTCCTGGGTTTGTCGAGCCCTGCATTAGATAATTTCCTTTTTGCACTTTTATGTATCTAACTAGGAAACAGTATATGCTGCTTAAAAGAGTGTGTAGTTTGACAAGTTTTCTGCATCCGATTGTCATGGCATACAAAAGGTATTGAACAATGTTTTGACACTGAGCGTCCTGTTCCTGTCAATGTACAGAAAGTTGCTGCAAATTAAAGAAAAACTGAACCATCATACCTTGGGTTGCCAAAGTTGTAACATGAACCATAAAGAATTTTATTAAAAGATTTAAAATAAAATAAAAAAAAATTATGTTGCTAATGGTGCATATTTAGAAACATAAAAAAAGTAAATCATGCCTTCTAAATGTCTGAACTGCCTTGGCAGGAAATGTTAAGCCAATGCTTCACATATTAAAGGTTTTGTTTTCACATTTACAAACATGAACAAAAGTCAAAAAGGTGTCATCTTAATTTAATGGGGGGAAAAAAAACAAACTTTTCAAAACACCAGAAACCAAGTTTTTAGTAAACACATCTGAACAAGGAAAACAAGAATTAAATGTTGAGCTTATTACACTGAAAAGATCACACAATTGACACTATATATACACACACATCTAAATGTTGTAACAAATGCTCCAAACGTTAAGGCGCTTAGATTTATTAATTCTTTTCAGGATTTTCACACTGACTGGGCAATTGGTATGACAACTATTGTTTCTCAAATTTAAGCATGCCAGAATAAAAAAAACAAAAACAGAATTTGCTAGATTTATACTATGCTTTCCACTAACATTTGTAGAAATCCATGGCAGTGACTTTATGCAAAATGTACACTAATTACAACTTCTCCCCCCCCCCATGTAAAGGGAAAAAATAATGTACCACCTTCTGGCATCCAAAGGGGTAAAATCTACTGACTTTTGGCACATGTATCTACAAGAGCAAAAAATTGTTGTGTTTCATAAAGGAAACATGTTATGAAGACTTTTTCCTGATATTTTAGATTTTACAATACAGATTGCTATGAAGTGGTTACACGTGTGTGTAGCTGAATCATTATCAAGTGCAGCATGACAACTTTGTCTTATATGAAAACAGACTGAGAAATTAAAACTATCCCTGTGTGTTAGACTAGCTAAAAGTCTTTAGAATGAGCCCTCTACATATATCCGATGCCTTGCTACAGGTGCTCTCTGCCATTCATCCTCTGAATAAGAGCTGGAGCTGTTAGATTCAGAGTCCAGGTCACTAATACCATCCAGTTCCCAGTCAGCACTAGATTCACTCCGCACATCATCCTCTTCTGTGATGAAGCTCTGACCTGGTTCCAAACAGGATGGGTATACACGGGCAGACAGGCAAATGAAACCAAAGTCATAGTGCAGAAGGCCAAGCATGGTACCAATGTTTATCCAGCAATCATTAGTCACATCATATTCGTGCACAGTCACTCTGTTTTTCTTCCACTGTACATTAGTGCAGGTAATAAGCAGCAGTTTAGAACTATGTCTAACAATCTGATAGTTATTTGTGCTTCCCTCAGCAGGAATTTCACAGATCCTCCGCCATTCTCCCCGAGCCGGGTTGTATACTTTTACCACAGGTATGTCACATAGACAATATATTTCATTGTTGAAAACACAAGCTTCCTGGAAATCACATCGCTTAAGAGAAGCACAGTTAAGCCACTGATTGCAGGTTGGATCATAGCAAAGCATCCTTTTGTTGCTGACAGCATACAAGCGATCATTGACAGTAACCAGTTCAAATGAGTAAAAAGAGTGGGGCAATGGTGCCACTAGAGACCACTGATTTCTTTGCACACTATAGCACTCTACTTCCTTAATCTTGGCACCTGTTGAAGGGTCCCTACCACCCAGAATATAAACATAGCCATTAAGGTAGGCTACATTCATACCTTCCCTAGATAACAGTCTCTCTGCTAATAGTTGCCAGCTGTTTTGAACCGGACTGTAAACCCACAGCTGCTTTATAGGTTGGGTGGCCAAATACAAGTCATTGTCAGGTGAAACACACACAGCTGAAGAGGTCACAGACTTGCTATTGGCCAAGTTAGTAACAGGAGAAGGCATTGTGTAAATGTCACCTGAGTAGGGGTCATAGCATAGGAATGGCTCCTTACGGTGACCAAAGAAAATTACCATCTCTTTGGCTAACATGCCAATTCTGCGTAAAGGACTTCCATCTTGACATGGTAAAGCAGGAGATCCATTTTTCCCATCTTTGTCTTGCAGCACAGCTTCCAGATATTGTAGACAATGTTTCCGTATGAATGGTTTGGAACGTAATCCATCCAGGTAGACCTGGTCCTTTTCAGTTAAGTGCTGCCAGCGCACACAGCGCAAGACCTCAAGGCACTCATTAGCCCTTTCCTTGGGGTTGGCTTCCAGCCAGCGCAGGGCAGCATTGCACACAACCCTCTCACTTGCCACATCCAAGTTGTCCATGGTTAGCACCTCTCGTAGCTGTGCCAAGTTTAGCTCACACAGCTCGTCTCCCCGAGACAGCTGCTCGAAGTGGCGTGCCATGAAGGCCAGGGATTTGGCTCTCAGCTCCGGGTGGTCGAAAGCATCAGCAAAGCGCAGGATGCTGGCACAATTGTGGACGTCCAAGCGGCGGGCCAGGTATCCTGCACAGGCCTGGCGTACATATTCCAGCTGCAGCATATCAGCGGCGGCATACAGGCGCTGTACGTTGCACTCAGTAACAGTCACACGTCCGGTGTAGCAGTAGTCTATGATGAGGGCCATGGACTCGGGGTCCATATCGTGCAGCGTGACCTGCTGCTGTTTGCTCTCGTAGAGGCCGCCAGTGAACATGCTCTTGAAATAAGGACATGCAGCAGAAAGAACGTTGCGGTTACAACTGAAGCTCCGGCCACACTCGGCTCCACTGGTCCCCGCCTCGGTGCCCCCCAGTACCCGGATGGTGACATCGCACAGTAGCCGTGCGTCGTAGAAAGCTTTCAGCTGAGTCAACAGTGCCGAAGCATGAGCGGGGTCCTCCAGGAGCTCGGGACCCGAGAAGAATCCGGACACCGCACAAGCGGACATAGCCGGACGGGAATAACTGGTGCCTACGGGAACCGGACTGAGCGCGTTTATTCTATCAACCAAGGAAATCTGCAAATGCTCTGCAGCTTCCTTCCTGCGAACACGACGTGCTGACGCAAGCCCGTAAGGCATCCGTAAACACACAAGCTCCGTGAGCTCGTAGGCGCCTGTCAAGGAGACTCGTAATAAAAATGAGGCAAGTAGTAAAGGTTGGAGCAGCCATTTTTCTTTTGGGTATTGCTGTATTCAGTAAATGCAATTGTATTATTTACCCCAAAAGACCTCTATTTGTTTATAAGATTTAATTAGGATTCTTTATTAATTATTCAATAAGCACGAGTTTAAGAGTGAAGGAAAACAATATACAGTCTCGTATTATGTCAAGCGTTTGAAAACTTTCTTTCATTCTTGTTATGTCAAGTGGGACTTGAGCAACATTTGTATAGGAGGGTACAATTTATCATTTTGCTAATGGACGAGATTTACACAGGGTTTGCTAACTAGGCTATGTTTTCCTGGACACATGCATCACGGTGTGCAGAGTGCAACATGCATTGCGCTGCGCGCACCTAAACAGCACATGCATATAGTGACCCTGGACAGCACTATTCATGTCCCACTATTCATACCCTGAAGCACGTGATACTCATAAGTGTCCAGAAAAACATGCCATGTGTAAGCCGTAGCTGTCCAGGAAGGCATGCCTGGTGTGGTACCTCAACATGTGGCTAATGCTAGCTCTGTGGAGATGACAGTAAATTCATGAGTACAGCTTTAAAAGATGGGATGTGAACATGACAGATGCATAGTTGCCAACATTTGAAAAAAAATTCCAGGGACACTTTGCAGCTTTCAATTACCTGCATGAAATGTTTTACCACACCCCCTGCACTAAAGTACCGGTCACTTTGCCAAACCCACATAATTAGCATAATGTAGCTCCGCCTATTTATTATGGGGCTGATTTTATATGTATATATATATATATATACAGTATATATATATATATATATATATATATATATATATATATACATACTGATTAGAAGAAGGCATGCACTCACTGGATTTGTGAAAAAAAAAGTTATTTTATTGGCACATCAAAAAACAGGTATATATACAGCCATACTACAGGGAGAAAACTAGAGCAGCTAATAAGGAGTTATATCCCCAGCCGACGCGTTATATTCACCCTGTACTACAAACAGCTGTCTGTCATTCTGGACATACACATTTTCCTGCCCTCTGCTGCAAGAATGAGCAGGAAGTGTGGGATTTTTAGTTGTGTGATGTGAGGCTCAAGTGGGCCATACATTTGGCTAGATTACGAGTTTGGCGTTAGGGTAAAAAAGCAGCGTTGGCCGGTCCTAACGCTGCTTTTTAACACCCGCTGGTATTACGAGTTTCCCTAACGCCACAAAAATATCCGTCTCCGCAGAAATCATTTACATCAACCCAGACCCAGTAGTTAACATATACCGCGAAAAAAAACATCCACGAACCACAAGAAAAACATTACACAAACTACACTTACACTCATACGAACACTACATTATATTTATTTTTAAGATTTTATATTTTCACGTCAAAATAGAACGGATCAAAGTTACGAGATCTCGAGTTTTTGAAAAAAAAGCCACACGACGGATCAAAGTTACGAGATCTCGAGTTTTTGAAAAAAAAGCCACACAAATGCATTTTCCATTGACTTACATAGACAGACAGGAACAGACACTCATATAGCTACATCTAACTACTAATATTATCACATACATACATTAATCGATACATACAAACAATATACAACACATTACATACACAAAACAGATTTTGAATAGGAATTTAACACGATTTAGCTACTTTTTCACACAAGACCATGACGTCATTCCCTTTTTTCGCTCAAAACAAGTCTTGGATTTTATTTCTACACACATTTTTATCCTCCATTGACTTCTATGGGGAAGACGTGCTCGTGCACGCGACAGGCAGATTTATCTAACGCACGAAAAAAGCGTAGACAAGAAAACTCGTAATACCAGAGTTAAAATTGTGAAACTAACTCATGCTTTCTTGCGTTAGTTCCGCTATGACAAATAGATCAAGAAATGGCTATTTCCTATGGAGTTATGGCTTTTACTTGTGTGAAATTCACTACATCAAATTGTTATAGAAATTTACATTACATCAACTACAAATCACCATCAACAATACAAAATATATTTAATAAATTACATCATATTTAAACGGACAGAAATATAATTTGAACATTTTATTATTCACAACCAGTAGACAATTGGAAACACCTCTCATTTACCTCTATTATAGCATTTCATTTATTCAACTCATATGCTTGCATGAACAGCATATCTACATAGGCTTAACACATGATCATTAATGGATGCACATACATGACTTTTATCATTCACTCATACATGTGCATTGAGATTATGGCCAAAAAAAAACACATTACATTCTCTCTATGAATCATGAAACATAAAATAGGGATTTTACTGTCCCTTTAACATCACGATTCACTCAGAATATACCATTAGGAATTACGTACAATAAGAACATCATTAAAACAGATTACAGATGTCACTTTTTGGGAAGGAACAACAATGCTATACTGCTTTATATAAGTCAGCATATGTGGGAGAGAATCACAATATATACTGTACGTATATGTACATAACATGCATCACGCAACCACAAAGCACACATTTATATTTTTAATCATCAAACAATAACAATGTAGTAAAATACAACAACACAATGAGGATTTGATAACTAGACAGGCAGGTTGCTAATATGATGACGTCATTAGAAGCTTCAACCATACACATTACAGCTTTAGGACTGTACCGCCCCTTTCAGAAGTTTAGCACTCAATACTACATATATGTAAACGACAGTTTGGCACATCATTATTATTGCGATTTTAATGGGACGCGTACAATATTGACATCTCGCAAATCACTTATATATACAATATTATAGATGTCAGCCGGAAGATCTTCATTATTATTGCGATTTTAATAGGGCGCGTACAATATTGACATCTCGCCAATCACTTATATATACAATATTATAGATGTCAGCTGTTACTTTGTCGTTTACAAACAATATTGCTGCAACATTGATTGATCAGATTCTATCCCATTATACACAAGTATGCACTTTCATTCATGTTAGCGTGGACGTGTGCTTTTTACTATAACATCGCGTTTAATAAGTATTTATTACGCATATGAACAAACATTACGAAGATGCACTGTATATGTTATATTTTACATTTTCACATTGCTGAAATTTTGTTTTCCCCCAATGAATCACAAACACCTAAAAAAAAACGCCCACTTTGAAAGCATTCGCGCCGCTCACATACAAACAAGTGTATACAATCAGCAATCATTACAAACTCACTACCATTGGACTAATTGCACTATAAAACCCCCAAACAACATGGCCAAAGTGTCCCTTGTGATCGACATTGTATCAAATCGCTTTTGTGTTTTTGCATACCTTGTTACTCCTTGTGCGTCTGCTGTTTGGCTTTGTGCTGCTTAGCTTAGCTTGGCAAATATGGATGATGATCAGTTAGATGCTGCTGGTGCTTCTGCACAAGTAGCATTCAATAGAATCAGGCGGGCTCGGCGGCTCCAAGAGAGACAAAGGGCTCGTTTGGTTCGAGGTCCTCGTGTTCACAGGGTGAGGCCCACCTTGGACAACATGAGTGACTTCGAGGTTTATGAAGTATAGGCTCAATCGCGAACAGCTCATTGGCCTTTACGATGTTCTTAGACCTCATATGGAGCCACGTAGACGTATGGCAACGGCAATCCCTGGTATGACCAAGATGCTTAGTTGCATACACGTCCTGGCCTCCAGGAGTTTTCAATCCGGAGAGGGGTACATGCATGGGCTTGCTCAGGGTACTTTCTTTGTGGTTTTTGACAACTTTCTGGACGCCATGGTACGAGTCAGTAAGCGTTACATAGGATTCCCTCAGAATGATGGTGATTGGAGGAGCCTGAAGAGGGAATTCTTTGCTATCGCTCGAATGCCCAATGTCTTGGGAGTAATAGATTGCAGCCACATTGGCTGCGTGCTCCTGCTGATGACTTGCCCTTTCCGAAATCGCAAACACTTCCATAGTCTGAACGTGCAGTTTGTTTGTGACGCACGGATGCGGATTATGAACGTGTGTGCGAATTTCGGCAGGGCTTGTCATGATGCCCGCATCCTTAGACAGTCGTCCCTGTGGCGGCAGTTTGAGGGCAGAGAGTTTCCACCTGGGTGGCTCGTTGGTGAGTACTTGTGCACAACATGGTTAATTAGTTAGACAATTGCCACTGTAGACTTAAAAAACAGTTGTGTTTGTGTAATGTGCAAAATAGTCAGCTATAGGATGCAATTTAACTGTTTAATTGTCTTTCCGCAAATGTCTAGTTTTAGCTCCAAACAGATATGTAGCATGTCTTAGCTTAAATGGGCAGATAGAGAATGCAATTTAACCATTTTGTTTTTATTTTAGCAAATGTCTGGTTTATGCGAAATACGCATATGTAGCATGTCTTAGCTTAAATGGCCAGGTAGAGAATGCAATTTAACCATGCTATTGTCTCTTTTTGCAAATGTCTAGTTTTAGCTCCAAACAGATATGTAGCATGTCTTAGCTTAAAGGGGCAGATAGAGAATGCAATTTAACCATGTCATTGTCTCTTTCCGCAAATGTCTAGTTTTAGCTCCAAACAGATATGTAGCATGTCTTAGCTTAAATGGGCAGATAGAGAATGCAATTTAACCATTTTGTTTTTATTTTAGCAAATGTCTGGTTTATGCGAAATACGCATATGTAGCATGTCTTAGCTTAAATGGCCAGATAGAGAATGCAATTTAACCATGTCATTGTCTCTTTCCGCAAATGTCTAGTTTTAGTTCAAAACAGATATGTAGCATGTCTTAGCTTAAATGTGCAGATAAAGAATGCGATTTAATCATATAATTCTTTTTTTAAGGAAAATGTTTATTTTAGGGGATTTTCGTGTACACAAATGAAAAGTATTTTAATATAATAATTATAAATAAATTATTAATATTTGTCATTTTGTTATGTTCATTATTTATAGGTGATTCTGGTTACATGAGCCAGCCTTGGCTCATTACGCCTATACGTAACCCCACTGACGAGGCCCAGGAGCGCTATAATAGGGCGCACTAGCGGACTAGGGCTGTAGTGGAGAGGATGTTTGGGCTCCTCAAAATGAGACTAAGATGCTTGGACAGGTCTGGAGGAGCCCTCCAATACAGCCCTAGTAAGGTGGCGAAGATCGTTTATAGCCTGCAGCGTCCTGCATAACATTGCACAGCGGGCTGGGATGCTGCAGGCCGTCCAGGTGCCCCAAGGCCTCCTCCAAGATGAGGAGGACGACCCTGTTCTAGAGGGGCCATTCCGGGACGAGGGGCTCAATGTCAGAGCAGACATCATCAACTGCCACTTCAGACGGTAAATAATAGAAGTTAGATAGCAGTATTGCGAATATGTGTGAATTCTAGGGAAATGAGAAGGAGAGAATTGTGCAAACATGTTCGGATTGTTCATCAAATGATTATAAAAATGTATTTTGATTATTATAGGTGATGCTCCTGGCATTGGGTCCTGTAACGACTTCGCCACCTGGTTTTTAAAGACATCAGCTGGTAAGTATAAATAATGTATGGACTGTGGCTGGCGGGAATTTGGCACAATCACCCATCATATGGCATACATTTTACAAAGTAGTATTTAGTTTACACATTACTAGAAATTTGGATACTCAGAAAGGGATCCTCTAGCAAGACTATATGCTTCAAAGTCATATTCAAAGTCACACATCAGAGGTTAGGTCTGCACAATGTATGACTCATCTTCACACTTGATTGATAGAACATAACACAATATGCTACACATGCTTAGTAAGCTAGTGATAGAAATAGTTTCAGAAATGGGGGGGGGGTGCAGAACTAATTCACACACTTCTATTAATATTTTTATTTTCACTTTTTCGGCCATTAAGGAGATGACTTCATCTAAAGACTGAAAGTGTAGAATTCAAGACTGAAAGTGACAAATTCAAGACTGAAAGTGAAGAATTCAAGACTGAAAGTAAAGAATCCCAGACTGAAAGTGAAGAATCCCAGACTGAAAGTGAAGAATCCCAGATTGAAAGTGATGAATACCAATGTGATCATGTCTGGCATTGTCTTTCAAATGTGCTGACCTTGAAAACCATACAAAGACACGTTCACATGGTAAGTGGCAACAATTTTATGGACTAAGGCTGTGGATGCATCCTATTGGAGACACTTAGATTATTTTTCTTTTAGATTGTATTTAACAATCCTCTATTATGTAAATGATGAATAAGACACCTAATGAAGATAAACTGATATTTTGAAGATAATTGCCTTTCAAAGACCATACATCCAGGTTAGTTTGCACAATGCATGATAGTTAAGAATCACAGGAGGAAGAATGTTAAAATAATTAGGAATAGATACATGTCCTATATTAGAATATGTTTATTTTACATACATTACACCTACTTTGTGCTAGAGAGGACTCTCTCTGACCAATCAGACAAAGGAATACATTTTATAGTTGATATAGAGGTATATTATTTGAAGGGACATGAAATATTACATTCAATTATGTTCAGCATACAATATAAATAGATTTTTATAATGTGATATGCATTATTTTGTCTAATTTAAAATGCTAATGTTTAATTCTAAGATTGATTAGACAATATAATGGTATTTCTAATTATGGATAGATATAGATTTCATGTATGAACCTTTTTTTTTAATATCAAGAACAAAAAAATACATGTTAGAGCATAGACACAAGATGATTTTACAATTATTCGATTTAATGAATATTTTAAGACGTGTTCATGAAATAACTAATGTTTATAATATTTTTCTTTCTTTTTCAGAGTTTCATCTGTGATGATTTTTTTTATTTTTTTTATTTATTTTATTGTCAATAAATTTATTTTCATACTATAGCTTCTATTTTTTGGATTAAAATACATATTCTTAGAGACATATCTCTATCACAGTAAGATAAGAAGAAATATATCCATCTAATCTGACAAGTAAACCAAATATTACTCCCATGACTGTTAGTCATCTATTTGACAAGCACATGCCAGATATAAAATAGAATAATTTTGGTTAATTTATTGAATGTAAAATATCAACACAGCTTATTCAGATAATGTTAAAGTCAAGTATCTTTCAACAATTTAATTTTGAATTAAATACATCTATGCTTTTATTGTGTGATTTATATATGTTAAAATCATAAAATGTTTATGACGAGGATATGTAGTCTAAGTTATACAAAACAACATTGTTCATTTCACTTTTAAGAAAGGAAAGTGTTTAACTTACATTAAAGTGACAGTGTAGTTGAATGTTAGATTTACATAATAATATCTGACATTTTCCTTTGGTATCCAAAAACATTATTACAATAAATATAGGTTATTCATCTTTAATTCTTTTTTAGGTAATATGTTAGAAATTATCTGTAAATAAAAAGTAAGTTAATTTCATATTTAGACCAAGCTAATTATTGTATGCCATATTGATTACATTTCAGTTCTAGTGGAGTCATTTGAAGGGTCATTTAACTATAGAAAGATCAAAAGATAACTTATAGCAATTATTATCCTTACCTCTTGGATAGATATAACATAACTAGATGTATTTCCACTCCCCTTTAGTTTCTTTATACAATGTTAACTCCACATATTGCTAATGGTTTGGTCCTTAAAGGGACATTCCAAAAATATTTCATTTAGTGAATTATAGACAATACAAACTTTATTTAAACACCATTTAAATGTACTATTATTATCTAATTATATTCAGTTTTTAGATATCCTTTGTTAAAGAAATAGTAATGCACATGGGTTAGACGATGACATAAGGCATCTATGTGCAACCAACAATCAGCAGCAAAAGAGCCTATCTAGATATGGTTTTCAGTCAAGGATATAAATGGAAAAAAAAGCTAATGAGAGAATAAAATTAAATGTGACATTGTTTTAACATTGTATTATCCATCTAAATCAGTATAGAACATATAGCTTAATGTCACTTTAAGGTAAAGCTGGATAAATACAGCCATTAGAAGATATTTCATTTACAGTGGGGCAAACAATACTGAAGGTAATACAAATATGCTTGATTCTCATGTTATACTAATTTTTAGAAAGGGAGGTGCATAGGTTTATGATCAGCAAAGCATTACTGGGAAATATCTACTTAATTGTGGCTGGCCAACAATGCATATTTACAATGTTTAGACAGATGTATTTAGATCAAGTTCAATATTGCATATTAGCTCATGAAAGGGATGGTAATTAAAAAGCGTTTCTTTCTGGAATCATAATTAAAATTTTAATTATTAACATTTAATTCTATCATCTATTTTAAATCATTATTTTTGGATTATTTCCTTTACAAACATATCTAGATATGCTCAGTAGCTGAAGATTGGTGGATGCACAGAGATGCCTTGTGTGATTGGCTCAACCATGTGCATTGCAATTTCTTCTGTTAAGGATTGTCAGGTTGGATAAGGTCCGGAATCAGACCCAAATGCTAGACTGAACACTGAGTATAACCCAGGACGTGACCCCACGACAACTTCTATATAACAAGGTACTCACACAGAGGGTCAAGAGGTTCTTGTGGTTATGAATAGTAGTACTGGGTCTCTTGATAGAAGGAGGAGTGCGACCAGGAATAGGCAAAGTTAGTTCAGCAGAGTTCGGCAACTTGTAATCAGGCAGTTTAGGGTTAAACAATAGAATAGTCAGTTCAGCAGAGTTTGGCAGCTTGTAATCAGGCAGTTCAGGTTTAAGCAAGAGAGTAGTCAGTTCAGCAGTGTTTGGCAACTTGTAATCAGGCAGTTTAGGGTTAACCAATAGAGTAGTCAGTTCAGCAGAGTTTGGCAACTTGTAATCAGGCAGTTCAGGGTTAAACAAGAGAGTAGTCAATTCAGCAGTGTTTGGCAACTTGTAATCAGGCAGGTTAGGGTTAAGCAAGAGAATAGTCAGTTCAGCAGAGTTTGGCAACTTGTAATCAGGCAGTTCAGGGTTAAACAAGAGAGTAGTCAATTCAGCAGTGTTTGGCAACTTGTAATCAGGCAGGTTAGGGTTAAGCAAGAGAATAGTCAGTTCAGCAGAGTTTGGCAACTTGTAATCAGGCAGTGCAGGGTTAAACAAGAGAGTAGTCAATTCAGCAGTGTTTGGCAACTTGTAATCAGGCAGTTCAGGGTTAAACAAGAGAGTAGTCAATTCAGCAGTGTTTGGCAACTTGTAATCAGGCAGTTCAGGGTGAAACAAGAGAGTAGTCAATTCAGCAGTGTTTGGCAACTTGTAATCAGGCAGTTCAGGGTTAAACAAGAGAGTAGTCAATTCAGCAGTGTTTGGCAACTTGTAATCAGGCAGTTCAGGGTGAAACAAGAGAGTAGTCAATTCAGCAGTGTTTGGCAACTTGTAATCAGGCAGTTCAGGGTTAAACAAGAGAGTAGTCAATTCAGCAGTGTTTGGCAACTTGTAATCAGGCAGTTCAGGGTTAAGCAAGAGAGTAGTCAATTCAGCAGTGTTTGGCAACTTGTAATCAGGCAGTTCAGGGTTAAGCAATAGAATAGTCAGTTCAGCAGAGTTTGGCAACTTGTAATCAGGCAGTTCAGGTTTAAGCAAGAGAATAGTCAGTTCAGCAGTGTTTGGCAACTTGTAATCAGGCAGTTTAGGGTTAACCAATAGAGTAGTCAGTTCAGCAGAGTTTGGCAACTTGTAATCAGGCAGTTCAGGGTTAAACAAGAGAGTAGTCAATTCAGCAGTGTTTGGCAACTTGTAATCAGGCAGGTTAGGGTTAAGCAAGAGAATAGTCAGTTCAGCAGAGTTTGGCAACTTGTAATCAGGCAGTTCAGGGTTAAACAAGCAGTAGTCAATTCAGCAGTGTTTGGCAACTTGTAATCAGGCAGTTCAGGGTTAAACAAGAGAGTAGTAAATTCAGCAGTGTTTGGCAACTTGTAATCAGGCAGTTCAGGGTTAAGCAAGACAATAGTCAGTCCAGCAGAGTTTGGCAACTTGTAATCAGGCAGTTCAGGGTGAAACAATAGAGTAGTTAATTCAGCAGTGTTTGGCAACTTGTAATCAGGCAGTTCAGGATTAAGCAAGAGAGTAGTCAATTCAGCAGTGTTTGGCAACTTGTAATCAGGCAGTTCAGGGTTAAGCAAGAGAGTAGTCAGTCCGGCAGAGTTTGGCAACTAGTAATCAGGCAGTTCAGGGTTAATCCGTAGACAAGAAGAAAAAGGGTACTCACAAGCCACAGGAGAGAACAAACGGGCACCGGAAGATCAGGCCGCAGGGCTAAGTAAGCCGCCTGACGTCAGCAGAGGAGGACGGCTCAGAATGTGTGTAGCGTTGCTAAGCAACTCTACACACAGGACAACAAAGCCGGAAGAACCGGAAGGGGAGCGCGATCGTGACAAGGATATCTAAAGATTAATCTAAATTGATAGTTTCATTTTAAAGTATAAAAATGTATTCTCTCTCAGGTTCATTTTAAGAAAATATTTGTTGTATTGTCCCTTTAAAAATAAAGACGCCATTGCCCAATAACAGATGTGAGCAGTTCAGACAAATACAAGCTTGAGGTTTATTTACTAATAATAAACAAACGTGCAGTTTAACATTTATAAACAGATTAGACAAGTTCTGGCCATTATAACCAGAAATTACGCATTTCAGAAATCTCGCGTGGGAAACGTATCTTGCAACACGAGATTCACATCTTTAAAAATTCAATTTGAATGTCACGCAATAGCACACAATCGATGTGCATTATAAATACATTTAATAGAGTGTTGGTGATATTCACCCTGGACTTAATAACTCTTCAGATCACGACAGGTTAAAGAGGGTTCGTTTATTGAAAAATCACACTGCAGTGAGGAGAGAATGAATACAAAGTTTTTCTCTGGGGGGGGGGGGGAGGTCAGTCCCCTTCCCAAACATTTATACACAGGAGGCAGGGCATTCCTGGACTCCATATCTAGGCTAATACAGTTTATGATTGGCTAGCTAAAATGCAAGGGTTTTTACCAAATATGGTTATAACATAAGTAAAAAATACAGTTTAGACACAATTCCATTCACTAAGTTCTATTCCTCAAAGTAGCTGGTTTATATCAAAAAGGGCAAAGGTCAGGGATGAACTAATATCTGCTCTTATATTAACAAAGAGAGCTGTGTAAAAAGCATATCATTCTACAAGCTTACTAATTTATGGTATACATCTATCCATATACTCACATATGTTTGGCCCACCAGGACAACAAGGGACTTGAATGCTCAGATACAAGGATAGTATTAGTATTAGTATTTAGGAGAAAAATAAACAGACATACACTAGCTACCATAAAACATTGCCTCTTAAGCAAGACTGGCCTCTCCTGACTAACAATGCCCGCATAAAAATTAACCCATTCAGTCCTCACAAAGCACTGCAGAAAAAACAGTTACAGATATTGCTTATTATTTTCAACAGTCCCTCCTCTGATGCTGTTAAACTCTGACATTAGCATCAAACAGCAATATGATTTAGTCGGGTGAATTCCATCTCAAACTGCAGTGCAGAGTTGCCGTGGTCATAACAATGGGGCACAGAGGGCATCAGTCTGCTGGTTGCTGGGCTGACGAGGTTACAGAGCTTGTGTAGCATTAATTTGAGACAGATTACTACAAGAGAAAGAAAAACAATTAGTACGACAAAGATTAGCAAACCTTGCAGTATCTGTACCCACAATTTACCCAGCCATCCTGACAGACCAAAAGTCAAATCAAAATCCAAAACACTAAACTTAATATCATGCTGGCTCTAAGTATTGAGCTTTGGTTTTCCACATAATTAAAAGATAAGGAAGCAAGTGTGTGTAAACAAAGTGATAACATAATGAGATATGGCATTACCTGAAACTCAACACATTGTAATAGGCTGTGGTTTAAAAGCACAAAACCAGCTACTTTATATACACAACATACATTTTATACTCTGCAGCCGGTATAACAAGTCTAAAATAGATTAATATAAAAACATTTTTCAGTGTACTGTTCCTTTAAGATACTGGGGTTGCCACAGACATACATTATATTGCTTTGTAATCTGTATTTAATAGCTAAACATAAATAAATAATAATAATATTTAAGCACAATTATATTAACACCTTAACTACTTTGAATGCTCACTGTTATTGAAATGAATGCAAAACTAATAATCCATCTGAAAATAAACAAAAAAAACAAAAACGCATACAAAATGTGGGGAAGGAGCAATATACAAAACCTCCCAGATACATTAGCTAAAATAATTAACCCAATCATTGCTGGGAGAAAATTTAACAAGTACACTTTTTATATGTACTTTACAAAAAATAAAAGCAGAATAAAAATGAATGTATAGTAATGTTTCATTGTCAATAGTGAAACATTGTATACATTGTTGAAATGCCTAATTTAATAGTATTTTAATTAAAAGAACATTAATACAGAGGTACCAGACTCATGGATATGTGGTATGAAACCACAGATCCAACAGGCACCTGTACCATCAGTGTGGCAGTAACAATAAATGCATTGTCTTTTTCCCATGGGGTGGTATGGCAGACATAACGGGGAACATTGAGAATACCCAAAAATATAAAAGGATACATGGTGAGTTTGATATACATATAACAATTACACAGTAATAGAATAAATAAATCATACAAAAAGTGATTGCTAACATTTGAGTGATTACTAAAAGCTTTACAAAACAGATAATTCCTTTACACACCAGTAAGAGCATCACTAGGGTGTAAATGCAGCATACAGAAATTATAATGAAAAATAAAAAATCAGTTCATTAGCTTTAAACATTCAGGAAATAATCAAGCAATATCAGAGAATGATACTTCCCAAAGGCTCAGTCTTTATGGATTTCCTTGCCAGTGATAGGATCAGTCTGCGGTATAACAATTTGTAGTGAGATCCATGATTTAACTTCTGTGACTTCAGTGGCTGTATTTGTGATAAATAGTACGCAGACAGGCCCCTTTTGGCTCTATAGGTATTTTTCTGGAAAAACTTTCAACCATTATAAGATCACCAGGTGAGATGGCATGCACTAAACGATTATCATTCTGTAACTGTGCAGCATGTACCTGGATATGGAAAGACTTAAGCATTGATGTTATTTGTATGTCATAGTCTCTAAAATCAACATTACATATATTATATTTACAGCCTGTTTCTGAGCAATGTTAAACTAATAGTCACCAGCATTTTACACAGGGGGTATTGTAGAATACAGGGTAATTTATGTTTCTCCATAAAGGATCAGTAAAATTGAACTTTAATGATTTAGATAGGGCATGTTATTCCAAACAACTTTAAAATGAAGTTAAACAACCATATACAAACATCTTTATTAATATTATACCTGGTTTAATTGTATTCATCCACTAAATATTATTTGAACTAAATATTGTCTTTGCATATTTATTGCAGCTGGCCAGTTCTGCAAATCAATACAAGACAATATGTACATATAAGAACATTTACAGCATATAATTTACCATCAATAATTCTGTATAATTTCAGTGGGGAACACAATAAACCTTATACACACAAAAGTTCAAAATACATTTACCTTAAACTACACATTGTGCACTATTGCTCTGACAAAATCATACAACAGAGACAATGAACACTGACAATCAACCACTAATTAAAACTTAAAACATATTCACTCCTAAGGTGGAAAAATCCACCATACAAACTTCTAATATCTCCTTACATACCTCCAGCACTTCTTCAATATTTATACACATTTTCATGAGCATTACATTCTGACAAAGGAATACATTTCCTTTCAATTATGCCCATTTTCACAAAATTATATAATATACAATTACTTTGTCCATGGGAACTCCCTGATAACAAACACTAAAACATGATTTACCCTACTTGAAATGTCACTTAAGGAATATAAAGCACAGTTTGAAGTTATTACTTAATCTTTTAATCATTCACACACAAACTTTTCGAATACTTTTACCAGACTTATCAGTATTCCTATACCCCTCCCTCTTACATGCAGCTCTTGTGTCTGTGTTTTTGTGCTGCTGGAGTGAGTGACCAACAATCTTTTCTCATGTGTCCCACTTTTCCACATTTGAAACATTTTATTCTTTTACCCCTTGCACTCTTTTTTTTTGTGCTCTTTTTCTTCCCTTACTGGGAGATTTAATTCTAATTTTTTAATTTCTTTTTTATAATTATCCTATAGCAAAGCCTTTAACGACTCACGCTGTCTTTTTACTGCCTCAGTATTCCATTTAAAATATGCTTTCCACTCTTCTGATGTAAGGTTGTTCTTTTTTGAAACCTCTATTAAAACATTACTTAGGGTATTTATTTTATCCAGGTTCCAAGAGCCACCCTCTGGCCATATATTGGACCCTTTGTTTTGAGTTAGTTGGGACCATGTAATATGATACTTATTACAAAAAGGGCCATGGTGTTGATTCATATATTCTGCTGGGGAACCTTTTAGCCATTTAGGATTAGTGGAACAGCCTTTAGAGGAACTATGTCCCATTTTAAATTGACTTTTTACTATTTTTTTTTTTCTTAAATGTAACAGGGTTTTTACTTACGATTAACACAAATTTTAACAAACTAAATCAACAAAACCAACGAAACAGAACAAAAGAGAATTGTATTGTATCAGGGGAACCTTCACCCCAACCTGGCAACACTACACCACATTTCTTCCCTTAAATGACCGCTGCAGTCTTACGTCTACCCAGGATAGCCCCTTCACTAAGACTAACAATATTTTCTTCACTGGGAATACTATCAGTGCTCATACATGAAATAAAGCTGTCTAATCAGGGCTTATCCAGGAGGTTTTCCTAAACAAATAATCAGATAACAGATAACTATGTTTCCTTTTAGGGTGTCTGCCAGGTCACAGTTTCGGATATAGGTTTGTCACAGTTCCCCTTGCATTCAAACACTGACTGGTTAATGTCCGGTGGGACTTGCAGTCAGGTTGGGGCGGCTAGAACTGTAAACCCAGTCTCCTAATCCCAGTTGCCTTTTAATAGAAACCCTCTTAGGTCACAAGTTTTTTACTTTTACAAAAACAATTTACACATTACAACACACAACATTAATGAATCAATAAATGGAGCCTCTTAGGATAGCGTCACCCAGAACGCCAAACAGCTCTGACCCCTTACCCAGAGACACTCAATTACTGTTACACTAAAAACAAAAAAAATGCTCTTACCATTCAGACCGGTCTTAATTGAGTGCCCCTGGAGCAGAAAGTCTTTGCCACTTGGACTGGTGTCTGAGATTGTGCCATCCTGTTCGTGACGCCATGTGTTGGTGATATTCACCCTGGACTGAATAACTCTTCAGACCACAACAGGTTAAAGAGGGTTCGTTTACTGAAAAATCACACTGCAGTGAGGAGAGAATGAATACAAAGTTTTTCTCTGCGGGGGTCAGTCCCCTTCCCAAACATTTATACACAGGAGGCAGGGCATTCCTGGACACTATATCTAGGCTAATACAGTTTATGATTGGCTAGCTAAAATGCAAGGGTTTTTACCAAATATGGTTATAACATAAGTAAAAAATACAGTTTAGACACAATTCAATTCACTAAGTTCTATTCCTCAAAGTAGCTGGTTTAACTGTCTGTATATCAAAAAAGGGCAAAGGTCAGGGATGAACTAATGTCTGCTCTTATGTTAACAAAGAGAGCTATGTAAAAAGGATATCATTCTACAAGCTTACTAATTTATGGTATACATCCATCCATATACTCACATATGTTTGGCCTACCAGGACAACAAGGGACTTGAATGCTCAGATACAAGGATAGGAAAGGATTAGATTTAGGAGAAAAATAAACAGACATACACTAGCTACCATAAAACATTGCCCCTTAAGCAAAACTGGCCTCTCCTGACTAACAATGCCCGCATAGAAATTAACACATTCAGACCTCACAAAGCACTGCAGAAAAAACAGTTACAGATATTGCTTATTATTTTCAACAAGAGCCATGTCAATACTTATTTATTTTATTTATTTATACAATATTTTACCAGGAAGGATACATTGAGATTTCTCTCGTTTTCAAGTATGTCCTGGGTCCACAAGACATTGCATTGATAACATAGGGTACAATAAAATACAAAAAAACAATAATAATACACAATATATGCAAAAAAATTTTTTTTAACATAGAACAGGTATTTAATCAACCATGACAGATGCATTCTGTTTTGAGATATGTAGAGAGGGATCTCTTAAAGGATATTAGGCTTGGGGAAGGTTTGAAAGTGTGTGGGAGGTTGTTCCATAATTGTGGTGCTCTGTAGGAAAAGGAGGATCGAGCTGCTTTCTTTTTGTATTGAGGCAAGCTAAATAATGTGCTGGTATTGGATCGGAGGTTATAGGAGGTGGGAATAGCCGGGGAGAGCATTCTGCTCAGGTAGGGTGGGAGCTTCCCAGAAAGGCTCTTAAACACAAGGCAAGAAAGATGGAGGGAGCGTCTGGATTCCAGCGACAGCCAGTTTAGTTCTTTTAGCATGTCACAATGGTGGGTCCTGTAGTTACATTGTAGCACAAAGCGGCAGAACGAGTTATACAATGTATTTAGTTTATTAAGGTGAGTTTGCGGTGCAGGTGCATATACTACGTCCCCGTAATCCATGATAGGCATCAGCATTTGCTGTACAATCTTTTCCTTTACTGTAGGGCTGAGGCAGGATTTGATTCTGTACAGGGCACCTAGTTTTGGATAAAGTTTAGATGCAAGTTTTTCTATGTGGAGGCCAAAAGATAGATTGGGGTCTAACAACATACCCAAGTATTTGAAAGAGTGGACTGCGGTCAGTGTGCAATTGGATTTTGTTTTGATGCATAGATGGGAATTTTGTAATTTGTGTAATTTAGGCCCTGTTCCAAAGATCATTGTGACAGTTTTGTCAGTGTTTAGGAAGAGTTTGTTTTTTGATATCCACTTTTCTACCTCTGTGAATTGGTCTTGGAGCACTGCTTCAAGCTGAGGCAGATCGGAATTGTTTACATAGATTACCGTGTCGTCTGCGTACATGTGTACAGTTGAGGATTTGCAGACATTAGGCAGATCATTTATAAATAATGTGAATAGCAGGGGGCCGAGAATGGATCCTTGGGGAACACCACACGTGACCGGGAGAGGGAGGGAGTCACTGTCAGAAATGGAGACATATTGTGATCGATCCGATACATATGATCGAAACCAGGTTAGCGGACGATCACCAATACCTGAGTTTTTTAGTTTGAGCAGTAGTATGTCGTGGTCTACTGTGTCAAAGGCCTTTGCAAAGTCAAGGAAAATAGCTCCAGTTAGGTCTCCTTGTTCCATGCCAGTTTGGATGTCGTTGCAAACTTTTAGGAGGGCAGTTGTAGTGGAGTGATTCGGGCGAAAACCTGATTGATCAGGGGTCAGATAGTTAGATTGTTGGAAATACTCACAAAGTTGCGTATGGACGCATTTTTATAACATTTTTGGACAATACTGGGAGCAAAGATATGGGACGATAATTAGAAACCAAGGTTAACTCCCCACTTTTATGGATAGGCACTACTCTTGCAGTTTTCCAAAGTTTGGGTATGTATCCAGACACCAAGGATTCGTTAATTAGGGTTGTGACGGGTTTAGCAATTGCCGGCGCACTGATCTTCAACAGCATTGCTGGGATTTGATCAGGTCCAGACTGGTTTTTCATTTTTAGATTATTAAGGTGTTTCTTAATGACATTGATGGGCACAGGTCTAAAATTGAACTTCTGTATATTGGGTCTTTGCTGATTTAGTGGGGCCTGATCCACATTTGTAGTTTCAGGATGCGTGTCATTTATTAATTTGTCAATCAGGGTGGTGGAGCATCTGACAAAATAACTATTAAAGGCATTTTCTACTTCTAAGGGGAGTTGCAGGGTTTGGTTGTCCACATTGACAGTGCGGAGTTGGGAGTGGATTGGTGGATTTTGTAAGTTGTTTATGAGTTTCCAAAACTTTCTAGGGTTTGATATGTTATTGTTCAGATTTTCACAGAAATATTGGGCCTTGGACAATTTTGTTTGTTTAGTGCATATATTTCGCCATTGTCTATATACACAGTGATCGTTCATAGAGCCTGTATGCTTGAACTTTGACCACAATGAATCCCGAAACTGGTACATTTGAATGAGGTCAGCTGTGATCCAATTTAAGTGTGCTCCTTTTACTCTCACCTTATGCAGCGGGGGAAGGAATATTCCAAACTTGTAGGAGTTCAGACTGGAAGAATTCTACTGCGGAATCTAGATCTGGGATTAGGTTTAATCTGTGCCAGGGGAGGTTCTTAATGTCATTTAGAAATGATTGAAGATTACATTTTTTGAAGGACCTGGTGATTTTAACCTTGGGAGAGGATTTAGTTGCCTTTATTTTGCGCACACATTACACTAGGCAGTGGTCACTGAAATTGTTAGGGAGAACACCTGCCTCTTGGATTCGGTTGGGAGAAGTGGAGAGAATCCAGTCAAGCAGGGTGTGATTATGTCTTTAGATGTTTATGCTAGTTGGGGAGGAGATTAAGGTGTTTCTTAATGACATTGATGGGTACAGGTCTAAAATTGAACTTCTGTATATTGCAAAGATTTAAACAGTGAGCGACAACTATTATTTTTTAGATTCAGCCAATCAATATTAAAATCTCCAAAAACCAAAATTTCACTTTTTGGGTTTTGAGCTATGGTTTCACTAAGGAGATGTGCTATGTCAGAAAGGGAATGTACAGGGGAGCTAGGTGGGCGGTAGATCCCTGCAACAATTATTGATTTACTGCATGGGATTTCAATTTTGCCAGAAAGGAAATCAAAGGTGGCAGGAGAGCTAGATTTTTGTAAGGGGGTGTACTTTGTGGAATTGTCAACATAAATTACAATGCTGCCTCCTCTCTTTGCTCTATCATTTCTATGGCATGAATATCCATGTATTGCAATGGGAGAGTCAGGTATTTTTGCGGTTAGCCACGATTCAGAGATCACAATGATTTTGGGTTTGTATTGTAAACACCAAGCTTGCAGCGCATCAATTTTCGGGAATGTAAGCTGCGGATATTACAGTGCACAAAGGAGAGGCCTTTTTTAGCTGGAAGGCTAGGAATGGAATTTGTTAGGGGACCAGGGTTAGACTCTACATAATTTGCAAGGGCAAGTAACATAAGGAATAGGAATTTGGAAATCATTTTTGATTGGCCATATAGTGAATGTGATACTTTATAATTTTGTGAGGTGGGGGTAAGAGGGTTATTTTTTATAACTTCACAATAAGTCACAAAATTTATTTAATAAACAATAAATACATACTATGTTTAATTTGTATTATTACAACTTATTTGTATTAAAGAACATGATAGATATTTAACATTGAAATGTGAAAAACATTTACTAATGTGACTGGATTCTATTTCCAATAAAAAAGTCAAATCAATATTTAATGGATCACGTATATTACATCTGCGTCACACATATCCGCATAACAGTCCCATGAGTTACAAAAAGGTCGACATGAAAAATGTAGTAACAGCACCCCCAGGAGGTATGTGTATGGAAGTTACTAAGATATGAAACATTAAGGAACAACCAATCAGAGTTCATCACACAAACATAACTTGAGTCAGTATGGTCTCACAGACATAACAAAATTTCAATATTTTATCCAATCAGATGTACAGATACCATGTCCCATGGTGCATCTCATGTTTACTTCACCATATAAAAGTCTATTACACGTTGCCATCTTTGTCAGTTCTTTAATGCCTGCTGGCAGTGATATATATATATATATATATATATATATATATACAGTATATTTTTTTTTGTGGACTAGCAGGCATGACGCCTCCCAGGTTCACCAAGCCGGAGAGTGCAGCACTGGTCAACGCCGTCCAGGACTTCTATCCGCAGCTGTTTGGGAACAAGAAGAAGTCAACAAAGCAGAGCATTAAGAAGGCTCTCTGGGCGTCTATCACCAATGATGTTAATTTGGTGTTGGGCGTCCAGAGGAGCCAGGATCAAATCATGCGGAGGTTCGGAGATATGAGGTTGCGTCTGCACAAAAAAAGTCGACCTCATAAGGCACTGGGTAAAAGTCTGTAAGAGGGATGGTAAAAAAATTGAAACCCCAACGGAAACTATACCTACTCCCTTATGAGGTGACTTTATGCGAGCTCCTTAATCTCCGGGTCCCCCGCAGATTTAGATCCTCTCGCTCCTCAGCCTCTTTTTCTTCCCCCCAGCTGCTGGATCAGAAAGTCCTGACCCGGAGGCTAGTGCAGCTGCTTCTCCGTCCAGTGGCCTGGGAGAAGAAAATAGAGAATCTGAACCAGGTAAATATCCAACTTCATATAATATATTAATATTTGAGTAGACTTTTAAAAAAAATGTGTATATATTCATATATTCAACCTATATAGATCTCACAACATACGCTACATATGATGTTGAGATATCTGATTTTAGATTCGTCACACATGAAATAGGAGTGATGTTTCTTGCGCTCTACAGAATATGCATCACAGAGCGAAAAAGGAATTGCGCATCTGTGAAATCCCTATCATCCGCCATTTTATACATTGACTATCGAATCATAACACAGTTCTAAATATTATTTGTTATTGTTCAATATTAACAAATATCCGATTTGAATCTGGTAATACACCCAATTGCCAATATATTTGAAGTCTTTATAAATGATACTCATCACACTACTATATCCAAAACAATTCTGAATCACAGATGCGCAATACCGCTTGGAATCATTGCGCAATGATCACGAAAGATAGAATTGCGCACACACGTGAACATGTGTTTGCTGTAACTGGCATCGCTTTAGACATGTTGGTCAAATCACGGATGCACAATTCCGCTTGGGATCATTGCGCAATGATCACGAAAGATAGAATTGCTCACACACATGAACATGTGTTTGCAGTAACTAACATCGCTTTAGACATGTTGGTCAAATGTATACGTTAATTTAGTATATATGGGAAGAATACAGTATCCTTATTTACAATCTTCTACATTATAAAAGCTATGCTAGCAAGATCAAAATAAACAATGAACTATCTCTATCAATTGTTGAGAATGCAAGAAGACACAAAATGAACAACAACATAAAAGATTGAAAATAAGAATACAGGATCTCTTTATTTAGACATTAATTGAGGAAACAATGAACTCATGTAAATACAAATAGATTTGTACTTTGTCAATTAGAATTGAACAATCAGATTGTTTGTCTCCATGACCTGATTTGTATTAATGATATCCAATCCTCAATGAATATTTTACAGATCGTGATGTTGGTGCTGGAACCTCAAGCCAGGGTTCGTCACAGCATGGTATGTCTCATATTAATTTACCTTTGTCTTACAAACCTGGACATAACATTACATAATACATTCACATTGTTCGATATTTATATGAATACTCTTATTATCTTTTCTGGTTATTTTAAAATAAGAATCACGATTCAAAGTTGGGATTACATTGTAATACAAATCTAAAATTATGAGTATTTGAGGATATCCCTTCTATTCTTGATATCTTCATTTTAATTTAAGCTTAGGTTCTTGCCCATTTTATATTCTGCCCCTGTGTAGTTCTTGTGATTTTATGGATACATTTATACAACACTAACACATTTTTTAAAAAGTGCCGAATCTAAAAATATAAATTTCATATGTTTTTTTGTTCTTATCATTAAAGGGACATGAAAACAAACATTTCACTTTTAGGATTTAGACACATGTGATTTCACAATAATTTCAATTTGGATTTTATTATCTAAATTGCTTCAGTCTATTGTTATCCTTATTATAAAATCATATCACATGATGTCATGATGACATATTTTTCATAATAACTTCAGTTTTGCATTGTGATCAATATGTGTTGTGTCCAAAAAAAAGATTAATGTACATTGCACAAATGGATCTATGTGCCACATGGCTTTGGATTGATTTTTCACCAGTTGTTATTCAAAGTGTTGTTTGTGTGTATTATTTCAGAAACAACTATCAATAGGTATATTTAGATATGCAATAGAATCATATGAGATGAATAGTCTGTCTAATTTATTAAGACATTAAACATATGTTTAACATATAAGACATAATTTTCTTTATAATCACCTTGATTAACTCATGCATTTATTGTTCATATTAGTGGTCTATTCTTCACATTTCTAAGTATATTATTTTGAAAATTCGATACTGATGGGATTTAGTGATGTCCAAACTGTGTTCACTAATATATATCTATATCATTAATAGATATAGTTGCTGT
Organism: Bombina bombina; assembly: GCF_027579735.1. Taxonomy (NCBI): domain Eukaryota; kingdom Metazoa; phylum Chordata; class Amphibia; order Anura; family Bombinatoridae; genus Bombina; species Bombina bombina. Next base: position 942,916,469 of record NC_069501.1, read on the forward strand.
GGGGAGCCCAGAGGGATCCGGCACAATGATGAGAGGCCTTTGCAGGCTTTGGGTAAGTCCATTGACTCATTCATATGTCATTGAAGGTGTATTTTTAATAAATATTATGATCATGATTCTGATGAAGCATTACATTTGAATAAAACAGATAATTTACTCCTCTGATTATATATCTATTTATTTTTAATCTGGAAAGATTAAGATCTCAAAACTTCTTAGTCTACATCTTTGTTCTTCAGAACATGGATAGCATATGTTTCTTTTTATTATAAATTTAGACAACAATCATGAAGTGATACACACATGAGAACTCTTAAATGTTCCATGTACTCTGCTTTTGAGATAATTGTAAAAATACAGACACTAAAATGTAATTATTACTCATCGAGAATAACACATCTAATGTCATTTGTATGCTCCATCAAAATGATGTAAATCATAACTTTGGCTCAGTATATCTTTAATGCAACATTGATGTGTGTCCTTGAGCAACAGTAACATATGTTATAATATCTGATATTAACGTGTACACAACATGTTATGTTTTACAGAGATTGATGTAACATGTGAGACGGAGGAGGAAGTGGCTCCTTTGGAGTCTGATGGTATGTCAAATATATATAACATGTATCCAACATGTATTATTGTTTGAAAACATTCTCTGGAAGAAAATCAAAGTCTACAGCTTTGGCACTTTAAAAATTATTATTCCATTATTTTTAGAAAACACTACTGCCCCCCTTTTTATATCATGCATCATGAACATATGTTTGTATTTTTCTTTGATTTATGTACGATTTGTCATTAATGATATCATGATGTCACATGCATATTCCATGCCAAAGCACAATAATCATCTTCTGATTGTGCAGACAGTCATTGCTATTCATCTGAGTGCCGATATGCAGACCATATCCTTATGTCATCATTGTTTAGAAATTCAAAAAGCACTTCTAAGTATACATAAGACATAATCATGTTTAAATGCCTTGATTTCATTTCATGATGTATGAGATGTTAATATATTTTTATTATATATTTCAGATGGACCTTCCTCTTCTGGGCATCAGCTTCCCGACCCTACCCAGTCCCCTCCCCATGTAGAAGCCCCTCCCGGACCTTCCCATTCCTCCTGTCCTGTCCCTCCCAAAAAACGCCCCTTTGCCCCCCCTCACCACTCTCCCCGTATTTTGGCCCGTACAGCTCCCTCACCTTACCAGCCCCCAATTCACCAGGCCCCTGACTCCCCAGCTGTATGGGCTAACCCAGAGCGGCAGCCCATCCCTCCCCCCTTCCCCAGCCGAATCCCATCCCTCCCCCTTCCCTCCCCGGTCCAATCCCAACACTCCCCCCTTCCATCCCAATCCCATCCCTCCCCCCTTCAATCCCCCCAGTCCCCACCTTCATTGTCCTGGGTGTCGGATTATCCTTCCCAGGCATAGTTGTAAGTATCATTCTAAATCCACATTATACCATATTTGATCTCATATCACTCCATATACCAATCACCACTACTTGGATAGAACAATAGAAAAATAACTTTTTAGTACCTTACCTCTTCTATAACCCACTGGGAGTGTAATTTGTTCTGCTTGCTGTGTTCAGCTTGACCTCGAGGCCAAAAGGTTTAAGGATAGGTGTGGATACCACAGGCTAACTCAACTTTTTCAAATGCCAATGTAAGGACAATGGCAATAATTTTAAACAATTTAATACACTCAAGCTGGTAAAATGGATCATTGTGAACCAATGAAAAGGGAGAACATGTTTGAGTAAACTGTCCCTTTAATGGTTTATGTGTAAATCTTTAATTAAATGTGTAAATCTTTAATTAAATAAACATATTTAATGTGTAAATCTTCGAGATAGAATATTTAATTATAATAATGATTTGTATTTTTTATTATAATGTATCTTTGCTCTCTTTTTATTATGTTATGTAATTATCATTAATATTCTTTGTTTGCTTTATTTTAGGTTGTGACTCAGCATGGCTGATGCTAGAGACTCTAGCACGTATAGAGCAGGCCGTGCTGAGGAACAGTCTGTACCTGGGAAGGATACATGACACCATGCATGCCCAGCTACAGGTTGAGCAATTGACTCTACGTTTGATGCATGTAGAGTCAATGCTTGAATCTGTAGCTGGACATGCACAGGACGATGAGGGTGATGCTGATGACCCATAAGTTGAGGATCAGGAGATGCTCCGAGGGCGCAGATACTAATCTTCCATCCACATGTTACCATGTTTACAGTTGTTGCTGTTGTTGTTGCCATTTGGCCTTTTTGTTTTTTTGTTGTGCTGTGTTGGCCCTTGTCAACTCCCTCCAAGGACTGTGATGCACTCTTTTACCTTGTCAAATGGGGTTGTGTTGGCCCTTGTCAACTCCCTCCAAGGACTGTGATGTACTCTTTTACCTTGTCAAATGGCTCCAATGGGGCTGTGTTGGCCCTTGTCAACTCCCTCCAAGGACTGTGATGCACTCTTTTACCTTGTCAAATGGCTCCAATGGGGCTTTGTTGGCCCTTGTCAACTCCCTCCAAGGACTGTGATGCACTGTTTTACCTTGTCAAATGGCTCAATGGGGGCTTTGTTGGCCCTTGTCAACGCCCTCCAAGGACTGTGATGCACTCTTTTACCTTGTCAAATGGCTCCAAGGGGGCAGATTTTTAAATATGTTTTTTTGTAACGTTATCTTATTTCTGTATGTTTTCTGACATAATAATAAAATACATGTCATTCCAATATTATTTGTCCTCTTTATTCATGTCATTAATTGAAATCTATAGTTTATGTGGTTAATCCTTAAAGGGACATGAAACAAAATAATGGTCTTTCATGATTCATAAATATAATACTATTGTCAATAAATTTAATATTTACATCTCAAATTGAATTTGAGTCATTTTCTTGATATACTTTTCATAAAGGTTAGCATAGGACTGAAGTTATCTCTCTCTATATATATATATATATTGCTGGTTGTGTGTATATATATATATATATATATAGTAATCTGCAACATAGGACTGCACTCACTGGATTTATGTAAAAAATCTCTTTAATTAGGTAACGTTTCGGAGCACGCAGGCTCCTTCCTCAGACCAATACAAAACATGCAACTAAACACTGTGTCTTATAAACATATTGTGCCCCACCCACCACCAAATTAACTGTGAATTGCGCCAAAACTGGGGTTGTCATAGTGATAACCCCTAACCCCCTCAGTGTTACCATACTACTAATCAAACAATTCCTAGGATAATTCATAAAAGCTTCAAAGTTGTATAGGTGGTACAATAAATGCATGAGCCACAAAAAGTGCCTATTACTAAATGTAAAGCTAAACATCCATGTGTTCCAGTACATACATAAATGGATTACTTAGATAAGAGATATATGACTGCCAAAACATTTCATATTGGTGTAAATTAGACCTTCATATGTGATATATAGACATATAGATATATATGGCAGTACAGCAGTGCATTACACATAGTCACATCGGTTATACATGTATTAGTCATTACATCAGAGTAGCACTGTGTAACCCTCTTATTGTGTTTGAACTGTGAGTTCATATTAACGTTTATGATATGCCGTTCCCACTAGGTGATAATGTATCTGCAGCTGATCTCTATTCAATCAAAATTAGGGACTCGTACTGTAAACCCTTAAAGCAGCATTATCACTCTTACCTTATGTATTACTTTATAATATGTCTGTATATATTGTGTTTTAAGGTCAGATTAGGCTCCCACTCTTCTGTAGGACAGATCGTTGCATGAACAAAAATGTAGCTAAAAGAACGGGCCACTAGATTGTATTAGGCGCCCAGAGAAGCAGCTCCGGCGCCCGTACTGCTCATTAGCATAGCGCATGGCTAATTTACATAAGTTGATGACGTATGCGCGTGTATCTGCGCGTCGTCATGGTGACCCAGCAGGGCGTTAGGCAATATGCGATCGTGACCGCTTGTGTTACATCGTGTTAGCTATAGTCAAAGCCTTAATATGGGACACACTTAAAGGAATATTCCTTTAGCAAGGGCATACAAAATAAAAAATAAAGATTTAAAATTTATATTTCACACTGAGTGGGCTGAGAGCATCGTAATGGATGTATATATATGTGTGTGTCACCACTGTATTACTGACATACATCTAAGTGTCTCATAAGGCTAACCACATTATGTATAAAGTTTGTACATATACTTTAAGTTAGGCACACTAAGAATGACAGAGAGACCTTATCCCCTGTAATGTTGATAACAAAAATAATCAAGTAGCAATCCATAGAAATGCAGAAGGCTGTGTAAATCTTTGTAGCCTATTCAACAATAAAACAGCCATAGGGTTAGACTACGTGTGGGGTCAGTTCAGATAGAACTGAAAGTTTTTTACATTAACACATATGTGTATACAAATGTTTAATAATAGTACAGTCTAGGACCTTGTGCCTGGACCCTCATGAGTCCATTCAGTAAAACCTCAAAATATATCATTGGTTTACTGTTATAAATGGCAATCAAAGTGACATCACATTCTCCCGAATAGCTTAGTATAGGTTTAGCAATATAGTGTTATTAGATTGTTAATGTCTTTAGGTAAAAAAAAAAAAAAAGTCTGTATCAGTCCTACTGAAAACAGATCCTGTGTTAGGTTGCCAGGAACAAACACAGTGTACTCCAACTAGTTCAAGAATACCATAGGTGTCCCATTAATACCCATATGTCACGTATTAAAGTGACCTGCTTCCATCACTAAGTAGCCAACACACAGGCCCATAAATGACACTTAAGTTGGACCCACCAAGTGTGTATCACACTAGGGCATATGAAACTCACTGGTTAGTTAACCAACTATAGTGTGTCCAGGCAGGTCCTGTACCTTATCTGTGCTCCGCTGGTCCAACATCATGACCTGACTTGTGTCCCACAATCGCGGGTGGAATGCACCAGGTGCCTCATCACAAGACCGGAATGTAAAGTAGCCATTGTAGCTTAGTTTCAGAGGAAGCAGTGCCAGTCATTGGACATATTCAGGCCTTTGGGGTATAGGGTACCAAGTCTATGAATCCATCTCGCTTCCATCTGGAGTAGGGTTCTATCTCTGTCCCCACCTCGTTTGAAGGATGGAACGTGGTCAATCAAGATGAACCTTAAATCTGTTACTTTATGTTTGGCCATAAGGAAATGTCTTGCCACAGGTTGGTCCGAAGTTCCTTTATCCAGGGCGCTTCTTATGGCTGATCTATGGTTCGCCATTCTGAGACGTGCATTGTCTGTCGTTTTTCCTACATAAAATTGGCCACAGCAGCAACTCAATAGATAGATCACATGAGTCGTCGTACAGGTGATATAATGTCTTATTGTGTACTTTTGAGTAGTGTGTGGATGTCTAAACACTTTACATGGGATCATTCCACTGCAAGTTGTGCATCCCAGGCATCTGTAGCAGCCCTTTTTCTTTGTCATAAGCCATTGCTGTTTCATATAGCATTGCTGTGGGTCTGTAGCCATGAGTAGATCCCTTAGACTCCTTCCACGTCTATACCCCATAATGGGGGGGTCCATATGTGTAAATGGTAAACTCTGGTCAGTCGCTAGGATCTCCCATCTATTTCTGATGTCCTGTGCCATCTTGTCTTTCCCTTTATTATAGGTGGTGGTGAATATCATCCTTTCCTTTTTGGTCTGTGCCAGACATTTAGACTGGTGATCCTCCTGAGTAATGATCTCATCAATGACACCCTGTATGAGCTCCATCTTGTATCCCCTTTGTAGGAACTTCTCTGTCATCATTTGTAGTTGTGGTTCACGGTTACTATTTTCAGTATTATTTCTTAATACTCGGATCATCTGTGACTTTATGATCGCCTTTCTGGTGTGTGGAGGATGGTTACTGGATGCCTCAAGAATAGAGTTTCGATCAGTTGGTTTGGTGTATAGAGTTGTGAATAGTTTGCCTCCTTTCTTATAGATTCTTAGATCTAGAAAGTCAATACTGTTCAGGTCATATTTCAACTCAAATTTAATTGGGGATTCAAGTGGATCACCAGTCTAAATGTCTGGCACAGACCAAAAAGGAAAGGATGATATTCACCACCACCTATAATAAAGGGAAAGACAAGATGGCACAGGACATCAGAAATAGATGGGAGATCCTAGCGACTGACCAGAGTTTACCATTTACACATATGGACCCCCCCATTATGGGGTATAGACGTGGAAGGAGTCTAAGGGATCTACTCATGGCTACAGACCCACAGCAATGCTATATGAAACAGCAATGGCTTATGACAAAGAAAAAGGGCTGCTACAGATGCCTGGGATGCACAACTTGCAGTGGAATGATCCCATGTAAAGTGTTTAGACATCCACACACTACTCAAAAGTACACAATAAGACATTATATCACCTGTACGACGACTCATGTGATCTATCTATTGAGTTGCTGCTGTGGCCAATTTTATGTAGGAAAAACGACAGACAATGCACGTCTCAGAATGGCGAACCATAGATCAGCCATAAGAAGCGCCCTGGATAAAGGAACTTCGGACCAACCTGTGGCAAGACATTTCCTTATGGCCAAACATAAAGTAACAGATTTAAGGTTCATCTTGATTGACCACGTTCCATCCCTCAAACGAGGTGGGGACAGAGATAGAACCCTACTCCAGATGGAAGCGAGATGGATTCATAGACTTGGTACCCTATACCCCAAAGGCCTGAATATGTCCAATGACTGGCACTGCTTCCTCTGAAACTAAGCTACAATGGCTACTTTACATTCCGGTCTTGTGATGAGGCACCTGGTGCATTCCACCCGCGATTGTGGGACACAAGTCAGGTCATGATGTTGGACCAGCGGAGCACAGATAAGGTACAGGACCTGCCTGGACACACTATAGTTGGTTAACTAACCAGTGAGTTTCATATGCCCTAGTGTGATACACACTTGGTGGGTCCAACTTAAGTGTCATTTATGGGCCTGTGTGTTGGCTACTTAGTGATGGAAGCAGGTCACTTTAATACGTGACATATGGGTATTAATGGGACACCTATGGTATTCTTGAACTAGTTGGAGTACACTGTGTTTGTTCCTGGCAACCTAACACAGGATCTGTTTTCAGTAGGACTGATACAGACTTTTTTTTTTTTTTTTACCTAAAGACATTAACAATCTAATAACACTATATTGCTAAACCTATACTAAGCTATTCGGGAGAATGTGATGTCACTTTGATTGCCATTTATAACAGTAAACCAATGATATATTTTGAGGTTTTACTGAATGGACTCATGAGGGTCCAGGCACAAGGTCCTAGACTGTACTATTATTAAACATTTGTATACACATATGTGTTAATGTAAAAAACTTTCAGTTCTATCTGAACTGACCCCACACGTAGTCTAACCCTATGGCTGTTTTATTGTTGAATAGGCTACAAAGATTTACACAGCCTTCTGCATTTCTATGGATTGCTACTTGATTATTTTTGTTATCAACATTACAGGGGATAAGGTCTCTCTGTCATTCTTAGTGTGCCTAACTTAAAGTATATGTACAAACTTTATACATAATGTGGTTAGCCTTATGAGACACTTAGATGTATGTCAGTAATACAGTGGTGACACACACATATATATACATCCATTACGATGCTCTCAGCCCACTCAGTGTGAAATATAAATTTTAAATCTTTATTTTTTATTTTGTATGCCCTTGCTAAAGGAATATTCCTTTAAGTGTGTCCCATATTAAGGCTTTGACTATAGCTAACACGATGTAACACAAGCGGTCACGATCGCATATTGCCTAACGCCCTGCTGGGTCACCATGACGACGCGCAGATACACGCGCATACGTCATCAACTTATGTAAATTAGCCATGCGCTATGCTAATGAGCAGTACGGGCGCCGGAGCTGCTTCTCTGGGCGCCTAATACAATCTAGTGGCCCGTTCTTTTAGCTACGTTTTTGTTCATGCAACGATCTGTCCTACAGAAGAGTGGGAGCCTAATCTGACCTTAAAACACAATATATACAGACATATTATAAAGTAATACATAAGGTAAGAGTGATAATGCTGCTTTAAGGGTTTACAGTACGAGTCCCTAATTTTGATTGAATAGAGATCAGCTGCAGATACATTATCACCTAGTGGGAACGGCATATCATAAACGTTAATATGAACTCACAGTTCAAACACAATAAGAGGGTTACACAGTGCTACTCTGATGTAATGACTAATACATGTATAACCGATGTGACTATGTGTAATGCACTGCTGTACTGCCATATATATCTATATGTCTATATATCACATATGAAGGTCTAATTTACACCAATATGAAATGTTTTGGCAGTCATATATCTCTTATCTAAGTAATCCATTTATGTATGTACTGGAACACATGGATGTTTAGCTTTACATTTAGTAATAGGCACTTTTTGTGGCTCATGCATTTATTGTACCACCTATACAACTTTGAAGCTTTTATGAATTATCCTAGGAATTGTTTGATTAGTAGTATGGTAACACTGAGGGGGTTAGGGGTTATCACTATGACAACCCCAGTTTTGGCGCAATTCACAGTTAATTTGGTGGTGGGTGGGGCACAATATGTTTATAAGACACAGTGTTTAGTTGCATGTTTTGTATTGGTCTGAGGAAGGAGCCTGCGTGCTCCGAAACGTTACCTAATTAAAGAGATTTTTTACATAAATCCAGTGAGTGCAGTCCTATGTTGCAGATTACTATGAATACTTACTGATCTGGCACCCTGGTTGGCGACTATTGGACATTGAGAGTGCAGATACACATGGAGGATATATATATATATATATATATATATTCTTTTTTTTGCACATCCATGTGTTCATTTCTAAACTATTCGTGAATTGATGCACCTTTAACAAATGATCCCAGGATTGATATAATGATATAATCTATGTAAATTGAAAATTTGATGTAAATAGTATCCTCTCTGAATCCAGAAACTTAATTGTTTGTATTTCATGTTCCTTTAAGTGATGCTGACCACAATTCTTAAGGAATGGATATGTATTTCTAATGTATTTGTGTCCTTTTTACATCAACATGGACATATAATATTTATAAAAAACAGACTCTTATTTGAATGTTGACAGCACGTGTATTCCAATTTCACTTATATCTTATTGTTAGGGTGACCATATTGCCGCTTTAAAAAGGGACACATATGAAAAATACACGTCAGGGCTGTTTTAATAAATGTTTTGTATAAGAACCCTGACATATGTATTTTTCATATGTGTCCCTTTTTAAAACGGCAATAAGGTCTCCATACTTATTGTAGTAGTGTACCAAAATCAATCACTGTGTGTAATGTGCATATTTTAGATGATTTATATCTTTCTCTTATTCTTTTTTTCTCTTTAATTATCCTACGATATATTGCTATAGGTAGGCTGACCATATTTCCACTTGAATAAGTGATACGTTTGATCAATACATGTGTCATTATTGTTATTCCAAATAAATCTTAACATATCTTAAAACATCCCTGACATACAGTGGGGAAAAAAGTATTTAGTCAGCCACCAATTGTGCAAGTTCTCCCACTTAAGAAGATGAGAGAGGCCTGTAATTTTCATCATAGGTATACCTCAACTATGAGAGACAAAATGTGGAAAAAAATCCAGACAATCACATTGTCTGATTTGGAAAGAATTTATTTGCAAATTATGGTGGAAAATAAGTATTTGGTCAATATCAAAAGTTCATCTCAATACTTTGTTATATATCCTTTGTTGGCAATGACAGAGGTCAAACGTTTTCTGTAAGTCTTCACAAGGTTGTCACACACTGTTGCTGGTATGTTGGCCCATTCCTGCATGCAGATCTCCTCTAGAGCAGTGATGTTTTGGGGCTGTCACTGGGCAACACAGACTTCAAACTCCCTCCAAAGGTTTTCTATGGGGTTGAGATCTGGAGACTGGCTAGGCCACTCCAGGACCTTGAAATGCTTCTTACGAAGCCACTCCTTCGTTGCCCGGGCGGTGTGTTTTGGATCATTGTCATGCTGAAAGACCCAGCCACGTTTCATCTTCAATGCCCTTACTTATGGAAGAGGTTTGCACTCAAAATCTCATGATACATGACCCCATTCATTCTTTCATGTACATGGATCAGTCGTCCTGTTCCCTTTGCAGAGAAACAGCCCCAAAGCATGATGTTGCCACCCCCATGCTTCACAGTAGGTATGGTGTTTTCTCTCCTCCAAACACGACAAGTTGTGTTTCTACCAAACAGTTCTACTTTGGTTTCATCTGACCATATGACATTCTCCCAATCCGCTTCTGGATCATCCAAATTATCTCTAGCATACTTCAGACGGGCCCGGACATGTACTGGCTTAAGCAGGGGGACACGTCTGGCACTGCAGGATCTGAGTCCCTGGCGGCATAGTGTGTTACTGATGGTAGCCTTTGTTACGTTGGTCCCAGCTCTCTGCAGGTCATTCACTAGGTCCCCCATGTGGTTCTGGGATGTTTGCTCACCGTTCTTGTGATCATTTTGACCCCACGGGGTGAGATCTTGCGTGGAGCCCCAGATTGAGGGAGATTATCAGTGGTCTTGTATGTCTTCCATTTTCTAATTATTGCTCCCACAGTTGATTTCTTCACACCAAGCTGCTTGCCTATTGCAGATTCAGTCTTCCCAGCCTGGTGCAGGTCTACAATTTTGTTTCTGGTGTCCTTCGACAGCTCTTTGGTCTTCACCATAGTGGAGTTTGGAGTGTGACTGTTTGAGGTTGTGAACAGGTGTCTTTTATACTGATAACAAGTTCAAACAGGTGCCATTAATACAGGTAATGAGTGGAGGACAGAGGAGCCTCTTAAAGACGAAGATACAGGTCTGTGAGAGCCAGAAATCTTGCTTGTTTGTAGGTAACCAAATACTTATTTTCCACCATAATTTGCAAATAAATTCTTTCCAAATCAGACAATGTGATTGTCTGGATTTGTTTCCACATTTTGTCTCTCATAGTTGAGGTATACCTATGATGAAAATTACAGGCCTCTCTCATCTTCTTAAGTGGGAGAACTTGCACAATTGGTGGCTGACTAAATACTTTTTTTCCCCACTGTATGTATTTCTCATGTGTCCCTTTTTAAATGTAAAGATGGACACCATAGCTATAGGTAACATATAATGTATAAACAATTCCTATTTAAACACAATAATCCAAAGATTAAAATTCAATGTGAAAATGTATTTCAAATTGCAATGTCCTACATAATCGTGTAATATAAAATGTTGTTTTCAGGTCTATTTAAACCCTGCTGCTTGCTAAATAGTTAATAATCCTCTGCTTCTAATGAAATATATCCTTAGTTTCAACAATGGATTCTATTTCATATATCACAGTATTACGTTATCTAGCGGGACATTGCTAGCTACCAATATAGCACATACTAGTTTATAAAATATAAATACGTTTCTTATTGACATGCCAAGCTGTCAAATGAATCCTTGTATTGGCTGACGTTTTTACGTGATCTCGGATGCTCCATGTTGCTTAAGACGTCACCTGCCAAGCTGTCAAATGAGTCCTTGTATTGGCTGATGTTTTTACGCGATCAAGGATGCGCCTTTGATTGGATGACGTTTTTACATGATCAAGGATGCGCCTTTGATTGGATGGCGTTTTTACGCGATCAAGGATGCGTCATAGATTAGATGGCGTTTTTACGCGATCAACGATGCGCCATAGATTGGACAGCGTTTTTACGCGATCAACGATGCGCCATGTTAATTAAGACGTCACATGCCAAGGTGTTAAATAAGTCTGATTGGATTACGTAGTCCCGCAATATTTGAATTTGCACGTAACCCACGTTTGTGAATGAGAAGACAAGTTTAAAACCATGGCGAGTATGGATTGTGTCAATCATGTACATTGTTGAACCATAGATGATAAAGAACACAAAAATCTCTTTTAATGGCTGTCTCGTTGAATAAACGAATGAAAGCAATATGTTTTCCTGCATAAGATATTTTGAGGCAAGTGCAAATCCATGAATATAGTCCATTTTGTTTAATGTTTGTCAACAATATTTTCCTTTTTATAAATAATGACTGTGTTGTGTTGAATTTTCTACATATCTAATACCTAAAGATGCACTATTGTATTTGAATCAAGTAAGCAATATGCATTGACCTTAATCATATGCTAAATATATGAGATGCCTACTTATTCTAATATGCTAAATATATGAGATGCCTACTTATTCTAGATGTTATGTTGTGTTATTTTTTATTAAAGGGACATTATACACTCATTCTTTCAACACATATATGTTTTTTCGATCTATTTATATAGTCCTTTTTTTTATAATCAATGTCTAGTTTTGCTTATGTTTAAATAACATTGCAGTGATTTTCTGACTCCTACCCAATCCTCAAAGTTTGATGTGAGTACCATCAGCTACCTTCTCCAGCTTGCTCCTGTTTGTGTAAAGGGTCTTTTCATATGCAAAGGAAGGGGGAATTGTCTTATTTCCCACTTGGAATGGGCTTTCAAGCTAACTTTTCAACATAGCTAAACAGATTTTCTAAGTAAGTCTTTAAACTGTTTTCTCATGGATTTTGATATCAGTATGTGGTCATCTTGTTGTTTATAGTAGTGTCTATTACATGCAGTTCTCTCAAAATGATTGTATACTGTCCCTTTAATGTAAATGCTCAGTATTGTGTCATGTATTAGTTCCACATTGGTTAATCTCCAAATATATTAGTGTGAGCATATATTTCTAAAGTAACTCGTAAAAGGACTTTAAACCATATTCCTTCTAAATGAAATGTCTTTCTTAAATAATTCAAACACAATAATGTCTCTTTAAGAAAATAGACTTTATTTAACACGTCAATAGAAATATGGCATACAGGCTTTGTATCCTATTCCAATATTTTCATGTTTGAACAAGTACATGTAGATATACTAACAATCCCTAAGGATTAGTATATGTTAGCATATGCTATTTTTTAAAGGGACAGTCAAGAAAAACAGTAATGATTTTAATGTCGAAAATGCATTTTTTCAAAACTATATCTCAAACGTTTATCACCAATTTCTCTTAGTTCTCTTGTTATTGTTAGTTGATATCTAAACCTAGCAGGTTCATCTGCTCATTTCTTAGAGCTTGAAGAGTGCATCTAATCTGAAAGCATTTTGACCACTAGAGGGTATTTTTTTTTGCATTTTCATATAGAAAACATTGAGCTCATACAGTATAGTTACCCTGGATTGACCAGTGATTGGCTGAAATGTTGGTCTGTCAAAAGAACATAAATAAGTGGTCATATTTCTGAGGCATAGATACAAGGTTAATCACAGAAGTAAAACGTGTTGTTTTTCTAAACTTGATAATGCGTAATAAAGTGTTTTCTTTGTAAAAAAACAATAATGTTCTGACTGTCCCTTTTAAGCTGTGTTGTTGGCATTCAAACAGTAATATGCCATCATGTATAATTGTAATGGTCATTTTGTTTGAGATTAGGGAAACAGTTTGGACATCACATCACAGAAACCAGTCAATGTAATCAACAAGGATAGGTATGTGATGATGTGGTGTCCACACACTTGTAACCCACACTCTGCAAACAATCTGCCTCCATGGACCCGGTCCCATAGAAGCAGATTATATACAGATTGTGGTCCACAATTGTAAGAAGACCACATCATCACATACCTATCCATTACACATTAAATAAATAAAAAAAAAATATATATATATCAAAAAATACTTACTTCCTCTTCCTTCCCCTCTTCCCACGAAACTGAGGCTCTGGTGGGGGCAACTGCCCCCTCCGACGAGTTCTCATGGGAGATGTTTGTGGAAGAGGGGAAGGAGGAGTACTGGGATGACCCGGCTGAGAAGGGGATTGAGGAGTACCAGGAGCAGATGGCCCAGCAGCAGATGGCTCAGGATCAGATGGCCCAGGATCAGATGGCCCAGCAGCAGATGGCCCAGAAGCAGATGGCCCAGCAGCAGATGGCGCGTTATGCCCCTCCCGGAGGACCTGCAATATATCTCTGAGAGTATGCAAGATCTTGTTTTGTCCTTGGATAATGTCTCTTTGGCCTTGTCTAAGCTCTCTTTGGCCTTGTATAAGCTCTTTTTGGCCTTGTATAAGCTCTGTTTGAAAAATAATACTGGGTCTAAGGTGCGCTAGGACAAAAGATATCAAACACCTCCTTTATAGACAATATCCCTAATGATTGTCTGTAAACACAGTTCAAGAAAGAAGGGGTTAAAGGAGGGCGCTGGGAGCCAAAGATATCAACACTAGAACATTCTTAAATAAAAATATTTATTTTAAAACATGTATGAAACTCAAAAATATAAAAAAGGGACGTCTCCCTGTAACATTTATAACACAGAATTATTTAATTATTGATAAAATGCTGATAAAACAACCTTAAAATCAAATTAATCCATTACATATAAACCTCTTTTAACAAAACATCATAATGTGAGGGGCCAAATAACTGTAGTAAAGTTGCTAAATAGCGTAATCCTGCTGCTTTGCAACTATATATGCCAAAAAATGGAAACAATGTTGCTGGGTATAGAATATTATTGTTAAGGGTATTGTAGCTCAGGAAAGAATATTAGTCCCTTATAGATGGTATGAATTTGGTAGAGATGATTTATAACCACCAAACAGCCAGTATCAAGTGTGTTAGGTTATTTGAGAGATTATCCATATACCTCTTATCTTCCCAATAACAAAGAATGACGTATTCTTAAAATGTTACTTTGTATGGATTATCTCTCTATTTAGTCCGAGAAGTGATGCATTCCTAATATATACAGTATTGAGAAAAATCTCCTTATAAAGGAAGCGGAATTCATTTATAAGTATGACACCCTATATCCGAAAGGTCTAAATTCGGAATTGGACCTCTCCCCTTTTTTGTTTGAGTAATAATAATAATGTTTTAATGTGAAATATGTATGAAGAGATTATATTTAATATGCACTTTATTTTTAGAGCACTTTACTTTATATCACCCTTCTGACCGTATTCTACTATTATGTTTGGTAGGATGTATATATAAATAATACATTTAATATTTTAATTATGAGGACTGGGTAATTTAAGCTGCCATTAGACCAATACATGCCACCACCTATATTGTCTTATTATATATGTATGTTTTGCACAGTTGCTGAAACAGTAATTTTGGAAACAATTAATCATCTTGAACTTTTACTATGCACATCTAAAGATATCTCTCTATAGCCATGGACAATAACTATGTATGCACTCACTTGTACCTCCTTAAAAGAATTTGAAGGAATTGTGAGCAGAATACCACCTTAAGAAAAGGTATCAATTAAAACTTCTACCAATCAAAATGAAGGATACCCCTTTAAATAGGGACTTTTACACTTGCCACCACTATCTTGAAAAAGCCCAGAGGAGGGCGAAACGCGTCGTTGTGTTGGCAGTGTAACTTTGGCACACATTGGTTTTAAATTCCAACCTTTTATCATCTGTTTTAATACATAACCCAGGTTATTGAACATATTGGAAATCTTTTGTATCACTGATACAGTAAACACTTTGTATCTGTGGTCGGAGGAAATATTGGATACCCGCTACAGTTCTTCCCTTTTCCTGCTTGCAAAGCACTAAGTGCAGGGCTCATCCATGAGGACCTCTATTACAACGTCTGTAAACAGCGGAGGAACCGGCCTTATTCCCCTAACCGGAACACCTTTTGGTGACGTCAGATGCCGAAAAAACTTCAGTCTGACCCGCTCGAGGAAAATACAGAGCAAGGAGTGAACTTCACCCCATTGATAAGAAAAAGGGTAACGTACTGTATATATTAGGAATGCATCACTTTTCAGGCTAAATAGAGAGATAATCCGTACAAAGTAACATTTTAAGAATACGTCATTCTTTGTTATTGGGAAGATAAGAGGTATATGGATAATCTCTCAAATAACCTAACACACTTGATACTGGCTGTTTGGTGGTTATAAATCATCTCTACCAAATTCATACCATCTATAAGGGACTAATATTCTTTCCTGAGCTACAATACCCTTAACAATAATATTCTATACCCAGCAACATTGTTTCCATTTTTTGGCATATATAGTTGCAAAGCAGCAGGATTACGCTATTTAGCAACTTTACTACAGTTATTTGGCCCCTCACATTATGATGTTTTGTTAAAAGAGGTTTATATGTATAGGTTGTTTTATCAGCATTTTAACAATAATTAAATAATAATGTGTTATAAATGTTACAGGGAGACGTCCCTTTTTTATATTTTTGAGAGTTTCATACATGTTTTAAAATAAATATTTTTATTTAAGAATTTTCTAGTGTTGATATCTTTGGCTCCCAGCGCCCTCCTTTAACCCCTTCTTTCATAAGCTCTGTTTGGCCTTGTATAAGCTCTGTTTGGTCTTGTTGAATGGCATGAATGTCTTCTGTTATCTGGATTCTGCTTTGAAGATTTTCCTTCCGGGAGTCACGCATCTGTTCTTGAAAATCTCATAATATCTGCACCTCTGCTATCTCCTCCTGAGGGGCTGCTGGTACACGGTGGGCTGCTGGTGCAGGAGGGGATGCTGGTGCAGTGGGGGCTTCTTCAGAGGATGGAGATAGAGGGATGTCTTCCATGTCTACCCGAGGTGGCGAGTCATCTCCACCACTCTCATACCTGGGTGAAGGAGGATCCTGTAGTTGCTGTGCTGCCTCCTCCCCAGAATCTGTATATTGTAAAAAGAAAGAAATATATATATTAGCATAGTTCCAAATAAAGATGTAAATGCTTTTGCTTACAATAGAATTACAAATGCAGCCTCATTAATCCACTTTGAAATAAAACAATCAATACGATTTCCGCATTTTCCAAACCATGTTTCTGATATCTATCTGGTCAATCTGAATGTTTTTGCATTTGTTTTCAGTCTGTTTAAATGCACACCTAACCTGTAGCCTAGATACTAATGTAATCGCAAGGTAATCGTGAATGCATTTACGTAATAATGTGTTAAAAAGCGTAATAGCATTAATCATATCCTTAAATAAATTCTTTCTTTTTGATGTTACGAGATTATTAAATGAGCTTACCGTCAGATGAGAGTGGCAGGTTCCCGGTATCGACTCCGCCACCGGTCCCTGTTGCGTATTGGTACTCCCTCAATATTTTTTTTTTTAGTTCCATTTTGTAGTCCCGGTAGCGATGCTTTTTTGACTCAACATCCCTGTTACGTGCCCCCACTGCATTAACTGCATCCGTTATCTCCAGCCATAGCTTCCTCTTCTCCCTAGGGGTGGCCTTCTGAGCCTGCAGCCTCAGCTCTGTCCATATATGCCTCTATGAGGGCCTTCTTCTCCTCCATGATATACCTCGCCTCCCTAGTCAGCTTGGCTTTCCCCTGTGATGGTGTCCTCTGTTTCCCGGACTGTGAAGCTCTACGCTGTCCTCCACTGGGCCCAGCCACTTGTTCATCTTGAACCAAGTGGCCGGGTCCACCCACCGCTTCCTCCCCCCTTCCTGTCCCGTTCCTCTCCCCCTCCCGACATACTCCAATAAAAAGTGAATGTGGCCAAATGAAAGGGGGTCAAAATAAATAACAAAAATGCAACAACAACAAAAAGTGCTCAAAGTGTGAAAGGGATATAAATAAAAGAGGGTAAGGAGTATTTTACAAACAAAAATGTATAAGAAGACTAAAAGAAGGATATGTAAACACAATCTAACTATGGGATGGGTATGGGCTTACAGGGAATGGGGTATGGGATGAAAGGGAATGGGTTATTATAGGATGAAAGGGAATGGGACTACAGGGAATGGGGTATGGAGTGTAGTATGAGAGGGTATGGGGTATGGAGTGTATGTAGTGTTATTGATAAGTTTATGTATGTATTGAATGTGTTTGCGTGTAAATGTGTTAAGTATACAGAAGAACCACTCACACACTCACCCAAACCAACTCTTGCTCACTACCGCTCTCTTACTATCTCACAATACAACTAACTAACTCACACTACCACTAACTAACTCACGCTACCACTAACTCATGCTAACACTAACTCACTCTAGCACTAACACACTACCACTAACTCACTCTACCACTAACTAACTCACACAATAACACTAACTCACTCTCTCACACTAACACTAACTCTCACAATAAGGCACTAAATCTCTCTCTCTAATCTCCAAAAACCCACCATCAACACATTCAAAGAAGCCATGCTTGTGGCATGCTTATATACCCTATGTAAATCTTTAATGATGTACCGGTTTGCCTTGTAAATTATGTCCAGGTGTGCTTTGTTAGTAATTAGTATGTGTGCAATGTGTATTAGTTGTGTGAATTTGCGCGTGGTCATATTGAGTTAGTATTTGTGGAATGTGTAGAATGTGATGATGTCATAGTGATCGTTTTCCATAACATTGTCCAAAAGTATTATGTGTAAATGTAAATGTTGATTTGTAAAGGTGTCGTATTTGTGAAGTGTTGTAAATGTTTGTTTGTAATAATATTCCGTAATGTTGAATGCAAGTGTTTTGCTTGTGTATGAGTGTGCTTTTTTTTTCCGTGTTGTTTTGTTCCGTGTTGTAGGATCGTAAGGTATATCTGTATTCCTCGTTTAGTGTAATTTTATTTTCTTTTTTCCCGCTTGTGAATGTGTAATGCGTATGTGCTATGTTGCGTGATTGTTGTTATTACATTTGCTGCATGTTTTTGTTGTGCATTATGTGGTATACGTAATATGACAGAGCAGTGTGTATTTCTCGCAAGATCGAGTGTTAGGTGAAAAATGCGTGCTTCTTTGATTTTTCATTGATCTCAATGGGAGACTGTTTAACGCGGGCGTGATTTTGTGTATAAAATAAACGCGGTAGTCGTGTTACCGCAACGCGTTAGGAGCTTGTTTTGAGACTCGTAATACCTACGTTAAAAAAAGTGCGCGTAAGAAAAAAAACATGCGTAACTAACGCACCCCCTGTAACGTAAAACTCGTAATCTAGGCGATAGTTGCCAACATTTGAAAAAAAATTCCAGGGACACTTTGCAGCTATCAATTACTTGCATGAAATGTTTTACCACACCCCCTGCCCTAAAGTACCACCCACTTTGCCAAACCCACATAATAAGCATAATGTAGCTCCGTCTATTTATTATGGAGCTGATTATATATATATATATATATATATATATATATATATATATATATATATATATATATATATATATATAATTAGAAGAAGGCATGCACTCACTGGATTTGTGAAAAAAGTGCTTTTATTGGCACATCAAAAAGCAGGTATATATACAGTCATACTACAGGGAGAAAACTAGAGCAGCTAATAAGGAGTTATATCCCCAGCAGACGGGTTATATTCACCCTGTAACTACAAACAGCTGTCATTCTGGACATACACATTTGCCTGCCCTCTGCTACAAGAATGAGCAGGAAGTGTGGGATTTTTAGTTGTGTGATGTGAGGCTCAAGTGGGCCATATGTTATGCAGGAGGGCACATAGGGGCCAGACACTGTGAAGGTGGGCATATGGGGACAAGATATTATGCAGGGGGAACATTGGGGCCAGACATTGTGCAGGGGGACACATGGGGACTAGATATTATGCAGGGGGCACGTGGGGACCAGATATTAGGAAGGTGGCACATGGGGACCAGCAATTATGCAGAGGGGACATAGGGGACAAACATTTTGCAGGGGGCACATTAGGGAACAGATATATGCAGGAGGGGCACATGGGGACCAGCAATTATGCAGAGGGGACATAGGGGACAAACATTTTGCAGGGGGCACATTAGGGAACATATATATGCAGGAGGGGTACATGGGGACCAGATATTTATGCAGGGTTAACACTAAGGGGCAAAAGATTATGCAGGGGGGATTGGGGCTAGATATTATATGCTGGGTGACACATGGGGGTTATATATTATGTAGGGTAGGGGGGGGGCATGGAATGCCTATCTCAATGCTATTAGCAAATGATCTGCCACTCAGCTGTTATTTACAGTTTATTTGTTATATCTGCTGGTTGTACAGATATGTTTCAGCAAAGCTTCCTAATTTTTGAATTACCCCTGATATTAACAAATGATCTGCTACTGTAATACAGTTTATTTGTTATTATAATCTGTTGGTTCTGTAAGTACAGATATTTTGTAGCAAAGCTTCAGAAGCTTTACTACAAAATATCTAATCTCACAGAACCAACAGATAATAACAAATAAACTGTATAACAGTGGCAGATCATTAAGAAGCTTTACTTCATTTAAGTACCCCAGATTTGCAAATGATCTACCTTCTGGGTGTGTTTATTTCTTAATTATTTTGTAATTATCCTGTAGCATAACACAGACACTCATGAGTCTGACAAGTCAAGAAAGTCCCAGCATTTTTTATTAATTTTTTTAAAATAAAATATATTGGTGATTCACTGTCACTTTAACAAACAGCAGCTTAGCTGGCTATCGGGAAGATTACGAGTTTTTATCGGTAAGGCTTGCGGAGCTAACAAGCCTTTTTTTCCCACCGCTCCCTTAAGACAACGCTGGTATTACAGGTTTTTTTAAATCCGGCGTTAGCCACAAAAAGGTGAGCGTAGAGCAAAATTTAGCTCCACATCTCACCTCAATACCAGCGTTGCTTACGGTAGCGGTAAGCTGGCTAAACATGCTCGTGCACAATTTCCCCATAGGAAACAATGGGGCGGAGCTGGCTGAAAAAAACCTAACACCCGCAAAAAAGCAGCGTCCAGCTTCTAACGCAGCCCCATTGTTTCCTATGGGGAAATGAAGTGCATGTCTGCACCTAACACCCTAACATGAACCCCGAGTCTAAACACCCCTAATCTTATTAACCCCTAATCTGCCGCCCCCACTATCACTGACACCTACATTATATTATTAACCCCTAATGTGCCGCTCCGGACACCGATGCCACCTACATTTTCCCTATGAACCCCTAATCTGCTGCCCCAACATCTCTGACACCTACATTATAGTTAGTAACCCCTAATCTGTCCCCCCAACGTCGCTGCAACTATATTAAATTTATTAACCCCTAATCTTCCGACCCCAACGTCACCGCTACTATATTAAATGTATTAACCCCTAGACCTAAGTCTAACCACCCCCTAACTTAAATATAATTCTAATTAAATGAAATAAATTTAACATAATTAAATAAATTAATCCTATTTAAAACGAAATACCTATAAAATAAACCCTAAGCTAGCTACAATATAACTAATAGTTACATTGTACCTAGCTTAGGGTTTATATTTATTTTACAGGCAACTTTGTATTTATTTTAACTAGGTACAATAGTTATTAAATAGTTATTAACTATTTAATAACTACCTAGCTAAAATAAGTACAAAATTACCTGTAAAATAAATCCTAACCTAAATTACAATTACACCTAACACTACACTATCATTAACTAAATTACCAAAACTACCTACAATTAAATTCAATTAAATTCTATCAGCCAATCGGAATTAAGGTAGGAAAAATCATATTGGCTGATCCAATCAGCCAATAGGACTGAGCTCGCATTCTATTGACTGATTGGAGCAGCCAATAGAATGCAAGCTCAATCCTATTGGCTGATCCAATCAGCCAATAGGATTGAACTTCAATCCTAGTGGCTGATTGGATCAGCCAATAGGATTTTTCCTACCTTAATTCCGATTGGCTGATAGGATCCTATCAGCCAATCGGAATTCAAGGGACGCCATCTTGGATGACGTCATTTAAAGGAACCTTCATTCAGTGTTGGGACATCATTTAAAGAGGATGGCTCCGCGTTGGCTGGCTTGAAGATGGATCCGCTCTGGATGGATGAAGATAGAAGATGCCGCTTGGATGAAGACTTCTGCCGCTTGGAGGACCTCTTCTGCCCGGATCGGATGAAGACTTCGCCCCTCTGGAGGTCCACTTGTGCCCGGCTGGGTAAAGACGGCTCAAGGTAGGGAGATCTTCAGGGGGGTAGTGTTAGGTTTTTTTAAGGGGGGATTGGGTGGGTTTTAGAGTAGGGTTGGGTGTGTGGGTGGTGGGTTTTAATGTTGGGGTGGGGGTATTGTATTTTTTTTACAGATGAAAGAGCTGATTACTTTGGGGCAATGCCCCGCAAAAGGCCCTTTTAAGGGCTATTTGTAATTTAGTATAAGGTAGGGAATTTTATTATTTTGGGGGGATTTTTTATTTTATTAGGGGGATTAAATTAGGTGTAATTAGTTTAAAATTCTTGGAATTCTTTTTTTTTTATATGTAATTTAGTGTTTTTTTTTCCGTAATTTAGTTTATTTAATTTAATTGTATTTAATTGTAGGTAGTTTAGGTAATTTAATGATAGTGTAGTGTTAGGTGTAATTGTAATTTAGGTTAGGATTTATTTTACAGGTAATTTTGTACTTATTTTAGCTAGGTAGTTATTACATAGTTAATAACTATTTAATAACTATTGTACCTAGTTAAAATAAATACAAAGTTGCCTGTAAAATAAATGTAAACCCTAAGCTGGCTACAAAGTAACTATTAGTTATAGTGTAGCTATCTTAGGGTTTATTTTATAGGTAAGTATTTAGTTTTAAATAGGATTAATTTATTTAATTGTAGTAATTTTATTTTGTTTAATTTAAATTATATTTAAGTTGGGGGGGGTTAGGGTTAGGTTTAGACTTAGGTTTAGGGGTTAATAAATTTAATATAGTAGCGGCGACGTTGGGGGTGGCAGATTAGGGGTTAATAAATGTAAGTAGGTGTCGGCGATGTTAGGGACGGCAGATTAAGGGTTAATAAAATTTAACTAGTGTTTGTGAGGCGGGAGTGCGGCAGTTTAGGGGTTAATATATTTATTACAGTGGCAGCGATGTCCTGTCGGCAGATTAGGGGTTAATATATTTATTTAAGTGTTTCTGATGTGGGGGGGGGCTCGGTTTAGGGGTTAATAGGTAGTTTATGGGTGTTAGTGTACTTTTTAGCACTTTAGTTAAGACTTTTATGTACCGGCGTTAGCCCATAAAACTCTTAACTACTGACTTTTAAATGCGGTAGAAGTCTTGACAGGAGAGGGTCTACCGCTCACTTCTTCCAAGACTTGTAATACCAGCGTTAGGCAAATCCCATTAAAAAGATAGGATACACAATTGACATAAGGGGATTTGCGGTAGCCTCGAGTCGCGGAAGAAAAGTGAGCGGTGAGCCTGTACCTGTCAGATTCGTAATACCAGTGTTAGGAGAAAAAGCAGCGTTGGGACCTCTCAACGCTGCTTTTTAAGGCTAACGCCAAACTCGTAATCTAGGCGTATGTTTTTATTGCAACACTGCAGCCGCTTCAGTTATGCAGGAGGGCTGAGTCTCACCTCTAGTCCAATGATTGGCTCAGTCTCAGCTCTCTACAGAGGATTAGTTAGGGTGTGCAACAGACTCGAGTCTCAGCTCCTCCAGCCAGGCTCCTGCTGCCACAAGGCTGGTGGTGCAGTGAATCCAGTGAGCGTTAACGCGGGGTGGTCACATGATGGTGACATTATGGGGGTGTGCTCGTCGCTGCCTGCCCTGGCCGCGCATGCGATAATGAAAAATTCAAAAGGGGGAGGGCTCAGGACAATTGTGCTAGCTAAGCAAAGCTGCAGCCTGCTACTAACTTGCCGGGACAGTCCGGGACATTTAAATGGCCGGTACTGGGTCCCAAATTCCGGTACTGTCACGGCAAAAACGGGACAGTTGGCAAGTATGCAGATGTTTGGCACAGTTCCTGTCAGCATATCCTAAAGATAGAAGCAGTATCAGTTGGAAATACCCTACTTTGTTTACATGGGATTAACATGCTCTTTTTTTCAGGTATATTCCACTATCTGCTCTCCACTTATTCTTAACATTAAAAAAGAAGAATCTTCTGTATTGGTACCACAGCCTCTATTTTAAAAAAACTGGCTACCTCATCATCATGGAGCTCAAGAGTGGGTTAGACTGTATCCGTACAAACCGTTGGGACTGTTTACAGTTGCTTATTGCAGTACAATTGTTCTCTACAGCACTGCTTCTTTTACACAAATTACTGTAATTAGTTTAATGCTTTTTAATAATTGATTTAATCCAATGTTTTCATTCACTTCAATCAAATTGTCTGTTTTATGTTAAAGTGAAATTAAAGGACATTAAACCAAAAAGTATGCTTATCTGGTAAATTAATTTCTTTCGTGGTAGTGAGAGTACAGGCCATAACCTGTGGGGTTTAACTACTGGCTACTAGGAGGAGGCAGAGATACCCAACATTCCGAAAAACTTTTAATCCCTCTCACTTCTCTAGTATCCTAGTCTAATGTAGAAAAGGACAAAGCTGGGTAAATGAGCGGCCTTCTAAAACTGTTGCCAATAGGAAAAATATAAGAGGGCGGGTCTCAAGGACTCTAAGAACCATGAAATAAATTAATTTATCAGGTAAGCAGGTGACTAGTGTCCATGAGCCATAGCCCGTGGTATCTAATACCGAAGCTGTGAAGTCCACCAGTAAATGGGAGGGAAAATATAAGACAGGCACCTATTTATCAGACATTAAGACTAGGACATTCCTGCTAAAAACGATCTCAAAGCGACAAAAAAAAGAGAATTTAGTAAAAATGAGTAAAGAAAACTCAGTTGCCGTTGAGAAGTAAACACCACAGAACCTTGATTTTAAAAGGCCCATGAAGTGGGAACTGATCCAGAAGAATGAACTGTAAGATTTCTAAAATAACATTTCCTGCTTCCTAATAAGCCATACTTAATGAATGTTTTAACCAGGATACTAAATAAACCACTGTAATCTATTGACTCCTGCGTTGGATTAAAGAAATGAACAATAAACTAAAGGATTGATTAAATCCTAAATAGGATGGAATAAACTTTAAATGCTCTTTAAAAATTGACATAGGACAAAAAAGAAAGTACAATGTCCTGACTGAATGAAAGAAAATACCTTATCCTAAAAGAAATAAGATGAGGAGTATGACAAAAAGGGCAAACAGTCCAGACTTGACCGAATGTTAAATGCATTTATAGGTTCAAAAACAGAGTATGTGTAATATCCAGTGACTGTACCTTTAATCACTATAACCCCTCCCTCTTCAGATGCCTATATCAGCTCATTTTACCCATCATTCAATGCTTGAATATTGCTAGGTGTAGCTGATAGTTTAAGCCTCCTAGTTTGCCTAGGTTCTCTTGTGTGTCTCACTTTGGAACTACTTTCTTTGAAGACTGAATTCTTCAGTGTTTTGGAAAACCCTGTCTTCAATCTGCAGCCGTCCGGTTGTCACATGACCGCATCGTTATTCTCTGTGGAAGCCGCAACCGCTACAGCTTCCACAAAACTGAATACCACGCCAACTCCGTCTCCTTCCTTCATCAAACATAACTCCAGTGCTTATTTGGGGAACAAGCCTGTCGTTAGGTCCGTATCGCAGATCTCCTCCTCTCACTTGTTCAGCTGTTATTCAAGAAACTGCAAGTATTCTTCCATGCCTCAGATCTGTTTAATTGGTTGCCTGATGCACATGTTTAACTGTTTACTATTACCTGCAGATAACACGCTGCCTTAAAGGGGCAGTATACTGTAAATTAGTTTTTCCTTTAATGTGTTTCCAATAACTTTTTTACCTGCTGCAGAGTATAAAATGTATGAGATTTGCTTTTTTAAGGCTTATTTGTGTATATGAATTAGCTGATTTTGTGTTTTGAGGCCACAACCTAATAAAATGGATTGAGCTTGTAGGTATAATCAAATCTCATTACTTTAATACATTGTGTACATATACAGACTTCTTTATCTTATATTTATTACCTTATCTCTTCTATAACCCACTGGGAGTGTAATTTATTCTACTGGCTGTGTTAACACAGCTTGGCCTCGGGGCCAAAAACTTTCAGGATGGGTGGGGATACCACAGGCTAAATAAACTAATTTGAATGCCAATATAAGGTCAATGGAAATACTTGTAAACAATTTAATACACTCCAGCAGGTAAAGTAGATTATTGGGAACAAATTAAAGAAGAGAAAATGTTTGAGTAAACTGTCCCTTTAAGATTGCTTACTGTTTACTCAGTCACTAATCTCTGCTGGATATATTTAACTAATTGACTGCCTAATTTCTTCTAAGTCATACATACTACTAACCTGGATTATTACAATAACACACTGTGTTAACTATTTCTGATTTTATAGCAAGACAGGAGGCTTCATATTTTATACATAATCTTTACTGACTTCCAAAACAGCGGCAAAGAACAAATAACATAGAAACAAAATCAACCAATCAGCAACGAGCAGATAATATAATCCCACAGCAACAGTGAATATCTTCCTCTTTTCTTTGCTGCCTTTCAATCAGCAGGTGATGTTTCTCTTCTCATGTTTTAATAGATAAATGTATATATATTTTATATAAATAGTTTTGAACTTCTAGTGTATTTATATATACTCTAAAAATAATTGTCTTTTTTCAGAGAATACTTTTATTTCCAAATGTAATTTTCTTTTATTCATATTGTCAAATATATATTTTTTCTTTTTTCAACGTATTCTAGTTGGGAAATTTCTCCCCTTTTTTCCGTTATATATTTTTATGTAATTTTACTAAGTATATGTAATTGTATATATTATGTACTCTATTACATTGGTGGTTCAGTGCGTGTGATGGTAGCAGTCTTTTCCTTGAACGCTACTGCCGCACAAGGATCTTGGGGACTTCATTCCCCTTGCTCTCTTGCCTCTGTCTTATCTGGTGGCTTGGCTTTCCCTAAACCGGAGGCAATTTCTCCCGCCATCTTCAGCAGGCATCTTCTACAGCCGTTACGGTCCTCCTGCTGACAATCGCGGTCAGCCTCTCAGGCCTAGTCTCGTGGTTTCTTCTCCATGCAGACGCGCATCAGTCTGTTGTATTGTAGCAGCATGATGCGCGCGCTGTGTAAGGCACAAAATAAATTATTTTAGAGCTTTTAATTTACTGGGTAATGCCAATGCGGCTTTCTCCAGTGAAAGACGTAGGGCTGCGTTACAACGCATTGACCCCAAATTGGCTGTTCTAGCAACTGAAGAGGCAGGCTCTCAAGCCAAAGGCCTATTATTTGGGGACCCCTTTTTCACTATTGTGAGACATTATGTTTCGACTTTCACATCGATTGACAAAATTCCAACCTAGGCAGGTTTTTGCTAGGGCCGGCAGATACAGAGGTCGTCTGCCCAGCCGCCAAAATTTTGGCCAATGCAAGTTCATGGACCTCAATCAACCTCAGTACCCACCGGGATACTACCAACCACAATACCCACTGGGATATCACAGAGCCATGTTCCCGTTCAGAGCTAGACCTGCGGGACCCATACGATCGACCTCACGAATCCCTTCGGCCCTCCCTAACGTCAACCAAGGTGAGTTCCCATCCTTCTGTTTGCGGGCAGACTAGCCCATTTGTTCCAAAATTGATTGTCTCTGTCTGCAGATCAATGGGTTCTCCAAACCGTTCAGGGTTTTGTCATAGAATTCATTTGCCCTCCCTTCCAGTCCCACCTCCCCAATCCCATACGCCTATCTGTGGAAGGTCAGAACCTTATCAAAGAAGAATTCTCGTCTCTCCTCTCAAAAGGAGCTATAGAACTTGTCTCACAGAACTCCCCTCCAGGTTTCTTGAGCAATCTCTTCCTGGTCTCAAAAAAGTCAGGAGGTTTTCGTCCAGTCATTAACTTGAGGTAACTCAACTTTTTTGTAGTATACCACCACTTCAAAATGTAGGGCATCCATATGCTGAAAGACCTCCTCCTTTTAAACGATTGGATGGTTCGTTTGGACCTGAAGGACGCTTATTTAACTGTACTGGTGGCCCCTCTCTGTCAGAAGTATCTTCAGTTCAGATGGGCAGACCACCTATGGCAGTTCACCTGTCTCCATTTTGGACTCAGCTCAGTCCCTTGGTGCTTTACCAAGCTTCTCAAACCAGTGTTAGCTTGCCTCAGGGCTCGAGGATTCCGTCTTGTGTTATACTTGTACAATATCCTTCTGATGGCTCAAGACAAGTATCTGTTGCTCTCTCAACTTCGAGATATGTCCTCTCTCCTCTCCTTTCTGGGTTTTGTAATCAACAAAGAGAAGTCAAGCCTTTCCCCTCTACAGCTTGTAGAGTTTCTGGGATTCTTCATAGACGCTTCCATCAGTCATCTTCTCCTCCCTCAAGAGAAGATAGATCATATCAAAGCAGAGATTCAATCAGCTCTGACAGCCATTTCCATCTCTATCCGCCAATTGGCGAGGATCATTGGACTCCTATCCAGGCCATATTTCTGTCTCCCCTTAACTACCGCGCCATGCACCGGCTAAAGATCCAATGTTTTCGGGAGTTCCGTTCCTACCAACAACAGATATTTCTGACGAACGAAGTTCGATCAGAGATGTTCTGGTGGCTGCAGCACATGGAGGCCTGGAATGGAAGAGCGATTTTCGGATCTTCCCCAGATTTAATTCTTCCGATGCGAGCCTTTTAGGCTGGGGTGCCTCTTGTGGGACATCCTCTACCAGCGGCCCTTGAACTGTGAAGGAATCCAACCTTCATATAAATTGCTTGGAATTTTTACCCGGCTCCTTTGCCGTTTGCAGTTTTTCGAAAAATATTACAGATTGCTGCAATTTGTTATGTATGGACAATTTTTTGGCTGTCCATTATATCAGTCGACTAGGTGGAACTCGCTGTAAAGCGTTGTCAGACTTAACGTCCCATTTTTATCATTTTTGTTTGTTACACAGGATTTCTGTCCGCGCCCAATTTATCCCGGGCATTTACAACCTAACAGCGGACTGGTTTTCTCGTCATTGGAGAGATTCCAGTGAATGGATGCTGAACTGTCTAGTATTTCTAGAGATCAATCGCATCTTTGGACCCCTTTCAGTGGATCTTTTCGCATCGCGGACCAACCACCAGTTACCGAGATTTTTCTGCTGGCTCCCAGACCCAGACAGCGAAGGAGTGGACGCTTTTCTGCAAGCTTGGCCTCTCCTCAGGGCTTATACTTTCCTTCCTTTTGCTCTTCTGGCGAGGACTATTTTGAGTCTGCAATGATTTCAATGTCTCCTGATGTTGATCACTCCTTGGTGGCCAGCCCAACCTTGGTTTGCTCCTCTTCTGGACATGTGTTCGGCCTCCCCTAACCTTCTCCCCAACCTCCCCAATCTCCTTGTGGATGCCCAGGATCTCCCGCATCCCCTCTTGATCCAGGGCCACCTGAACCTTCTGGTTTGGCAGATTTCAGGGGATCCTGGTCCTCAGATGGCCTTTTGCGAGAGGCTTCCCTCCTCTTGTGAGAATCCTGGGCCCCAGGTACTAGGAAATCTTATGCTTCAGCCTGAGCAGTCTGGGTTCGTTGGTGCATGGGACGGGATGTTAATCCCTTTTCTACCTCTCCTCCCATGATTGTAAATTTTCTCACAGAACTTTTTTCGCAGGGTAAGGCACGATTAATCTTTTTCATTA
Source organism: Bombina bombina (assembly GCF_027579735.1). Lineage (NCBI taxonomy): Eukaryota > Metazoa > Chordata > Amphibia > Anura > Bombinatoridae > Bombina > Bombina bombina. Next base: position 942,946,048 of record NC_069501.1, read on the forward strand.
GGCCATTTCGGCGAGTCATCTTCCCTTTGAGAGTGTCCCTGCGGGCAAACACCCTTTAGTCTGTCGTCTTCTTAAGGCCATTTGTTTTAAGAATCCTCCCCAATCTCATTATTCGAACCTTTTGGACGTCAATCGGGTTTTATCTTTTCTTAGAGATTGGCCCGATAACTCTTTGCTTTCCCTTATGCAGTTATATATAAAATTGACCATGTTGCTTTGTTTAATTTCTTTTCGTCAGGTCTCTGACGTCATTCCATCTCTTTTTTCCCCTGAGGGAATTTCCTTTTCCATTTCCCGTAGGCCTAAGTCATCCTCAAAATCTTTGTTTTATCCTTATTTTCCGACAGATCCCCAAATCTGTGTGGCTCTTTGCCTTAAAGCATATTTGTCCAAAACCTAGAGTCTTCGAGGATCCATGTCGGGTCCTCTTCTGATTTCTTTTGTTCCTCCTCATCATCCTGTCTCTTCTCCTACCTTGGCGAGGTGGGTTCGATGGCTTATGTCGGAGGCGGGAGTTTCCTCCTCTTTTGGGGCCCACTCTGTCAGAGGGACTGCGGTTTTTCAGTGCCTTTCTATCCGGTTGCAATCTTCAGGATTTATTGTCTACGGCAGATTGGTCTTCTGCCTCTACTTTTTCTCAGTTCTATTTCAAATGCCTAAAATATGAGGCCTTCTGTCTTGCTATAAAATTCGGATTATTATAGCCTTGGTGACTAAATAATCTAGATTTTATTAAAGACAGGAGGAGAATATTTTCCCTCCTCTTCCCATCCCTTTTTAAGTCCATGGAGTCCATGGATCATCTTAATTACTGTTAATTAAGCTGTTAAATACCACCCCCTTACCCATAACCTCCAGTCATTCGACAAGAAGCAAGGAGAAAGGAAGTGACAAAAAGGTGCAGAGGTGCCTGAGGTTTACATAAAAAATAAACTTATAAAATTTTAAATAAGTCTTAAAATAAGGGCGGGCCGGGGACCTACTATATCCGGAAATAAATAAATTTATCAGGTAAGCATAAATTATGTTTTCTTTCCTAAGATATAGTGAGTCCACGGATCATCTTAATTACTATTGGGAACCAATACCCAAGCCATAGGACATGGATGATGAGGGAGGGACAAGACAGGTAACCTTAAACAGAAGGCACCACTGCTTGAAGAACCTTTCTCCCAAAAGAAGCCTCAGCTGAAGCAAAAGTATAAAACTTATAACATTTAGAAAAAGTGATAAAGATGTCCAAGTGGCAGCTTTGCAAATCTGTTCCACAACCCTCCTGAAAGAGGAAACTAAATGGATTTTCAGACTCCAAACTATGGCCCCAAAAGGTCTGAATGAACAACTGACTTTCAGCCCATTTTTACAATAACTTAATGGCAGGAAAGAATCCTGCAGAAGATTCTCTTGATGTAATGTTATGCATAAGAGTTTTGATATGTTATCAAAATTGATGCTCATTTCTAGTGCCAAAAAAACTAATGTTATGATATGACCATGATGATAATGGGAGCAGTAACTATTTAAACATACAAATGAGAAGATGCTCTGAGATATCCACAGACATAAGAATAATCCAGGTTTAATGGGATTTATGCCAAACATATATGAGATCTGGTAATCCAGTCCCTTGGAATGAACGATTTGGCCAAATACTAATTTCTTATATTGCAAATGTACATATGGTAAAACCATTGAAATCTTCATGTGGTATTTAAACATAGGAAATATATAAATACAGTTGAACCTAATATCCTTATGATGTTGTAATATGCTTACAGTGTACCTAATTCCCTCCCTTTCCTTTCTTTAAGTGACACTTTCACATATCATTAGTAATGATTGTGTGGAAAAATATACATCATTTATTGTATCTAAATATGTGACTCAATACTTGAGTTGAGATATCGATATACCTTCTCACCGCAATAGATACCGTATGATTTTGTGACTTCAAAATATACTTTTCTCTGCAATCAGAGGTTTGTTTACATTTTTATTTCTGACCATTGTGATTGGTCCATAATAATACATACCCCAATCCCTGTGTGTCATGCATACCCCTTTAAGGAGGAACAATCATCTGTTTCATCTCCAGCCTATAAAGCCTCACCTGACCTCTAACAAATTGCTTGGTAATTTGAATCCTGTCTAGGAAATCCTAGCTGATCTTGTGCACAGCCGGTTCTAACTTGGTCTATTTCAAGTTTATTCAACTCCTCAGGTTAATACTCTGAAGTTTCGTGTAAGTTATTGACAACCTGAATCTGAATCAAGACTTCTCTCTGTTTTAAAATTGAACAACTAAGCTGTGTTTGCAACATTCTAATTACTAGCAGTTTGTGGGAAATTCCTGTATTAGTTTCAGCATTGCTCATTTCTGACGTATACCTCTCTGCTAACAGCTTGCTTTCCAGCACTCACACAGCTAATTGCTGCAACAATCAGCTGTGCTGTCTCACAGCTTTCAGTCTGTGTCTTACCTCCTGGATCCGGACAAGTTTCTTTGCTAAATAAATCTTAATCAAAACGTAAGTACCGGTCTTACAGAATCAGTTTCCCTATCAAGTATTGAAATACTCCTAAGGATTTTAATTTGTTCTCTGTGTGTTATTCTAAGGAGATTAATATATATGCATATGTGGTTTCCTATAATATCACATGTATTCTGTTGCTAAGCCTGTTAGTTCTTAGAAACTACTTTTAGTACCATCTGTAACAATTGTTGCAATTAACTAGTGTGTGGCCTTAAGTGTTTAAGTTTCACAAATACTTCTAACTCTTACCAACACTGTTTATATATTAACTGCTTGATTCTAGAACTGAATTATTCTGTAATATTTCAGAGATTGATTTAAGCTACAAACTACTACTTATTTCATGAATAGATTTCTCTCAATAATGTTTCTTTGTATTTTTCTGCAAAAACAGATCCATCAGAATTAACTATCATTACACTGTGTGCTCACAGATTACTGATAATAATTATACGCAAAATGAATTGTAAACCTGGATGTATAGTCTGGTATTTGATCATATGTTTTTACATATTTCCCTTTTGGAAATAAAGCCGTATAATATTGCGATCCCCAAAAAAGAATTTAATTGTATCCAACGATCTGTTTACGTTTGTGCTGTGACTATGCTATGATTGGCTAACAAGGACACACACCTTCCTCTTCGTGTCCACTAAGACTCACGGATAATGCACATAAACGTACGACGTCACTAATGCTCTGTGATTGGTTACAGATATCATGTGACCGGGACACACCTCCTCCCGGATTGGCTTGCTTTGACATAAATTAGGCAGCACAGAGGACAACCGGTGCCTTTGACAAAGCAGTTGGCGAAACGGACGTCAGGCGCTTGCACTGCTTCCTTTGAGATATTATTGTTAAGATAAACTCAATAGATAAACTTAATAGATATTTAATAGTTTGTTGGCCTTCAATGGCATACGCTTTTCTAAACTTATGGGCTAGGTAATAACTGGGGGTACTTGTATAAGGAAAACCTATGTGCCTTTTGGTATAATAGTGGATACTTCGTCTAATGCACTGTTATATGTTGTCAGTGCTTGATATTTGTTCATATATAATACTTTGATATTTGGGCAATAAAACGCTCAGTATTTGGTATCCTTTGCTGTTACTATTAGACCCTATAAGCTCAGAGATAATGGGTTATTAATTTAAGTTCCTGGGAAACATTGTTTCCATTTTTGTCTCAAAAGAAGTTAGTTTAAATTTTGTAAATATAGGATGTTCCTCTTTAGGGACTGATCCTTATTTTTAATCAGACTTATTTAACCTATGACGTACTCTGTCATTTTTTAGGGATTAATTGTAGTTTATCTATGTGAAATATATAGTAGTGTTTCCCTACTTAGGTTGACTAATTGATTTACGCTAAAAGTAAGATACAATTAAGGTATATGATACATAAAGTTTCAATGGGAAATCGCCTACACCACTCATATGACTATATAAAGATAACAACACTACTTATTAAATTGTGATCACCTCATACCTGATTACTACAATTTAACCCTATTTTTAATTAATTTTTTTCCTGCTTATTATTATTATATTTTTTTAATGAATCCATTAATAAAATTTATATTTTAAATATCATTATCCTTTGTGCTGCCCTATGATAAGATAATTTAGATTCTTATCTTAAGTGTGCCATACAGATACCTCTTTTTCTCTCTCTCTCTTCCTATTTACATTTATAACCGGTATCTAGGCACTACCCTCCAGAGATACATAGGTTTACTCTGTAGGGATTTTTTGAGAACCTATATCTGTTCCCATAACTAATTCCCCTTCATAAGGGAATTATTATCCTCTAATAACATTTTAATATCCAAAGAACGCATAGGCTCAAACTGAGCCTGTTGAAGAACTCTAAGACAAATTAAGACTCCATGGAGGAGTAGCAAACTAAAACATAGGTCGGATTCTAACCAGGGCCTGACAAAAAGACTGCACATCTTTCACATCTACCAGACGCTTGTGAAACAAAATAGATAAAGCAGAAATTTAACCCTTCAGGGTACTTGCAGCTAAACCCTTCTCCAGACCCTCCTGGAAAATAGACAAAATCCTAGGAATCCTAACTCTCCTCCAAGAGTAGCCTTTGGATTCACACCAATAAATAAAGATATTTACGCCATATCTTATAGTAAATCTTTCTAGTAACAGGCTTGCAAGCCTGAATCATAGTCTCAATGACAGACTCTGAAAACCCACGCTTAGATAGAATCAAGTAGCCAGCTTCAGAGAAATGAGATTTGGATGAAGGAAGGGCCCCTGAAGTAGAAGGTCCTTCCTTAACAGGAGACTCCAAGGTGGAAGAAATGCTATCTCCACCAGATCCGCATACCAGATTCTGCGAGGCCATGTCGGAGCAATGAGAATCACTGACGCCCTCTCCTGTCTGATTTGAGCAATGACTCATGGAAGGAGAGCAAAAGGAGGAAACACATATGCTAGGCTGAAGTCCCAAGGAACTGCCAGCCCATCTATTAGCACAGCCCGAGGATCTCTCGATCTCGACCCGTACCTCGGAAGCTTGGCATGCCAATAGATCCAGCTCTGGCTGCCCCCACTTGCGAACCAAGTTGGCAAACACCTCCGGGTGAAGTTCCCACTCCCCGGGATGAAACATCTGTCTGCACAGAAAATCCACCTCCCAGTTGTCCACCCCTGGAATGTGGATTGCAGACAGACAGCAATATTGGGTCTCTGCCCACTGAATAATCCTGGCTATCCCTGTCATGGCTAAGGAACTCTGAGTTCCTCCCTGATGATTGATGTAAGCCACTGACGTTATATTGTCCAACTGAAACCTGATAAACTGGGTTGAAGCTAACTGAGGCCAGAAGAGCATTGAAGATTGCCCTCAGCTCTAAGATGTTTAAGGGAAGAAACGCTTTCTCCCGAGTCCATAGACCCTGAGCCTTTAACAAGCCCCAGACACCTCCCCATCCCAGCAGGCTGGCATCCGTGGTCACAATCACCCAGGAAGGCCTGCAAAAGCAAGTTTCCCTGAGAGAGCTGTTCCTGAGACAACTACCACAGAAGAGAATCTCTTCTCACCTGATCCAGAACAATTTGCGGAGACAGATCCGCATAATCCCTGTTCCATTGACTGAGCATGCATAACTGCAGAGGCCTGAGATGGAACCAAGCAAACGGAATGATGTCCATAGTTGACACAATCAGACCAATTACCTCAATACACTGAACCACTGATGGCCAAGGAGAGGTCTGAAGGGCAAGACAAGAATTGACGATCTTTGTTCTTCTGGCTTCTGTCAGAAAAATCTTCATCTCTAGTGAATCGATAATGGTTCCCAAGAATACCACCCTTGTAGATGGAACCAAGAAACTTTTTCCTAAATTCACCTTCCAACTGTGGGAGCGCAGAAAAGACAACAACAACTCTGTGTGGGAGTTTGCTTGTTGAAAAGATGACGCCTGGACCAGAATGTCATCCAGATAAGGCTCTACTGCAACACCCCGCAAGCGGAGAACTTCCTACAACGCTCCCAGGACCTTTGAGAAAATTCTGGGAGCTGTTGCCAGACCAAAAGGAAGGGCCACAAATTGAAAATGTTTGTCTAGGAACGCAAACCTCAGAAACTTGTGATAATCTTTGTGGATGGGAATATGTAGATACGCATCCTTTAAATCCACAGTAGTCATGAACTGACCTTCCTGAACTAGAGGAAGTATGGAGCGAATAGTGTCCATCTTGAAAGACGGAACTCTGAGGACTGAGGAATTTGTTTACACTCTTGAGATCTAGAATTGGTCGGAAAGTTCCCTCTTTTTTGGGAACCACAAACAGATTGGAATAAAAACCCAGACCTTGTTTCTGTATTGGAACAGGAACTATTACTCCCAGGTCAGACAGATCCTGAACACATTTTAAAAATGCCTCTCTTTTTATCTGGTTTACAGATAACCTTGAAAGATGGAACCTGCCCCTGGAAGGAAAACTTTTGAACTCTAATTTGTACCCGTGGGACACTACCTCCACTGCCTAGGGATCCGAAACATTCCGAACCCAAGCCTTAGTGAAAGGGAAAGTCTGCCCCCCACAGGATCCACTCCCAGACCGGGGACAGACTACTCATGCTGACTTTGAGTCAGAGACAGGCTCCTTAGACTGCTTCCCCTTGTTCTAGGCGTGATTGGATTTCCAGGAGGACTTGGACTGTTCCTGCTTAACAGAGGAAGGGGAAGGTTTGCCTGAACAGTCTAGAAAAGAACGAAAATTACTCTGGCGACCCTTGGTCTTATTTCTCTTATCTTGAGGGAGAGAATGACCCTTACCTCCCGTAATATCAGAAATAATTTCAGCTAATCCTGGCCCAAACAAAGTTTTACCCTTGTAAGGAATAGACAAAAGTTTAGATTTTGATGACACATCCACAGACCAGGACTTCAACCATAAGACCCTGCGAGCCAAAACAGCAAAACCAGAATTTTTTTCTCCCAACCTGATGACCTGTAAAGAGGCATCCGTGATAAATAAATTAGCTAACCTAAGAGCCTTAATCCTATTTTCGATCTCCTCTATAGGCGCATACGTCTGAATAGAATCAGACAAAGCATCAAACCAATATGCTGCCGCACTGGTAACAGTAGCAATACACACCGCAGGCTGCCATTCCAGACCCTGGTGAACATAAATCCTTTTAAGCAATGCTTCCAACTTCTTATCCATAGTATCTTTAAAGGAACAGTTATCCTCAATGGGAATAGTGGTCCTCTTAGCAAAGGTGGAAATCGCTCCCTCCACCTTGGGGACTGTCTGCCAAGACTCCCTAACAGAATCAGCAATTGGAAACATTTTCTTAAAAATAGGAGAGGGGGATAAAGGAACCCCTGGCTTCTCCCACTCCCGTGCAATAATCTCAGAAGCACGGTCAGGAACAGGAAAAACCTCCACCTCTGAGAGAACATTAAAATACTTGTTAAGTTTATTAAATTTCTTTGGAATAACTACTAACGTAGTATCAGAATCCTCCAAAGTAGCCAAAACATCTGTAAGAAGCGCACAGAGGTGTTCAAGCTTAAATCTGAAAATCACTGCTTCAGAATCAGAAGAAACAACCATACTCTCTAAATCTGAAATTTCCCCCTCAGACGCTATGGAAGAATCCTCCCCCTCAGACCTATGGGAAGAAACATTCAGCATAGCCATACTTGATTCAGATACCTTGACAACTGAATCCTTATATCTCCTTTTACGCTTTCCCTGAAACCCAGGAAACGCCGCCAGGGCATTAGTTACTGCAGAGGATATCTGGGTAGAAATGTCCTGCAAGGAAACTCCAAATGGAGTAGAAACACTGGGCACTGCATGATATGACACTGAATGAAGGGACACATGAGCAGAAAGCTGTGGCATATTCTGAACAGGAGACTCCTGAACAGCATCCACCCCAGCTAATGATGGCTCAGGAGAAATCTTTTCCCTACACTGTAAGGTCCTCTCAATACATGAGGCACAAAAAGGCATTGGAGGTTCCACATTAGAATCAAAACACAAGCTGCATGTAACATCTTGCAAAGCTTCTTCCATCTTTACCAAAAACAAATCAAATTGACTTAAAAAAAAATGTAAAAACAAAAAATGTTACTGTCACTTTAAATTTGAAACTGCAACTTTTTACTGCAAAAAATATGATTGCTTTAAAAATTTAAAAACACCTTCAGACTGCCTCCTTACCTCAACAGACCCTGCTGATGTGGTTACCTGACCCCCTGAAGCCGGAAAATATTAACAATCCGGACCCAGCAGCCTTTGAAAGTAATGAAAACCGCCAAACAGACTAAGCCCCGCCCCTTCGTGGGCATGGCTAAAAGACAGTGGGAAAAGAAATGTTTTAAAAAAACCACACAGAGCCTCTCCTGAGTGTCATACAGTGCCCAAATACTGTCCAAATATAAACCCACACAGGTTTAACAGTCCCTGTACCCATCAAAGTGCCAAACTCTCTTTTAAAGGGACATAATACCCACATGTTTAAACACTTGAAAGTGATGCAGTATAGCTGTTAAAAGCTGACTAGAAAATATCACCTGAACATCTCTATGTAAAAAAGAAATTTTACCTCGAAAGCCACCACAGCTCTACTGAAGAGACTGATGTGGAACACAGCTAGACCCCAGTAAAAAAAAAAAACAGCTCTGCTTTAAAAATAATAAACTCTTGATTGAAGAATCTACAGACACCTAAAAACATTACCACCTCCTTGCATAGGCAAAGAGAATGACTGGAGGTTATGGGTAAGGGGTGGTATTTAACAGCTTTGCTGTGGTGCGCTTTGCCACCTCCTGCTGGACAGGAGTGATATCCCAACAGTAATTAAGATGATCTGTGGACTCACTATATCTTAGGAAAGAAAAAGTTTTTAATGTGAATTTTATGTGTTCATGTTAACCTTTGTTTTTTCCTCAGGTTTTCCTTTTTGGTAGCAGTGTTACCGCTCTCTCAGGCCCATTTATCAAAGGGCTTGCGGACCTGATCCGACACTGCGGATCAGGTCCGCAAGACCTCGCTAAATGCGGAGAGCAATACGCTCTCCGCATTTAACATTGCACCAGCAGCTCACAAGAGCTGCTGGTGCAACGCCGCCCCCTGCTGACTCGCGGCCAATCGGCCGCCAGCAGGGAGCTGTCAATCAACCCGATCGTATTCGATCGGGTTGATGTCCGGCGATTCCTGTCCGCCTGTTCAGAGCAGGCGGACAGGGTTATGGAGCAGCGGTCTTTAGACCGCTGCTTCATAACTTGTGTTTCTGGCGAGTCTTCAGACTCGCCAGAAACACGGCCCTTCAAGCTCCGTACGGAGCTTGATAAATGGGCCTGTCTTTGTTTAGTTTGCAGTGTAAAAGGCATCCTACCTTCCATTTTGTCACAGACGTCAGACAATTCTACGATGGATTCCTCCTGTTTATGTTAAGAACTTTTTTTCTGTTCGGCAGCGAAAAGAGGAAGATATTTACTATTGCTGTGGGATTATATTATCTGCTCGTTGCTGATTGGTTGTTTTTGTTGCTGTTTTGGAAGTCAGTAAAGATTATGCATAAAATATTCGCCTCCTGTCTTTAATAAAATCTAGATTATTTAGTCACCAAGGCTATAATAATCCGAATTATCTTCTGCCTTTTTACTGTCAGTTCACTCAAAACTGCAGCATATCTTGTTATGTGAGGTATTAGTTAGCTGCTAATTCTACTTTTGATTACATTCCTTATAATTGTGATCAATCTGAGATATTCATCTCATATCCTCACTATATGCTATTCTATATAGTTTATTCTGCTTATTTTCTCTACTTATTTGAGCAGAGACTATATATAGCTACATTTCCATATTTATCAATTCTCAAGGAAACTTATCCTTAGTCAGAATATTACAGTATGTAAAACTCTTAAAACCAATAAAGGTACCCAGGAAGAGAAGAGTCTTGTTTGACTAATATCGGGGACATTACAAGAAACTTACAGACAAGTTCTAGACTAGAGTATTTTATAAGAAAAACTAAAAATACTGGCAAAAATCATGTTTTTAAAACAAGAGAAGGGAAAAATTCCCAATCTTGTGATAAATCTTGGGAAATGGAGCTAGCATCCTTCATGTACAGTTGTGTCTTATAGCTCACCTTAGACAGCCCTTAAAGGGACACTCAAGTCAAAATTAAACTTTCATTATTCAGATAGAGCATGCAATTTTAAACCACTTTCCAATTTACTTCCATTAAAAAAAAGTGCACAGTCTTTTTATATTTAAACTTTTTGAGTGACCAGCTCATACTGTATGTATGTATTGGGTACTTGTAAAGTGCGGCTAATCACCCGTAAGGGTCTCAAGGCGTTGCTCATTTTATCGACCTCGGAAGGATGAAAGGCTGACTGGACCTCGTCAGGGATCGAACTTGCAACCCTTAGGTTGCTACAGAGCTCAGCCACAGTGCCTTAGCATGCTAAGTTATCTGTCCGGCTTGCTGAGCTATCTGTCCGGCTTACTACTGAGCATGTGCAAGAATTAACAGAATAAGCATATATGCATTTGTGATTGGCTGATGGCTGTCACATAGTATGTGTATGCATTTGTGATTGGCTGATGGGGGAGTGGAAATAGACTAACTTTTAAAATTGTCAGAAAAAAAAATCTACTATTCATTTGAAGTTCAGACTAAGTGCTATTGTATTGTCTTGTTATCTTGCATTTGTTGATTATGCAAATCTACTGTGTTGAAAAACACCTATTCTTACTGTGCTTCTACAATATTGCAGTAACAAAGTTCTTTCTAGAGATCCTCTCTATGACTTGAACCAGTTTGATGACAACCTTAATGCTTCCACAAAGCTACTTACCTGCTGTTGCGCTTGGGGCCTGGAAAGAGCTGTGATGAAGCTCACGAGGCTCCAAAGTTTTAAGTGAGTGGGAGACTGAGGAGATTTAGCACCCTGCTGACTCCGGCTGTAGATTAATTCACTGAGGAGCTGCGGCCAGCACTAGGTAATAATCTGTTACAGCCATATATTGGAGTGTGGCGGAGGAGTGGTGCAAAACACAATATTGAGCTTTTGTTACGTACAATGGGAGCTAGTGAAAAAGAAGGCTCTGAAGTGGGATTGTGAGGCTGACAAGAGGCAGCGGATCTTCCTACTGCCTTTGGACACCCGGCTGGCCTGGCTTAGGGAACTACTCACTGGCCAGGCTACCTAAGGATCCCTGCTGAACTTCAACCTAGGTTGCTCCAAGGCCCTTTGCCCCAGAGCTCCGCTCTTTTGGGGATTTGTTATGCCTTTGGTGGACAGGGGTTGGGGTGATTGCTAATGGGGAGGCCACTTGGGAACTGGGGGTTTTAGACACCCCCACCTCAGTTCCTTTGCCATGCTGCTGCTTCAGTCCGGGCACGAGCCTGTCTGGGGAGGTGGGAATGGCAGGATCAGATAAGGCTCTTATCAAGATGAGAAGGTTTATATAAGCTGTTTGGTTTTCCAAATAATGTCTTTGTGTTTCACTTTAATACTGGTCTTGTCTGGTTAATAGGGTGGGCTACTTGCTAAAATCACTTTCCAGCTATACAGCTACAGGTTCCGGGGAGGAAGCAGGATCTTTAGGCGGAGATACCCATTTGGGGTATCTGGGGTCCGTCACATTGGCTGGCAGTGGTGGGATTTGCTTCTTCCACACGGTTCCTGCTGACAAAGGAGAAGTGCCACTGTAGCCTGCAAACATGGAAACCAAGTTCTGATGGAGAATGCAAGAGGCGCTGGCCCAGCTGCACGGTCCTGGTTCTGCACAGGACGAGCTGAGATAAAGGGACTTTATCCGCCAGCAACTCTGGAGGGAAGCTCTTCAACAGGAGCAGGACTGTTATGGAAAGGTCCTCCCGACTGCTGAGGAAAGGTACTGGTTCCAGCTGGACCTATGAGTGCATTTTCTGGGAGAAAAACCCAGGGAGAAATGGCTATCTGCCTTAGACGGACTGGTCCAGATGGATATGCTGGATGACGGCTACAAGGCCCTCCGATGGTATGCTATGGAAGTTCAGCCATGGCTGGAGGATGACATCCCCACAGAGGGCTTTGGCGGCCCTGGATTGCTATTTAGGAAGCTGACGGAGGACTCCAACTTTGAGAGTGGAGTGGAGACAGGAGGAAATTTCAGAGTACCGAGGGAGACTGCTGAATCTCTCAGGGTTTTTCCCTGTTGTGTTTGCCATGTGCTGCTGGCAGCCATTTTACTCACCTCTCCTCCTGACTTGGTGCATTGAGGGGGATGCTGCTCACTTCCTGCACTTCCTTTTATGGCCAGACTGTTGTGCATCATGAGACAGGATGCAGTCTCAGAATTGTGATGTCATCATTTATTATTTAAAGGACCTCTGTTCAGTATGCTTTGCCTTTGCGTTGTCTGAGACCTGTTTGTGAGAGTTCCTGTGTATTACCTGGCTGCCCGACGTCCTTCCTGGTTCCTGATCCCTGGCTTGTTCCTGACTCTGCTCTTCTCCTTGTTCCTGATTCCGGCTCGTCTGACTATTCGCTTTGGCTCCTGACTCGGCTCATCTGACTACCAGCTCTGGTTTTGACTCCTGGCTTGTTATTTGACTTGTGGAGATTTTATAATTTTTTGCTATTAATAAAGGTGTGATTATTTTTGCACTTCTCGTCTCAGTCTGATTCCTGGCACCCTGACATTACGCAAAGGCCATGAATCCGGATGCTGCTAATTATCCACCTTTACCTGCCATCATTTCCAGGATGGATGTACAGGATCACCGCTTGGATCAATTTGCACTAGCCCTGCAAACCCTGCTGACTCGCACTGCACCTTTGGACCAAAGTGTCCCGTATGTTATGGCTGCTCCTGTTTCCACTGCTGCACTTTTGCCTACCAGGAGCATGTCCGGTTCTGCACCTCTACCTCAGCAATATGGAGGCGATCCTATTCAGTGCAGAGGGTTTTTGAACCAGGTGGCCATTTACTTTGAGATGTTACCTCAGGCGTTTCCCTCAGACAGAGCTAAGGTGGGATTTCTCATCTCGTTACTCTCTGACACAGCTCTTGCCTGGGCTAATCCCTTGTGGGAGACTAATAAACCTGTGATTTCTAATTACCCTGAATTTGTGGCCTCCTTTCGAAGGGTATTTGATTTTCTGGCTCGCTCCTCCTCTGCTGCTAAACGACTCATGTCCATTCAGCAAGGTACAAGATCTGTTGCTCAGTATGCTATTGAGTTCCGTACGCTTGCCGCAGAGGTAGGTTGGAACAATGAAGCCCTTGTTGCCGCCTTCTTTCATGGGCTCTCTGATGCGATTAAAGACGAAGTTGCTGCCAGAGATTTACCAGAGGATCTCGAGGCATTGGTGTCTTTTTTGATCCTAATTGACATCAGACTCAGAGAGGCGCCCTCTTTCAAGGAGCGCTTGCGGAAGCCTCCTGTTCCATTGTCTCCTACGTGTTTGTTCCCACCCATGCCTCCCTCTCCTCCCATGCCTCCTGGTCCGGAGTCACCAGGTACTGCTGAGCCGATGCAGTTGGGATTCACGTGTCTCTCCGCGGCAGAGAGGGCCTTTAGGAGGAGGGAGGGGCTCTGCCTCTGTTGTGGCCACAGGGCCACCTTTTGAAGTCTTGTCCTACACAGCCGGGAAACGCTCACACCTAAGGTCCTGTCGGGGGCAGACCTTGGGTGGTTTATCCTTGTCCCCAGAACCACTTAAGGAGAAACCTTTGGTCACGGTTGTCCTTTCCTGGGTGGACTCCTCCATAGTCACTCAGGCTCTTGTTGACTCCAGTGCTGCTGGCTATTTCATTGACAGTGATTTTGTATCAAAGCACTCCATTCCTGTTTTGCCTCGGTCCGTTCCGCTTGCTATTGAGGCCATTGATGGCAGGCCCCTTCAGCCCGCACTCGTTACTCACGAAACTGCTCCGTTGTCCATGGCTGTTGGGGCTCTCCATTTTGAAACCCTCCAGTTCCAGGTGATAAACTCTCCGCATTTTCCATTTGTTCTGGGTTATCCCTGGCTCCAAAAGCACAATCCCAGTCTCGACTGGCGCAGGTCCGAAATTTTGTTGTGGTCCCCGCAATGTATTTCCACTTGTCTTCGAAAATCAGTTAAAGTCTTGTGCACTTCTTCGGTATCTCAATTGCCGGAGGAGTACCGAGAGTTCCGAGACGTGTTTGACAAGGTGCGTGCCGGTATGTTGCCTCCTCACCGGTCTTACGATTGTGCCATAGACCTGCAACCCGGAGCCATTCCTCCTCGGGGCCGGGTATACCCTCTGTCTGTTGCAGAGAATTATGCTATGGAGGAGTATGTTGCTGATGCTCTCCTGCTCTCCTGCAGGGGCTGGCTTCTTCTTTGTGAAGAAAAAGGGTGGCGAGTTAAGACCATGTATCGATTATAGGGGTCTTAATCGTCTTACCATTAAGAATGCTTAACCTATTCCGCTCATTACAAAACTCTTTGACCGGCTCAAGGGAGCTACGGTCTTTACTAAACTTGATTTGAGAGGAGCGTACAATCTCGTTAGGATGAAGGAGGGTCACGAATGGAAAACAGCATTTAACACCAGGAGCGGGCATTATGAGTATCTTGTAATGCCCTTTGGCCTATGTAATGCTCCTGCTGTTTTTCAGGAATTTATTAATGATGTCCTACGAGATATGTTGCAACAGTGTGTTGTGGTGTACTTAGACGACATCCTCATACACTCACCCACACTTGAGGCTCATCGTTCTGATGTTACACGGGTTCTTCAGAGACTACATGAGAACGGCCTGTTTTGTAAACTTGAGAAATGTGAGTGCCATCAGACTCAAGTAACCTTCCTAGGTTATGTTATCTACGTTGCAGGGTTCGCCATGGATCCTGACAAGTTATCTGCAGTTCTGCAGTGGCCTCGCCCAGTTGGTCTTCGGTCTATTCAACGTTTTTTGGGGTTTGCCAATTACTATAGAAAGTTTTTTAAAAACTTTTCTTCCTTGGTCAAACCTATCACAGACATGACCCGTAAAGAGAACGATCCACTCCATTGGTCACCTACTGAAATTGAGGCCTTTTATAGTCTTAAGACTGCCTTTGCTGCCGCTCCAATTCTGGCTCATCCTAACCCTGTCCTGCCTTTCGTTCTTGAGGTCGATGCGTCTGAGACTGGAGTAGGTGCCCTCTTGTCTCAACGTCCTACGCCTGACAGTTCCTTGCATCCGTGTGGTTTC
The DNA here is from genome assembly GCF_027579735.1 of Bombina bombina. Taxonomy (NCBI): domain Eukaryota; kingdom Metazoa; phylum Chordata; class Amphibia; order Anura; family Bombinatoridae; genus Bombina; species Bombina bombina. Next base: position 942,961,306 of record NC_069501.1, read on the forward strand.
TTCTCTAAGAAATTGTCTCCAGCGGAGTGCAATTATGAAATTGGCGACAGGGAATTACTGGCCATAATTTTGGCACTCAAGGAATGGAGGCATCTTTTCAAGGGTACTAGCATGCCAGTGCTCATTCTTACTGACCACAAGAATTTAACTTATCTATCTGAAGCAAAACGTTTGTCACCTGATGGGCGCTATTTTTGTCTCGATTTAATTATGTGGTCTCCTACTTGCTTGGTAGTAAGAATGTTAGGGCTGATGCCCTCTCTCGACAATTTTCGCCTCTGTCCAAGGAGGAGTCTGTACCTACTCCTGTTATACCTCCTGACCATATTTTGGCTACCATACGTACTAATTTGACTTCTCCCTTGGGGGAGGAGATCCTGGCTGCACAAACCAATGCACCGCTTGAGAAACCTAGTGGTAAGTTTTTTGTTCCTGAGAATCTTCGAACTAAACTTTTGCACACTTACCACTATCCTAAAGCCGCAGGTCACCCAGGCAAGAACCAAATGATTTGGTCTGTCACTCGACAATTCTGGTGGCCAGGTCTTCGTTCTGATGTTGCTGCGTATGTTGCCTCCTGCTCAGTTTGTGCACAGAATAAGACTCCTCAACGTCTTCCTGTGGGTCTTCTTCAACCTATTGCTAATGGTGAGCGTCCTTGGACACATCTTTCCATGGACTTCATTGTCGAGCTCCCTGTTTCCAATGGCAATACTGTTATCCTTATGGTGGTTGACCGTTTTTCTAAAATGTCACATTGCATTCCCTTGATGAAGCTACCTACCGCTCAGGAGCTTGCTTCAATTTTTGCCCGGGAGGTCTTCTGTTTACATGGGTTACCCAAGGAGATAGTGTCGGACCGGGGTAGCCAGCTTGTCTCCAGATTTTGGCGTTCCTTTTGTGCTCAAATGGGGATCCAGCTTTCCTTCTCCTCAGCATATCACCCTCAATCTAATGGGGCTGCGGAACGGTCTAATCAAGCTCTGGAACAGTTCCTCCGTTGCTATGTCTCAGATCACCACAATAATTGGTCTGAATTGTTACCTTGGGCAGAGTTTGCTCGTAATAGTGCTATTAATGCTTCCTCCAAGTTATCCCCGTTCATGGCGAATTATGGGTTTCAACCATCCTTGTTGCCTGATTCATTCATGTCTCAGGGTATTCCGGCTTTGGAGGAGCATCTACGGCAATTCCGTTCCACGTGGGTGCAGATTCAGGATTGCCTTCATCGTTCTATGCAGCGCCAAAAGTTCCAGGCTGATCGTAGGCGTCTGCCCGCACCTTCCTACCAGGTTGGTGAGAGAGTTTGGCTGTCCTCCCGCAACTTTAACCTTCGTGTGCCTTCCAATAAATTGGCTCCCCGTTATGTTGGTCCTTTCCGAATACTCCGATGGGTTAATCCTGTGGCCTACGCTCTTGACCTTCCTGCTGCTATGCGCATCTCCAATGTTTTCATGTCTCCCTCCTGAAACCATTGGTTTGTTATCGGTTTACCACTGTGTTGCCTCGTCCCCGTCTTATCTTTGTTGACAACCATGAGGAGTATGAGGTCAGCAGCATTATTGACTCTCGTATGTCCAGGGGCCGTGTACAGTATTTGGTTCACTGGAGGGGCTACGGTCCGGAGGAGCATTCTTGGGTTCCCTCCTCTGATGTTCATGCTCCCGCCCTCCTCCGTGCCTTCCATGCCCGTTTCCCCAATAAGCCTTTTGTCCTCCCGCGGGGGAGGGGTCATTGAGGGGAGGGTACTGTCAGGGTTTTTCCCTGTTGTGTTTGCCATGTGCTGCTGGCAGCTATTTTACTCACCTCTCTTCCTGACTTGGTGCATTGTGGGGGATGCTACTCACTTCCTGCACTTCCTTTTATGGCCAGACTGTTGTGCATCATCCATGTGAGACAGGATGCAGTCTCAGAATTGTGATGTCATCATTTATTATTTAAAGGGCCTCTGTTCAGTATGCTTTGCCTTTACGTTGTCTGAGACCTGTTTGTGAGAGTTCCTGTGTATTACCTGGCTGCCTGACGTCCTTCATGGTTCCTGATCCCTGGCTTGTTCCTGACTCTGCTGTTCTCCTTGTTCCTGATTCCGGCTCGTCTGACTATTTGCTTTGGCTCCTGACTCAGCTCGTCTGACTACCAGCTCTGGTTTTGACTCCTGGCTTGTTATTTGACTTGTGGACATTTTATAATTTTTTGCTATTAATAAAGGTGTGATTATTTTTGCACTTCTCGTCTCAGTCTGATTCCTGGCACCCTGACAAGAGGAGACAGCCAGTCTCTCTCCCCAGCGGCGGAACCTGTTCCCGGGAGAGGAGACAGCCGGTCTCTCTCCCCAGTGGCAGAGCCATTTCCAGGGAGCGGAAGTAGCCCACCTCTCTCCCTAGTGGCGGAACCCGTGGGAGAAATGCAAAGGGAGAGAATGGCACTCGGAAAGGATGGCAGGCCAGCCTCCTCCCCACCGACTATGGGCCCTAGATCTTGGGAGGCTGGTGTCCAGGGGAAGTGAGGAGTAACACCACCGTTAGGATCTAGCTGGGTCTGCCGGACTTTAGGGGGGCATTGTCATGGATACCAAACTGCCCAGGCCACCCTCCCTCAATATTGGATTGCTTTGTTCCCCAAACTCCCCTTTCCCTTGTATCCTCACTGCTTGTACTTTGTCATGGAAAGAGCTGATCTCTGGCCGCTTGGCCCCTTCCCGGCTGGCCGTGCTTATGGAACTATTCACCGGCCCCGCAACCTAGGGATCCCCGGTGAACTGTAACCTAGGTCGCTCCTGAGGCGCTTCCCCATAGAGCTCCGCTCTTTTGGGGATTTGTTGTGCCTTTGGTGGTCAGGGGCTGGGGTGATTGCTGAGGGGGAGCTCACTCGGGAACCGGGGGTTTTGGTCACCCCCACCTCAGTACTTTTGCCAGGCTGCTGCTCCGGTCCCCAGTAACAGATCATGTCGCTTTTTGGACTGTAGGATCTTGGGACCAAGAGCTTTCCAACGACACTGTACGCTGCTCCCCCAGGATCACCCCGAAACCGCAACCTAGATACTGTGGGGGTCTCTATGTGGCTATGGCTCCTATGGAGGTGCCAGCCTGTCTGGAGGGGCGGGAATGGCGGGATCAGATAAGGCTCTTATCAAGATGAGAAGGTGTATATAAGCTGTGTGGTTTTCCCAATAAAATCTGTTTGTGTTTTACCTTAATACTGGTCTTGTCTGGTTATTAGGGTGGGCTACTTGCGATAATCACTTTCCAGCTATACAGCTACAGGTTACAGGGAGAAAGCAGGATCTTTTGGCAGAGATACCCAGTCGGGGTATTCTGGGTCCGTCACAATAACGTTATTTGAATATCTATGGACTGACGCCCTTATATATTTATTGCATACAAAGGCCAACCCTATAGTGCTGCACTTGATTCATCATTGCTCCCTATATATTCATATGTTTTTACTTGTATACCACCTGACCCTGTGGCTATCTTGGTTCAGTGCTATCCAGATCCACCTCCCCCTTCCTATATATTGTCTCCTAGTGAGATTTGCCAATTAACCTGCTGCTAGTGGGCATGTCCCTTGAGAGTGAACATAGAACCTCTGTTTAGCTACACTAAGAACTCTGATTCATTGTTGAGACCAGTATCTTATGCCCTTTTAAAGGTAAAGACCTCCTTCCCCTGGTTGTGGTTTTACCGAATGCACAACAGAATGAGCTGAATAGTCATTGGCGTGGACCTGTCCTCTTTGATCTTGCTTCAGTGAACTATCCTGTTTAAGTCTGAGCTTTAATACGTTCGGGAGGCTGCCTTCCAGCAGTCTCATAAGCCAACCGGATGATGATTTTCAGCCAGAAAGACAGAGAGGTAGCAGTTGCTACCTCTCCTCTCCCCTTTCAGAATAGACGACAAACAAGGACAATGTTTGTCTGAAGTCTTTAGTTGCTTTTAGATAAAACTTTAAAGCACGAACTACATCAAGGTTGTGTAACAGACTTCCTTGTTAGAAACTGGATTAGGACATAGAGAAGGAAAAACTATTTCCTGGTTAATATTCTTATTGGAAACCACTTTTGGAAGAAAACCAGGTTTGGTACGTAAAACGACCTTATCTGTATGGAACACCAGATAGGGTGAATTACACTGCAAAGCAGACAATTCAGAAACTCTTCTAGCAGAAGAAATAGCTACCAAAAACAAAACTTTCCAAGATAGCAACTTAATATCTATGGAATGTAGAGGTTCAAACGGAACCCCTTGAAGAACTGAAAGAACTAAATTTAGACTCCATGGAGGAGTCACAGGTCTGTAGACAGGCTTGATTCTGACTAAAGCCTGTACAAACGCCTGAACATCTGGCACGGCTGCCAGACGCTTGAGCAGATATCTGTCCTTTTAAGGAACTAGCTGACAGACCTTTCTCCAATCCTTCTTGGAGAAAAGATAGTAACCTTGGAATCCTAATCTTACTCCATGAGTAACCCTTGGATTCGCACCAACAAAGATATTTCCGCCATATCTTATGGTAAATTTTCCTGGTAACAGGCTTTCTAGCCTGAATCAGAGTATCTATAACTGATTCAGAGAACCCACGCTTAGCAAGAATTAAGCGTTCAATCTCCAAGCAGTCAGTTGCAGAGAAACTAGGTTTGGATGCTTGAATGGACCTTGGATTAGAAAGTCCTGCCTCAAAGGTAGCTTCCATGGTGGAGCCGATGACATATTCACCAGGTCTGCATACCAAGTCCTGCGTGGCCACGCAGGAGCTAACAGAATTACCGAAGCCTTCTCCTGCTTGATCCTGGCTACTAGCCGAGGGAGAAGAGGAAACGGTGGAAAGACATAAGCTAGATTGAACGACCAAGGTGCCACTAAGGCATCTACCAATGTTGCCTTGGGATCCCTGGACCTGGACCCGTAACGTGGAACTTTGGAGTTCTGGCGTGACGCCATCAGATCCAGATCTGGAAGACCCCATAGTTGGGTTAACTGGGCAAAAACCTCCAGGTGAAGTTCCCACTCCCCCGGATGGAAAGTCTGACGACTCAGATAATCCGCCTCCCAGTTGTCCACTCCTGGGATGTGAATTGCTGATAGATGGCAGGAGTGATCCTCTGCCCATTTGATGATCTTGGATACCTCCCTCATCGCCAGGGAACTCTTTGTTCCTCCCTGATGATTGATGTACGCTACAGTCGTGATGTTTTCCGACTGAAATCTGATGAATTTGGCCTCCGCTAACTCAGGCCTGGAGCGCATTGAATATCGCTCTCAATTCCAAAATGTTTATCGGGAGAAGAGATTCTTCCCGAGACCATAGACCCTGAGCTTTCAGGGAGTCCCAGACCACGCCCCAGCCTAAGAGACTGGCGTCGGTTGTGACAATGATCCACTCTGGTCTGCGGAAACTCATTCCCTGAGACAGGTGATCCTGAGACAACCACCAGAGGAGTGAGTCTCTGGTTTTTTGGTCCATTTGTATTTGGGGAGACAAAGCTGCATAATCCCCATTCCACTGTTTGAGCATGCACAGTTGCAGTGGTCTTAGATGAATTCGAGCAAAAGGAACCACGTCCATTGCCGAAACCATTAGTCCTATTACCTCCATGCACTGAGACACGGAGGGTTGAGGAATGGCATGAAGAACTCGACAAGTGTTCGAAAGTTTTAACTTCCTGACCTCTGTCAGAAAGATTTTCATTTCTACTGAGTCTATTATTGTTCCCAGGAAGGGAACCCTTGTGAACGGGGACAGAGAATTCTTTTCTACGTTCACCTTCCACCCGTGAGACCTTAGAAAGGCCAGAACAATGTCTGTATGAGCCTTTGCCTTGTGAAAGGACGACGCTTGAATTAAGATGTCGTCTAAGTAAGGTGCTACTGCAATGCCCCTTGGTCTTAGCACAGCTAGAAGGGACCCTAGCACCTTTGTGAAAATTCTGGGAGCAGTGGCCAATCCGAAGGGAAGAGCCACGAACTGGTAATGCTTGTCCAGAAAGGCGAACCTCAGGAACTGATGGTGATCTTTGTGGATAGGAATATGCAGGTACGCATCCTTTAAGTCCACGGTAGTCATATATTGACCCTCCTGGATCATTGGTAAGATTGTCCGAATGGTTTCCATTTTGAATGATGGAACTCTGAGGAATTTGTTTAGGATTTTTAAGTCCAGGATTGGTCTGAAAGTTCCTTCCTTTTTGGGAACTACAAACAGGTTTGAGTAAAAACCCAGTCCTTGTTCTGCTGTTGGAACTGGGTGTATCACTCCCAGTTTTAGAAGGTCTTCTACGCAACGTAAGAATGCCTGTCTCTTTATCTGGTCTAAAGACAAGCGAGAAATGTGGAACCTTCCCCTTGGAGGAAGGTCCTTGAATTCCAGAAGGTACCCCTGAGTGACAATTTCTAACGCCCAGGGATCCGGCACATCTCTTGCCCAAGCCTGAGCAAAGAGAGAAAGTCTGCCCCCTACTAGATCCGGTCCCGGATCGGGGGCTACCCTTTCATGCTGTCTTGGTAGCAGCAGCAGGCTTCTTGGCCTGTTTACCCTTGTTCCAGCCTTGCAAGGGTTTCCATGCTGGTTTGGGCTGGGAAGCATTACCCTCTTGCTTAGTGGCTGTAGAGGAAGAAGCAGGTCCGTTCCTGAAATTGCGAAAGGAACGAAAATTAGACTTGTTTTTAGCTTTGAAAGGTCTATCTTGTGGAAGGGCATGGCCCTTTCCCCCAGTGATATCTGAGATAATCTCTTTCAACTCTGGCCCGAATAGGGTCTTACCCTTGAAAGGAATATTAAGCAATTTTGTTTTGGACGACACATCCGCCGACCAAGATTTTAGCCAAAGCGCTCTGCGCGCCACGATTGCAAAACCAGAATTTTTCGCCTCTAATTTAGCTAACTGAAAAGCGGCATCTGTGATGAAAGAATTAGCCAACTTCAGGGTGTGAATTCTGTCCATGACCTCATCATAAGAAGTCTCCTTCTGGAGTGAGTTTTCTAGTTCCTCAAACCAAAAAGCCGCTGCAGTGGTTACAGGAATAATGCAAGAAATTGGTTGAAGAAGAAAACCTTGTTGAACAAATATTTTCTTAAGTAAACCTTCTAATTTTTTATCCATAGGATCTTTGAAAGCGCAACTATCCTCTATTGGTATAGTCGTGCGCTTAGCTAGAGTTGAAACTTCCCCCTCTACCTTAGGGACCGTCTGCCACGCGTCCCTTCTGGGGTCAACAATGGGGAACATTTTCTTAAATATAGGGGGGGGGGGAACAAAGGGTACACCTGGTCTCTCCCACTCCCTAGTTACGATATCCGCCACCCTCTTAGGTATCGGAAAAGCGTCAGTGTGTACCGGGACCTCTAAGAATTTGTCCATTTTACAAAAATTTTCTGGGACCACCAAGGGGTCACAATCATCAAGTGTAGCCAGGACCTCCTTAAGCAGGGCGCGGAGGTGTTCTAGCTTAAATTTAAATGCTATGGTATCTGGCTCTGCCTGCTGAGAAACTTTTCCTGTGTCAGAAATTTCTCCCTCAGACAGGGCCTCCCTCACCGCCAAGTCAGATTGTTGTGAGGGCACTACAGATAAATTATCCGCTGCGTCCGATTGCTCATTTTCTGTATTTAAAACTGAGCTATCGCGCTTCCTTGGAAATGCTGGCAGTTTGGATAAAAATGCTGCGAGAGAATTATCCATTACTGCTGCTAACTGTTGCAAAGTAATAGGGATCGATGCGCTAGAGGTACTGGGCATCGCTTGCGCGGGCATAACTGGTGTCGACACAGAAGGAGAGGATAGAGTACTATCCTCACTACCTTCAGCTAAAGAAACATCTTGGGCTACATTTTTAAGTGTCACTGTATGGTCCTTAAACTGCTTGGACGCTATAGCACACTTCAAACATAAATTCAATGGGGGTACCGCCATGGCTTTTAAACATATAGAACAATGGCTATCTGAAGGCTCAGACATGTTTGACAGACTTAGACAGCACTATAATGCAAGAAAAAATACTTTTTGAAAAAACGTTACTGTGTCTTTAAATAATAAAAGTGCACACTTTATTACCAAAACATCAAATAACCATCAAATAAACATCCGATCTTAATGAAATTTTCACCACATTATCCTAATGCTTTGGAAAGATTGCACACACATTTTCAGATCAATTAACCCCTTAATGCCCAAACCGGAGCTAAAAACGGCAGTTAACCGGTTATAAACACTACAGCACGATGCCACAGCCTCTACTGTGGCTTTTACCTTCCTTAGGGATTATTTGAAGAAGAAATAAGCCTCTCTGAAGTCCCCTCTGAGGTCTCTGGACTACACGTGAAGCTGCATGAACTGTCTAGCAAAAACAACTGCGCAACTGAGGCGCGAAAATGAGGCCCCCTCCTTCTTCATTCCAGAGTGATGGGGCCTTTGAGGTAGATTAGGTGTCTAATCAAGTGCCAGGCGAAATAAAAAACCCCATAAGCGTTTTATAAGTCTCAAAAACACCATATCCATTCTTAAATCATGCTAATAAGCAATCGATTAAGCCCAAAATAGTGTCAACCAGAATTAAGCCCTTAATTTAAGCCATCATTTTATACAGAGTCTGAGAAAAATGGCTTACATACCCCTGTGGGGATTTCTGACAGTCTTCTAGCATTACTGGGTCTTGTTAGAAAAATGACTGATCATACCTGAAGCAGTTAAGCCTGCAAACTGTTCCCCCCAACTGAAGTTCTCCGGTATTCAACAGTCCTGCGTGGGAACAGCAATGGATTTTAGTTACTGGTGCTAAAATCATATTCCTCTCAGCAGAAATCTTCATCTCTTTCTGCTTCAGAGTAAATAGTACAAGCCGGCACTATTTTAAAATAGCAAACTTTTGATAGAAGAAATAAAAAATACAAATCTAACACCACAAACTCTTTACCCTCCCGTGGAGATGCTAATTGTTAGAGCGGCAAAGAGAATGACTGGGGGGGCGGAGCCTGAGGGGAGCTATATGGACAGCTCTGCTGTGTGCTCTCTTTGCCACTTCCTGTAGGGATTGAGAATATCCCACAAGTAAGGATGAAGCCGTGGACCGGATACACCAATGTAAGAGAAATGGTAACTCTTCTCGTTCTCCTGAACTCCCAGGCTGTACCCTAACTCGAGAGATGTATCTGTAGAACTAATGTCTAACAGGGACGAATAAAGAACACCACAGAAGACTGGAGTGATGAATAATCCACCAGGACAGAGACTGTTTCATAGAGGAGTAAAAACAAAACACAGATTATAATCTCTGCACTCTAAAAATAGAACACGCCAAGGGAAAAAACATCTGATAATGAAAACATTCACCCAAAACCTCCGAACAAATCATGGAAGAGAAAACAAGCTGTTTGTAACTTGGGATCTTAATTGATCTGAAAAAAAAAATTAATGGTATTAGTCTAAAAGACTCTCAGAATAAAACTCAAATTTATTCTCCAAAATATTTTACAGATATGGAAACACTATACATAACACTATACAAAGAACTTCTCAGAACCTTTGTAAAAATTCTCTGAGCTATCATAATTTCCAAAGGAAGAGCCATAAACTGAAACTTAGGAACTGATAGTAGTCATGAAGAATAGGAATATGAAGGAAAGTATCCCTCAAATCTATTATGAACATAAATGAACACTGAATAATTAGGGCACAAGGGACTGAAATAGATTCCAACTTGCAAATAGGATCTCAAATCTGATTAAGTTTTTAAGATCCAGAATAGGTCTCAAAGTTTTCTCCTTCTTGGAAAAAAACATAAATTATGCTTACCTGATAATTTCCTTTTCTTCTGATGGAAAGAGTCCACAGCTGCATTCATTACTTTTGGGAAATAAGAACCTGGCCACCAGGAGGAGGCAAAGACACCCCAGCCAAAGGCTTAAATACTCCTCCCACTCCCCTTATCTCCCAGTTATTCTGCCGAGGAACAAGGAACAGAAAAAGAAATATCAGAGTGAAAGGTGCCAGAAGAATAATAAGGACTCTTTCCATCAGAAGAAAAGGAAATTATCAGGTAAGCATAATTTATGTTTTTCTTCTTAAATGGAAAGAGTCCACAGCTGCATTCATTACTTTTGGTAAAACAATACCCAAGCTATAGAGGACACTGAATGCCAAGACGGGAGGGTACAATAGGCGGCCCATACTGAGGGCACCAGACCTGAACCTCTACCCAATAAAAAACCCTGCTTCGTCCGAAGCTGAGAATATTTTAAGAGGAAAAGCCCCAAAGACCCTGACTCGCAGTCAGTCCAGAAGCCAAACTAGAGACCGTAAACGGACCCGACTGAGCCAAAAGTCCTCCAGGAGACACCGTCGCCCAACAGACGGTCACCCACCGCTCACCCCCCACAAATGAAGGGGACACCAGCCGAAACCCCCAAGGGGACAAGGCAAAGGAGAACCTGAGGAAAGCGAAAGGTCCCCTAATACAAAAAAGAACACTTTCAAGAGTGAGCCCAGCTCACTGAGACCCAAAGGGGCCCAAACAGGGAAAGGAGGCCATGCCTATACCAAGCGAAACCCAGAATAAGACCGGGCACAGAGACAGAACAGACGTCTCTCCAACATCCTGCAAGCACGGAATGCAACTGAAGAGGCAAAGTCCTCCCAGTGTCTGACCACAGAATACCAAAGCATTCGCCATGAAAAAGTGTGTAATACACCCAAGTGAAAAACCCCAAGTTTGAGAACACAGTGTCCATAACAGGACGACACAGAGGGTACTTGTGAAGAGGAAGAAGCAGTCGAGCAAGAAACAGACTGCAAAAGCAACCCCCAGACAGAGGGCACGCTCCAGGCAACCTAAGTCGCCGGACCTACACACAGGCCCCTAAAAAGGGGAACATCAAACATCAATCGAGGCCCCCCGAGAAGGGGAGAATACTCTCAGAACCCAAAGGAAGAGTAAACCCTCTTCTGAAATCAATGGAGCAAGTTGAAAGGAAAATCTATACCCTAGCAGACTGAGCTAACAGAATAGACTCAACAAGGCTCACACATCCAGAGGAGACTGCGATAGAATGCAGCTCCTTAGACGGCTCGGCCATCCTGACCTGCAGACCCACACCCAGCTGGACCAACCCAGCCTCAGCCTCCAAGACAGGGGAACAAAAGAATCCAGAAACAGGTACAGGAACGAGCGTAAGGATAGCACAGCCATCCCTACAGAGTACAAGTACAACCCGACTCTGAAAACAGACAGCAAGGCCAAAGACCTAAGGATCTATCAAAATAAAGGCCCAATAAGTCTGACTTGGAGCCCGCAAGACCCCAGGGGGAACCCATCCCACCTTTCTGCCTCCCATCCAGGAGAAGCACCAAGCAAGGACTAACTCCATAGGGAGGAAAATATCTCCTAAAGGAAAGAGATGATGCCGGAAGGGCAACAACTGTACTCAAGGCCCGAAATCACCGGATAATGGAAAGAGACATTCCCAACAAAGATGTCCTAGAAAAGGACCCCCCTACAAGTAGTTTGTCAAGCAGAGGCACAGCGAACCCATTCGCCTGCAGAGCAGGGAATCCATGGGAACACTGGCAAGCTGACCATGGGAATGCAACCCTAAGGCACACCAGACATTGGACATCCAGCGCCAGCAACTGGGTATGAACCAACAACCCTTAAGGCACAAGCCACACAGCTAACCACCAGATGATGGTGGCAAAGAGTAAAAAATACTCTGAAAACCTGGCCAACCATGAGCAAGTTAGGTAGATGGACCAAGGACATAGCCCAAGTTTCCACTACCATGGAACACCCCGACCAGCCCTGAGATCCAAGATTCCAAAACTACCCAAGACTGGGTCAGTAAAAAGGCCAAGCAAAGCTTCAGCAACCGGAAATCTCGGAGAAAGACAGGTCAGGGCACCTAATTGTTCAGACAAACCTTACCCTAGAACTAAACACCCCAACTGGCCAAAAAGCCAGACACAAGAGATACGGATGCATATCCAGAGAATCCGGATAGCGAGAAGAATTCGAAAGCCCCGACCAAAGGAAGGAACCACTCCTTGCTCCAAGGAGCAAGGCTAGAAGTCGTATGAAGATACTTCTCAGAGCCTTAAGGACAACCAATGGATACCTCGAGGTAAAAAAAACCCTACTAGCAGGACTAGTCTCCTTATCACCTCCGGAACAAGCAGAGGACACAAGTTAGAAAAAAGGCACTAAGCCTACCCAGCTCCGGAAAACCCTGAGCTAAACAAAGTTCCCGCAGGGAACAACCATCACCCGGAAACACAGATCCCTAAAAGGAGATCCAACTCACCCAGAGACAATGGAAGAAGACCCAAAGGTCTCTTATAACTCAGACAGACAATACACATCAAACAGTAAGAGCTGTATCTAGATACACTATAAACAGCGTACGCGTACACCTGCAAGGTGTCAAGAGCTGCAACTGGTTTCAAACTGCAGCTATCCTGTACAAGCTGTTGGATCAAGCCCAAAAGGACAAATCCAGTGGCCTAAAAATGAAGGCCAAACCGCTCAACTGCGGTAAGGGGCGTTAAGCCCTCCAATCCTCCACCACATGGGGGGAGGAAAACTCTAAGTTCTGATGAGATCAGATGTCAGATAGAATGACGCAGTGGAAAAACTCCCCTGCCCGGCCATCTATGACTGAAGGCTATAAGGACTGAAACAATCCTTCCTGCCTCACAGACCCACAGGTCCTCTCGAATGCTTAGTTGAACAATAATAACCTGAGCACTCTACCGAACCAGCCGAGGAGAACAGTGCCACATGTCTGAACAGCGGCAAGACCGAACAAACCCAACAGGACCAGCCAGCACCTAGGGTCCAAACCGGCAAGCTGCATAAATTCTCCTTCATAAGGGAAAAAACAGAAAACAGACATTTTTAACATATGACTAACATGTCCAAAACAACTTCCGAAGAAGTAATAAAGAGTATCAATCCCAGAAGGTTCCCGAAGGAAACAAAAACAAATAAAAGACATACCAGATATAAATAAAATATAAGGCAACCCGGAGGTTAACGCCCAAAAAGACACAGGCCTACCCACAGGACCAGCCAAACGGAGCCCTATTTTTCAAAAACTGTGAAAGATCTCAAACAAATGACAATCAGGAGATTACTTCATCCCCACACGTCTAATAAGGTGCACCATTCAAATTAGCAGACTGAAAATCCCCATATCTGGTAACGATAGGGTCATTCAATAACTGAAAACATGTCTGAGCAATACGCAAAGGCGTGCAATCCTGTAACGAAAGGCACAACACTCAGAGACAGTTACACCCGAACTGTAGAGGCCCTCCCCAAGGCGGAAGGCCAGGGACAATAGGGCACGAGCACATTCTTAAACAAACGTCTGGACTCTGCAGACGAACAATCGCCAACATTATGTGGAAGCGAAAATGTGCTGCAACCTCCAGGGCGAACACGTCACCCTGCATGGAGGAATCAGAAACTGGGTTTCCCGCATGTGTAGAAGTATGAATTGGTAGGGAACTCCGAGCCCGAGGAACCAGGCGCTCTGAAATGGCATACGGAACAAAACCTGTTTGACATGTGTCAACGAGGCCAATTCGGATTCGTCACCGGACACAGAATCTGAATCTGAAATCAAAATAGTCTCTGTATCAGAATCCTCCGTAACTTAATCTGAAACGAGCACAGTCTACGCATCAGAATCCTCCATAACTGGATAGAGGAAATATCAATATGGACTAAAGTATGAAAACAAAAACGGCAACTGACACCCACAATGGCTGGGGCACTCACCACCTCCTATGAACAGACCCCTGCGAACTAGAATATCTCCTTCGCCACACAGTCAGTATTGCGGAAATGGGTAACGGAACGGAACCACACCCGAACACAAGGTGAACCGAATAGTCCAAAAAAGCGTGCCCAACCAAAAGGCCGCGTCACTTCCAAAGGCCTCAAAGTTCCAACCATGAGCCCATAAACATCACTAATAAGCAGGTTGAATCACATAACAAACATGATTATAAACCCCCCTGTTCAATAACCCCCCTCAGGAGATATTAACCCTCGATTCCAAGATACTAACAGAGACTCACTAAGACCCTTATGTCATATAGTTAGACCCGCAAAGGTGTGTAACCTCATGGGAAAACATTCATATTACAGTACATTGACGATAAAGTAAAATGAAACGATCTTACTGGAATCTACGCCATGGAACAGGAACACAGCCTTTCAAGTGTGACGAATAGTGGCATAGCCTCCGCCATGGACTTGAGAGAAGAAAGCAGGCAGTGGAGCGAAGTTCAACAACGCCGATTGCTTGAGGAGCTGCTGTGAGTCGGGATGGTTTCGCAGAAAGACTCTCCCTGCATCTCCGGACTCTTAACTTTCATCCAAGCCCTCACTGAGAGACTGACAGGACTACTTAAAACTCCTGTCCCATGCCGAAGAGTACTACCCTCCATAAGAGACATCTTAAAAACAAAAATAAAAACTTTTGACACGTCTCTGCCAACCTCCTGGGACGAAAGGCAAAGAATGACTGGGTGATAAGGGGAGTGGGAGCCTTTGGCTGGGGTGTCTTTGCCTCCTCCTGGTGGCCAGGTTCTTTTTTCCCAAAAGTAATGAATGCAGCTGTGGACTCTTTCCATTTAAGAAGAAAAAGACAAAATAAAATCCTTTATTTCAAAACACTGGAACCAGAAATACCTTTCTAGGTTCTAGGCTGAGGGCTTTCTGAAAAAAGGGAGAACTTAACTTGAAATCCAGCAAAAAAACTGAATCCAGAGATTCCTGACATGCTGTTACTAAGCCCTTTGAAAAGGGAGTAACCTACTCTATACTAAATTAGAATCTGGAATGGGGGTTCAAAAAATTTGTCAGATGAAGGCTTCAAAAATTGACCTTATTCCAAACACTAGGCTTCTAGGCAGCTTTGGAAAAGTCTAAACTTTGTGAAAGAAGAAAGATTTAGGTTCCTAGATCAACTAAAGATTAAATAAATATTTTCCTTTAGATTTCATATCTTGGAAGAAGCACATATTCTCCAGACACAGCAGTAAAAAATTACATTCTAACCAAGGTCAAATAAAGCCTTACCCAGAAAAGACAGAAATAAAAATCCACCATAAGAACCATATCTGCCGACCATGAACTGAGACACAGAGCTCTAACAGAGAAATTTATGTTATAATTGTGTGTATGATGGTGTGGAAAAGTGCTATGTAATGGATATCCGTATACCTTTATAGAAGGAAGATAAATGTTAATTCAGCCCCGCTATAGAAGGGGCTTAAAACAGAGAGGACTTTAGTAAAACTGGATGGTTGTGAATATGTGACTGGTCTCAACGGGGAACAATATAATTTTCAACAGGGGAAATAGAAGCATATCGCTACAATCCCTAATTATTGTATTAAGAAATCTATAAGTTCACCCGCTACAATCCATTTTTAAGCACCGCTACAGCTAGCTGTTTTATTATCCATTCAGAGCAATTTCATCTTTAGTATACATTGTATCCAAAATATAATATATTACTAGTCTTCCTATCTATAGAGAATTTGCCTCACATTGAAACGCACAATTCAGATGTTATATTTCACTCTGGAGAGTTTAAGTGTTTTTAAACTAGTATGATTGTATAGTGATCCAATAAAGATAAGGTATGAATGGATATTTTGTGATTTTTCCTTTATCTTGAACTTCAGTTCTATTTGAATCTTTCTCTATATGAATCAGGGGTAAGCAAGTACAACGACAAATCAGCAGGTGAAGACTAAGGTCCATGCAACATCTGTGGCAGTCTGATCCGACAGAAGGCTACGGGGCAAGTCCCCGTGACACCTGTGGCAGGCTTGCGACTAACCCTCAGAGGGTGTTTTTTTCTGTGACTGCCCAGTTCTCCAAGCTCCCCTCTCTTCTTTCCTGGCTGTGTGAGGGGGAGAAAAAAAACATGTCTCTCTTTCAACAAAGAATCTGGAGCACCTCTATTCTTCACCTACTCCTGTGGCGGCAAATATAAGACTAGGATACCAGATAGGTAAGAGGGATTAAAAGCTTATGGAATGTTGGGTATATTTGCCTCCTCCTAGTGACCAGGAATCCAATGCCACAGGTTATGGCTTGAGTACACTCAATACCTTATGAAAGAAAACTGCTAAACATGGAGTATTTTTGGTATGTCACACTACTAATCTATAATGAGCTATGGTTTAATGTATTGACCCTATTATTTACTCTATGTAAATGGACAATTCATTAGGCCTGTGTCACAGTATATCCATCTATTTAACAGACACATTTAATTGCCTATACAAAAAACATAATTTATGTAAGAACTTACCTGATAAATTCATTTCTTTCATATTAGCAAGAGTCCATGAGCTAGTGACGTATGGGATATACATTCCTACCAGGAGGGGCAAAGTTTCCCAAACCTTAAAATGCCTATAAATACACCCCTCACCACACCCACAATTCAGTTTAACGAATAGCCAAGAAGTGGGGTGATAAGAAAAAAGTGCGAAAGCATATAAAATAAGGAATTGGAATAATTGTGCTTTATACAAAAAAATCAAAACCACCACAAAAAAGGGCGGGCCTCATGGACTCTTGCTAATATGAAAGAAATGAATTTATCAGGTAAGTTCTTACATAAATTATGTTTTCTTTCATGTAATTAGCAAGAGTCCATGAGCTAGTGACGTATGGGATAATGATTACCCAAGATGTGGATCTTTCCACACAAGAGTCACTAGAGAGGGAGGGATAAAATAAAGACAGCCAATTCCTGCTGAAAATAATCCACACCCAGAATAAAATTTTAATGAAAAAACATAAGCAGAAGATTCAAACTGAAACCACTGCCTGAAGTACGTTTCTACCAAAAACTGCTTCAGAAGAAGAAAACACATGAAAATGGTAGAATTTAGTAAAAGTATGCAAAGAGGACCAAGTTGCTGTTTTGCAAATCTGATCAACCGAAGCTACATTCTTAAACGCCCAGGAAGTAGAAACTGACCTAGTAGAATGAGCTGTAATCCTTTGAGGCGGAGTGTTACCCGACTCAACATAGGCATGATGAAATAAAGATTTCAACCAAGATGCCAAAGAAATGGCAGAAGCTTTCTGGTCTTTTCTAGAACCGGAAAAGATGACAAATAGACTAGAAGTCTTTCGGAAAGACTTAGTAGCTTCAACATAATATTACAAAGCTCTAACAGCATCCAAAGAATGCAATGATTTCTCCTTAGAATTCATAGGATTAGGACATAATGAAGGAACCACAATTTCTCTACTAATGTTGTTAGAATTCACAACCTTAGGTAAAAAATTCAAAAGAAGTTCGCAGCACCGCCTTATCCTGATGCAAAATCAGAAAAGGAGACTCACAAAAAAGAGTAGATAATTCAGAGACTCTTCTGGCAGAAGAGATGGCCAAAAGAAACAAAACTTTCCAAGAAAGTAATATAACGACCAAAGAATGCATGGGTTCAAAAGGAGAAGCTTGAAGAGCCCCCAGAACCAAATTCAAACTCCAAAGAGGAGAAATTGACTTAATGACAGGTTTTATACGAACCAAAGCTTGTACAAAACAATGAATATCAGGAAGATTAGCAATCCTTCTGTGAAAAAGAAAGAGCAGAGATTTGTCTTTCAAGAAACTTGCGGACAAACCTTTATCTAAACCATCCTGAAGAAATATAAGTCTTCCAGACTCTATAATATATCTCTCTAGATACAGATTTACGAGCCTGTCACATAGTATCAATCACAGAGTCAGAGAAACCTCTTTGACCAAGAATCAAGCGTTCAAACTCCACACCTTAAAATTAAGGTTTTGAGATCCTGATGGAAAAAAGAACCTTGAGACAGAAAGACTGGTCTTAACGGAAGAGTCCACAGCTGGCAAGAGGCCATCCGGACAAGATCCGCATACCAAAACCTGTGAGGCCATGCTGGAGCTACCAGCAGGACAAACGAGCATTCCTTTAGAATATTAGAGAATACCCTTGGAAGAAGAACTAGAGGCGGAAAGATATAGGCAGGATGACACTTGTAAGGAAGAGATAATGCATCCACTGCCTCCGCCCGAGGATCCCTGGATCCGGACAGATACCAGGGAAGTTTCTTGTTTAGATGAGAAGCCATCAGATCTATTTCTGAGAGTTCCCACATTTGAACAATCTGAGGAAATACCTCTGGGTGAAGACCATTCGCCCAGGTGCAACGTTTGGCGACTGAGATAATCCGCTTTCCAATTGTCCATACCTGGGATATGAACCGCAGAGATTAGACAGGAGCTGGATTCCGCCCAAACCAAAATTCGAGATACTTCTTTCATAGCCAGAGGACTGTGAGTCCCTCCTTGATGATTGATGTATGCCACAGTTGTGACATTGTCTATCTGAAAACAAATGAACAACTCTCTCTTCAGAAGAGGCCAAGACTGAAGAGCTCTGAAATTGCACGGAGTTCCAAAATATTGATCGGAAATCTCACCTCCTGAGATTCCCAAACCCCTTGTGCCGTCAGATACCCCCACACAGCTCCCCAACCTGTAAGACTTGCATCTGTTGAGATTATAGTCCAGGTCGGAAGAACAAAGAAGCCCCCTGAACTAAACGATGGTGATCTGCCCACCATGTCAGAGAGTGTCGTATAATCGGTTTAAAGATATTAATTGAGATATCTTTGAGTAATCCCTGCACCATTGGTTCAGCATACAGAGCTGAAGAGGTCGCATGTGAAAACGAGCAAAGGAGATCGCATCTGATGCGGCAGTCCTAAGACCTAAAATGTCCATGCATAAGGCTACCAAAGGGAATGATTGTGACTGAAGGTTTTGACAAGCTGATATCAATGTTAAACTTCTCTTGTCTGACAAGGACAGAGTCATAGACACTGAATCTATTCTAGAAACCTAAAAAGGTTACACTTGTCTGAGGAATCAATGAACTGATTGGTAAATTGATCCTCCAACCATGAACTTGAAGAAACAACACAAGTCGATTCGTATGAGATTCTTCGAAAATGAGAAGACTGAGCAAGTACCCAGATATTGTCCAATAAGGAAATACCAAAAAACCCTGTTCTCTGATTACAGAAAGAAGGGCACCGAGAACCTTTGAAAAAAATTCTTGGAACTGAGGCTAGGCCAAACGGTAGAGCCACAAAACTGGTAATGCTTGTCTAAAAAGAGAATCTCAGACACTAAAAGTGATCTGGATGAATCGGAATATGTAGATACACATCCTGTAAATCTATTGTAGACATTTAATGCCCTTGCTAAACAAAAGGCAGGACAGTCCTACAGTAACCATCTTGAATGTTGGTATCCTTACATAACGATTCAATATTGATAGATCCGGAACTGGTCTGAAGGAATTGACCTTCTTTGGTACAATGAAGAGATAAAATAAAACCCCAGCCCCTGTTCCAGAACTGGAACTGGCATAATTACTCCAGCCAACTCTAGATCTGAAACACATTTCAGAAATGCTGAGCCTTTGCTGTGTTAACTGGGACACGGGAAAGAAAAAAATCTCTTAGCAGGAGGCCTTAACTGAAGCCAATTCTGTACCTTTCTGAAACAATGTTCTGAAACCAGAAATTGAGAACGGAATTGATCAAAATTTCTTTGAAGAAAACCTAATCTGCCCCATACCAGCTGAGCTGGAATAAGGTCCGCACCTTCATGGGTACTTAGGAGCTGGCTATAGGTTTTCTAAAAGGCTTGGATATATTCCAAACTGGAAATAGTTTCCAAACTGATACCGCTCCTGAGAATGAAGGATCAGGCTTTTGTTCCTTATTGTGAGGAAAGGAACGAAATGATTATTAGACCTAAATTTACCTTAGATTTTTTATCCTTTGGAAAAAAAGTTCCCTTCCTTCCAGAAACAGTTGAAATAATAATTTATTACCCTGGAAAGAAAGGGAAAGCAAAGTTGACTTAGAAGACATATCAGTATTCCAAGTTTAATCCATAAAGCTTTTCTAGCTAAAATAGCTAGAGACATATACCTGACATCAACTCTAATGATATCAAAAGATGGTATCACCAATAAAATTATTAGCATGTTATAGAATAATAAAAATGCTATAAAATTATGATCTGTTACTTGTTGCGCTAAAGCTTCTAACCAAAAAGTTGAAGCTGCAGCAACATCCGCTAAAAATATAGCAAGTCTAAGAAGATTACCTGAACATAAGTAAGCTTTTCTTAGAAAGGATTCAATTTTCCTATCTAAAGGATCCTTAAATGAATTACTATCTGCCGTAGGAATAGTAGCACATTTAGCAGGAGTAGAGACAGCCCCATAACCTTAGGGATTTTGTCCCAAAAAAACTCTAATCTGTCAGATGGCACAGGATATAATTGCTTAAACGTTTAGAAGGAGTAAAAGAATTACCCAAATTATTCCATTCCCTGGAAATTACTTCAGAAATAGCATCAGGGAGATTAAACACTTCTGGAATAACTACAGGAGATTTAAAAACCTTATTTAAACGTTTAGATTTAGAATCAAGAGGACCAGAATCCTCTATTTCTAATGCAATTAATACTTCTTTAAATAAAGAACGAATAAATTCCATTTTGAAGAAATACAAAGATTTATCAGCATCAACCTCTGAGACAGAAACCTCTGAACCAGAAGAACCATTATCAGTATCAGAATGATGATGTTCATTTAAAAATTCATCTGAAAAAAGAGAAGTTTTAAAAGACTTTTATGTAAACTAGAAGGAGAAATAACAGACATAGCCTTCTTAATGGATTTAAAAAATAAAATCTCTTATGTTTATCAGGAACACTCTGAAAATTAGATGTTGACGGAACAGCAACAGGTAATGTAACAGTACTAAAGGAAATTTTATCTGCATTAATAAGTTTGTCATGACATGCAATACAAACAACAGCTGGAGAAACAGATACCAAAAATTATAGCAGATACACTTAGCTTGGTAGCTCCAGCAGTAGACAGCGATTTTCCTGTAGTATCTTCTGACTCAGATGCAACGTGAGACATCTTGCAATATGTAAGAGAAAAAACAACATATAAAGCAAAATTGATCAAATTCCTTAAATGACAGTTTCAGGAATGGGAAAAAATGCCAAAGAACAAGCTTCTAGCAACCAGAAGCACTGAAAAAAATAAGACTTAAATAATGTGGAGACAAAAGCGACGCCCTTATTTTTTAGCGCCAAATAAGACGCCCACATTATTTGGCGCCTAAATGCTTTTGGCGCCAAAAATGACGCCACATCCGGAACGCCGACATTTTTGGCGCAAAATAACGTCAAAAAATGACGCAACTTCCGGCGACACGTATGACGCCGGAAACGGAAAAGAATTTTTGCGCCAAAAAAGTCCGCGCCAAGAATGACGCAATAAAATGAAGCATTTTCAGCCCCCGCGAGCCTAACAGCCCACAGGAAAAAAAGAGTCAAATTTTTGAAGGTAAGAAAAAATGATTAATTCAAATGCATTATCCCAAATATGAAACTGACTGTCTGAAAAATAAGGAAAGTTGAACATTCTGAGTCAAGGCAAATAAATGTTTGAATACATATATTTAGAACTTTATAAACAAAGTGCCCAACCATAGCTTAGAGTGTCACAGAAAATAAGATTTACTTACCCCAGGACACTCATCTACATGTTTGTAGAAAGCCAAACCAGTACTGAAACGAGAATCAGCAGAGGTAATGGTATATATAAGAGTATATCGTCGATCTGAAAAGGGAGGTAAGAGATGAATCTCTACGACCGATAACAGAGAACCTATGAAATAGACCCCGTAGAAGGAGATCACTGCATTCAAATAGGCAATACTCTCCTCACATCCCTCTGACATTCACTGCACGCCGAGAGGAAAACCGGGCCCCAACTTGCTGCGGAGCGCATATCAACGTAGAATCTAGCACAAACTTACTTCACCACCTCCATCGGAGGCAAAGTTTGTAAAACTGAATTGTGGGTGTGGTGAGGGGTGTATTTATAGGCATTTTGAGGTTTGGGAAACTTTGCCCCTCCTGGTAGGAATGTATATCCCATACGTCACTAGCTCATGGACTCTTGCTAATTACATGAAAGAAAGAGAGAAGCGCTCAACCTGGGAATGGACGTTAGCATAATAGCTTGCTCTATGACAAAACCCCAAATGTACATTTCAGTTCAGCATAGTGTGAGGCTTTGTCATCACCCTTAGGGAGACTTCCATCAGGGTCATGATTTGCATATATAAAAATAGCTAAAACTGGTTACGAACATTAGCATAATAGCTAGTTACCACCCTAGGAGAAGCCTCTTCTTGCTGTCTCTAAATGTCTGTCCTTTGGCTTTATATGTACCACAGAAAGTTACATAAACTGGCTGAGTTGTTGACTGTTGTGTTGTATCACATTTATTTATATTGTTGTTGATGCTATTATATACACTAGTCTTACTCATGCCTAAACTCATTTTTACATTGTATTACTCTGTGTGATACATTTTTAGTAGTAATGTGTATGCTTTAATTTAGCACATTTTGATCACACTAAACATTTATAGACTCCATTTTATAAAGCTGCTAAATAGCAGCACAACTATCAACACACTAGTGTGAACTGTAGAAAATATGTTAAAAGGAACAGTAAAGGAAAAATTATAAAAATTAACAGAGCAAGCGATTTTAAAACAATCTTCCAATTTACTTCTATTTTCTAATGTGCCTTGTTTTCTTAGTATCCTTTGTTGAAAAGCATACCTTGGTAGGTTCAGGAGCAGCAATGCACTACTGGGAGCTAGCTGCAGATTGGCTCACCTGCCATGTACAGATAGCTCCCAGTAGTGTATTTCTGCTCCTGCCTAGGTGTTCAAAGGATACCAAGAGAATGAAGAACATTTGATAATAGACAGAACATTCAATTTTAAATGTTGACTTTAGTGTCCCTTTAACCTATTGTTTTTATATCAATGGGTTCTTTGGAGTTTGCTTATATATGTAAATGTGCTCACTATAGAGCCAAACTGCAGACATTACCTGATGTGAAGCAGGCATTAATAGAAACACAATAACTGACTACTGGCAAATTAAAAATCAAAATATTTTGCTTTTATGGTTCCTTAAAGGGACAGTTTACTCAAAAATGTTCTCTCCTTTAATTTGTTCCCAATGATCCACTTTACCTGCTGGAGTATATTAAATTATTTACAAGTAGCTCCTTAACCCTTATATTGGCATTTGAAATAGTTGATTTAGCATGTGTTATCCCCACCTATTGTGAAAGTTTGTGGCCGCAGGTCTAAGCTATAGATAAGCTTTGTAAACACAGCCAGCAGAAGAAATTACACTCCCAGTGGGATATAGCAGAGATAAGGTAATACAATGTTGATTTTCCATTGTTCTCCCCAAGTACTGGTGATTGTTTTATGGACAGATAAAAGATAAAGAAACATGTATATGTACACAATGTGATTATACCTACAAGCTCAACCCATTTTATTAGGTTGTGGCTTCAAAACACAAAATCAGAGCTTTAATATACACAAAAAAACTTAAAAAGCAAATTTTCATACATTTTTTACTCTGCAGTTGGTAAAAAAAAAACATAATTTATGTAAGAACTTACCTGATAAATTCATTTCTTTCATATTGGCAAGAGTCCATGAGCTAGTGACGTATGGGATATACATTCCTACCAGGAGGGGCAAAGTTTCCCAAACCTCAAAATGCCTATAAATACACCCCCCACCACACCCACAATTCAGTTTAACGAATAGCCTAGAAGTGGGGTGATAAGAAAGGAGCGAAAGCATCAACAAGGAATTGGAATAATTGTGCTTTATACAAAAAATCATAACCACCACAAAAAAGGGTGGGTCTCATGGACTCTTGCCAATATGAAAGAAATGAATTTATCAGGTAAGTTCTTACATAAATTATGTTTTCTTTCATGTAATTGGCAAGAGTCCATGAGCTAGTGACGTATGGGATAACAAATACCCAAGATGTGGAACTCCACGCAAGAGTCACTAGAGAGGGAGGGATAAAATAAAGACAATTCTGCTGAAAAAACAATCCACAACCCAAATCAAAAGTTTTAATCTTTATAATTAAAAAAACTGAAATTATAAGCAGAAGAATCAGACTGAAACAGCTGCCTGAAGTACTTTTCTACCAAAAACTGCTTCTGAAAATGAAAAAAACATCTAAATGGTAGAATTTAGTAAAAGTATGCAAAGAAGACCAAGTTGCTGCTTTGCAAATCTGATCAACCGAAGCTTCATTCTTAAAAGCCCAGGAAGTAGAAACTGACCTAGTAGAATGAGCCGTAATCCTTTGAGGCGGGGATTTACCCGACTCCACATAAGCATGATGAATCAAAAGCTTTAACCAAGACGCCAAAGAAATGGCAGAAGCCTTCTGACCTTTCCTAAAACCAGAAAAGATAACAGACTAGAAGTCTTTCTGGAATCTTAGTAGCTTCAACATAATATTTCAAAACTCTGACCACATCCAAAGAATGTAAGGATCTTTCCAAAGAATTCTTAGGATTTAGGACACAAGGAAGGAAAAATAATTCCTCTATTAATGTTGTTAGAATTCACAACTTGAGGTAAAAATTTAAATAAAGACAGCAAAACCACCTTATCCTGATGAAAAATCAGAAAAGGAGACTCACAAGAAAGAACAGATAATTCAAAAACTCTTCTAGCAGAAGAGATGGCCAAAAGGAACAATACTTTCCATGAAAGTAATTCAATGTCCAAAGAATGCATATGCTCAAACGGAAGAGCCTGTTAAGCCCTCAGAACCAAATTAAGACTCAAAGGAGGAGAAATTGGCTTAATGACAGGCTTGATACGAACCAAAGCCTGAACAAAACAATGAATATCAGAAAGATTAGCAATTTTTTCTGTGAAACAGCACAGAAAGACAGAGTTTTGTCCTTTCAAGGAAATTGCAGACAAAACCTTATGAAGAAACTATAAAATCCTAGGAATTCTAAAAGAATGCCAAGAGAAATTATGAGAAGAGCATCATAAGATGTAAGTCTTCCAAACTCGATAATAAATCTTTCTAGACACAGATTTACGAACCTGCAACATAGTATTAATCACAGAGTCAGAGAAACCTCTATGACTAAGCACTAAGCGTTTTAATTTCCATACCATCAAATTTAATAATTTGATTTCCTGACGGAAAAAAACTAATCTTAAGGTCTGGTCTAAATGGAAGTGACCAAGGTTGGCAACTGGACATCCGAACAAGAACCATATACCAAAACCTGAGCGGCCATGCTGGAGCCACCAGCAGCACAAACGATTGTTCCATGATGATTTTGAAAAATCACTCTTAAAAAGAAGAACCAGAAGGAGCAAAAATATAGGCAGATTGATAACTCCAAGGAAGTGTCAATGCATACACTGCTTCCGCCTGAGGATCCCCGGACCTGAATAGGTACCTGGGAAGTTTTCTTGTTTAGATGAGATGCCATCAGAACTATTACTGGAAACCCTCACATCTGAACAATTTGAAAAAAACACATCTGGGTAAAGAGACCATTCTCCCGGATGTAAAGCTTGAATGACAGAGATAATCCGCTTCCCAATTGTCTAAACCTGGGAAATGGACTGCAGAAATTAGACAGGAGCTGGATTTAACCCAAGCAAGTATCCGAGATACTTCTTTCAAAGCCTAAGGACTGAGAGTCCCACCCTGATGATTGACATACGCCACAGTTGTGACATTGTCTGTCTGAAAAACAATAACGTCTCTCTCTTCAAAAAGAAGCCAAAACTGACGAACTCCGAGAATGCACGGAGTTCCAAAATATTGAATGGTAATCTCGCCTCCTGAGATTTCCAAACCCCTTGTGCTGACAGAGATCCCCAGACAGCCTCCCAACCTAAAAGACTCGCATCTGTAGTGATCAAGGTCCAGGTTGGATGAATCGAAGAGACCCGTAGAACTATATGATGGTGATCTAACCACCAAGTCAAAGATAGTTGAACATTGGAATTCAAATATATTAAAAATGATATCCTAGAATCCCTGCACCATTAATTCAGCATAAAAAACTGGAAAGGTTTCATATGAAAATGAGCAAAGGGAATCGAATCCAATGCTGCAGCCATGAGACCTAAAACTTCCATGCATATAGCTACTGAAGGAAATAATAGAGACTGAAGGTTCAGACAAACTGAACCCAATATAATTGTCTCCTGTCTGTTAGAGACAAAGACATTGACACAATCTATCTGGAAACCTAAAAAAGGTGACCCTTGTCTGAGCAACCAAGGATTTTTTGATAAAAAGATCCTCCAACCATGTCTTAGAAGAAACAACAAAAGTTGAATCGTATGAGATTCTAGAGAACGAAAAGACTGAGCCAGTACCACGAGATCGTCCAAATAAGGAAACACTGAGAACCTTGAAAAGATTCTCAGAGCTGTCGCTAGACCAGAAGGAAAAGCAACAAATCGGTAATGCTTGTCAAAAAAAAAAAAGAGAATCTCAGAAAATTAAAATAATCTGAATGAAAACAGAAGAAGATATGCATCTATTGTATCTATTGTAAACAAATAATGCCCTTACTGACCAAAAAGGCAGAATAGACCATATAAACACCATTCTGAAAGAAGGAACTCTTATATGACAAATCAAAAAGATTTTCTATCTTTGGGACAATGAATAGTTTGAACAAAACCCCAAACCCTGTTCCTGAAATGGAACTGGTATGAATACCCCAGATAACTCCAGGTCTGAGCAGCGCCTTGAGACCCCAAAGGGTAACCAGTCGCGCCTCACAAGTACCCAACACATACAGGTCTGAAACATACTTCAGAAAAGTGTGAGCCTTTACTGGAATAGCTGGAATATGCTAGAGAGAAAAAAAACTTCTCACAGGCGTTTTTACTCTGAATCCTATTCAGTACCCCAATCTAAGAATTTTGGACCGAATTGAACCAAACAAATTTAAAAAAAATCTTAACCTGCCCCTTACCAGCTAAGCTGGAATAAAAAACTGCACCTACATGCAAATTTGGGGGGCTGACTTTGATCTTTTAAATAGCTTAAATTCATTCCATGTTGAAGAAAGATTCCAATAATAAACATGTTACTTGGGCAAGAATTAGGATTCCGTTCCTTATTAAGAACAAACTAATATAAGCTTATGATTTTTTCTTAGAACTTGAAGCAACAAAAAACTCCCTTCCCCAGAGTAACAGTTTGAAAAAATTGAATCCAATTGTGAACCAAATAATTGATTACCTTGGAAAAAAAGAAATATGGATTTTAGAAATCAAATTAGCATTCCAAGATTAAGTCACAAAGTTCTTCTAGCTAAAAATAGCTAAAGACATAGATTTAACCTCAATTGTGAAAATATCAAAAAAATTACGACACAAATGAAATTATTAGCATGTTGATCAACTTAACAATGCTAAAACAAATCATAATCCGATACGTGTTGCACTAAAGTATCCAACCAGAAAGTTGAAGCATTTGCAACATCAGCCAAATAAATTGCAGGCCTAAGAAAAGGACCTGAAATAAAATATTTTTCCTTGAATAAGATACAAGTTTCCCATCTGAAGGAAAAAAATAAATACTATTTTCTATAGGAATAGTAGTATGTTTAGCAAGAGTAGAGATAGCCCCATTAACTTTGGGGATATTTCCTCAAAACTTTTAAACTAACTGCCGGCAAAGGAGACAATTTAAAAACCTTAAAGAAGGAATAAAAGAAGTCCCAGGCCTATTCCATTCCCTAGTATCATGAACTGGGAAAAAAAACCTCTGAAGAAACCACAGGAGGTTAATGAGCAGAATTTAAATGTTCGCTAGTCTTAAATCAAAAGAACTAGACTCCTCAATATCCAATATAATCAACACCTTTTTAACAACGAATGTACTCTATTTAAAAATAAAAAAGTAGATTTGTTAGTGTCAAATATCTGATGAAGTATATTCTAAATGAGAAAAAAACATCATCAGAGAAGGATAATTTAATATGTTGTCGGTCAGTTGAAAATTCATCAACTAAATGAGAAGTTTAAAAAACAGAATTTATGCTTACCTGATAAATTACTTTCTCCAACGGTGTGTCCGGTCCACGGCGTCATCCTTACTTGTGGGATATTCTCTTCCCCAACAGGAAATGGCAAAGAGCCCAGCAAAGCTGGTCACATGATCCCTCCTAGGCTCCGCCTTCCCCAGTCATTCGACCGACGTAAAGGAGGAATATGCATAGGAGAAATCATATGATACCGTGGTGACTGTAGTTAGAGAAAATAATTAATCAGACCTGATTAAAAAACCAGGGCGGGCCGTGGACCGGACACACCGTTGGAGAAAGTAATTTATCAGGTAAGCATAAATTCTGTTTTCTCCAACATAGGTGTGTCCGGTCCACGGCGTCATCCTTACTTGTGGGAACCAATACCAAAGCTTTAGGACACAGATGATGGGAGGGAGCAAATCAGGTCACCTAGATGGAAGGCACCACGGTTTGCAAAACCTTTCTCCCAAAAATAGCCTCAGAAGAAGCAAAAGTATCAAATTTGTAAAATTTGGTAAAAGTGTGCAGTGAAGACCAAGTTGCTGCCTTACATATCTGCTCAACAGAAGCCTCGTTCTTGAAGGCCCATGTGGAAGCCACGGCCCTAGTGGAGTGAGCTGTGATTCTTTCAGGAGGCTGCCGTCCGGCAGTCTCATAAGCCAATCGGATGATGCTTTTAAGCCAAAAAGAGAGAGAGGTAGAAGTTGCTTTTTGACCTCTCCTTTTACCAGAATAAACAACAAACAAGGAAGAAGTTTGTCTGAAATCCTTTGTAGCCTCTAAATAGAATTTTAGAGCACGAACTACATCCAAATTGTGTAACAAACGTTCCTTCTTTGAAACTGGATTCGGACACAAAGAAGGCACGACTATCTCCTGGTTAATATTTTTGTTAGAAACAACTTTCGGAAGAAAACCAGGTTTAGTACGCAAAACCACCTTATCTGCATGGAACACCAGATAGGGCGGAGAACACTGCAGAGCAGATAACTCTGAAACTCTTCTAGCAGAAGAAATTGCAACCAAAAACAAAACTTTCCAAGATAATAACTTGATATCAACGGAATGTAGGGGTTCAAACGGAACCCCCTGAAGAACTGAAAGAACTAAATTGAGACTCCAAGGAGGAGTCAAAGGTTTGTAAACAGGCTTGATTCTAACCAGAGCCTGAACAAAAGCTTGAACATCTGGCACAGCCGCCAGCTTTTTGTGAAGTAAAACAGATAAAGCAGAAATCTGTCCCTTCAAAGAACTTGCAGATAATCCTTTCTCCAAACCTTCTTGAAGAAAGGATAGAATCTTAGGAATTTTTATCTTGTTCCATGGGAATCCTTTAGATTCACACCAACAGATATATTTTTTCCATATTTTATGGTAGATTTTTCTAGTTACAGGCTTTCTAGCCTGAACAAGAGTATCAATGACAGAATCTGAGAACCCTCGCTTTGATAAAATCAAGCGTTCAATCTCCAAGCAGTCAGTTGGAGTGAGGCCAGATTCGGATGTTCGAACGGACCTTGAACAAGAAGGTCCTGTCTCAAAGGTAGCGTCCATGGTGGAGCCGATGACATATTCACCAGATCTGCATACCAAGTCCTGCGTGGCCACGCAGGAGCTATCAAGATCACCGATACCCTCTCCTGTTTGATCCTGGCTACCAGCCTGGGAATGAGAGGAAACGGTGGGAACACATAAGCTAGGTTGAAGCTCCAAGGTGCTACTAGTGCATCGACTAGAGTCGCCTTGGGATCCCTGGATCTGGACCCGTAGCAAGGAACCTTGAAGTTCTGACGAGACGCCATCAGATCCATGTCTGGAATGCCCCACAATTGAATTATTTGGGCAAAGATTTCCGGATGGAGTTCCCACTCCCCCGGATGAAATGTCTGACAACTCAGAAAATCCGCTTCCCAATTTTCCACTCCTGGGATGTGGATTGCAGACAAGTGGCAGGAGTGAGTCTCCGCCCATTGAATTATTTTGGTCACTTCTTCCATCGCCAGGGAACTCCTTGTTCCCCCCTGATGGTTGATATACGCAACAGTCGTCATGTTGTCTGATTGAAACCTTATGAATTTGGCCTTTGCTAGCTGAGGCCAAGCCTTGAGAGCATTGAATATCACTCTCAGTTCCAGAATATTTATCGGGAGAAGAGATTCTTCCCGAGACCAAAGACCCTGAGCTTTCAGGGGTTCCCAGACCGCGCCCCAGCCCACCAGACTGGCGTCGGTCGTGACAATGACCCACTCTGGTCTGCGGAAGCTCATCCCTTGTGACAGGTTGTCCAGGGTCAGCCACCAACGGAGTGAATCTCTGGTCCTCTGATCTACTTGTATCGTCGGAGACAAGTCTGTATAATCCCCATTCCACTGACTGAGCATGCACAGTTGTAATGGTCTTAGATGAATTCGCGCAAAAGGAACTATGTCCATAGCCGCGACCATCAAACCTATTACTTCCATGCATTGCGCTATGGAAGGAAGAAGAACAGAATGAAGTACTTGACAAGAGCTTAGAAGTTTTGATTTTCTGGCCTCTGTCAGAAAAATCCTCATTTCTAAGGAGTCTATTATTGTTCCCAAGAAGGGAACTCTTGTTGACGGGGATAGAGAACTTTTTTCTACGTTCACTTTCCACCCATGAGATCTGAGAAAGGCCAGGACAATGTCCGTATGAGCCTTTGCTTGTGGCAGAGACGACGCTTGAATCAGTATGTCGTCCAAGTAAGGTACTACTGCAATGCCCCTTGGTCTTAGCACCGCTAGAAGGGACCCTAGTACCTTTGTGAAAATTCTTGGAGCAGTGGCTAATCCGAATGGAAGTGCCACAAACTGGTAATGCTTGTCCAGAAAGGCGAACCTTAGGAACCGATGATGTTCCTTGTGGATAGGAATATGTAGATACGCATCCTTTAAATCCACCGTGGTCATGAATTGACCTTCCTGGATGGTAGGAAGAATTGTCCGAATGGTTTCCATTTTGAACGATGGAACCTTGAGAAATTTGTTTAGGATCTTGAGATCTAAGATTGGTCTGAATGTTCCCTCTTTTTTGGGAACTATGAACAGATTGGAGTAGAATCCCATCCCTTGTTCTCCTAATGGAACAGGATGAATCACTCCCATTTTTAACAGGTCTTCTACACAATGTAAGAATGCCTGTCTTTTTATGTGGTCTGAAGACAATTGAGACCTGTGGAACCTTCCCCTTGGGGGTAGCTCCTTGAATTCCAGAAGATAACCTTGGGAGACTATTTCTAGCGCCCAAGGATCCAGAACATCTGTTGCCCAAGCCTGAGCGAAGAGAGAAAGTCTGCCCCCCACCAGATCCGGTCCCGGATCGGGGGCCAACATCTCATGCTGTCTTGGTAGCAGTGGCAGGTTTCTTGGCCTGTTTACCTTTGTTCCAGCCTTGCATTGGCCTCCAGGCTGGCTTGGTTTGAGAAGTATTACCCTTTTGCTTAGAGGATGTAGAACTTGAGGCTGGTCCGTTTCTGCGAAAGGGACGAAAATTTGGTTTATTTTTAGCCTTAAAAGGCCTATCCTGAGGAAGGGCGTGGCCCTTACCCCCAGTGATATCTGAAATAATCTCTTTCAAGTCAGGGCCAAACAGCGTTTTCCCCTTGAAAGGAATGTTAAGCAATTTGTTCTTGGAGGACGCATCCGCTGACCAAGACTTTAGCCAAAGCGCTCTGCGCGTCACAATAGCAAACCCTGAATTTTTCGCCGCTAATCTAGCTAATTGCAAAGTGGCGTCTAAAGTAAAAGAGTTAGTCCATAATCTCCTCATAAGAAGAATCTTTATCAAGCGACTTTTCTAGTTCATCGAACCAGAAACACGCTGCTGTAGTGACAGGAACAATGCATGAAATTGGTTGTAGAAGGTAACCTTGCTGAACAAACATCTTTTTAAGCAAACCCTCTAATTTTTTATCCATAGGATCTTTGAAAGCACAACTATCTTCTATAGGGATAGTAGTGCGTTTGTTTAGAGTAGAAACCGCCCCCTCGACCTTGGGGACTGTCTGCCATAAGTCCTTTCTGGGGTCGACCATAGGAAACAATTTTTTAAATATAGGGGGAGGGACAAAAGGTATGCCGGGCCTTTCCCATTCTTTGTTTACAATGTCCGCCACCCGCTTGGGTATAGGAAAAGCTTCGGGGGGCACCGGGACCTCTAGGAACTTGTCCATCTTACATAATTTCTCTGGAATGACCAAATTGTCACAATCATCCAGAGTAGACAACACCTCCTTAAGCAGAGCGCGGAGATGTTCCAATTTAAATTTGAATGTAATCACATCAGGTTCAGCTTGTTGAGAAATTTTCCCTGAATCTGAAATTTCTCCCTCAGACAAAACCTCCCTGGCCCCCTCAGACTGGTGTAGGGGCATGTCAGAACCATTATCATCAGCGTCCTCATTCGTCCAAACAGAGCAGTCGCGCTTTCGCTGATAAGTGGGCATTTTGGCTAAAATGTTTTTGATAGAATTATCCATTACAGCCGTTAATTGTTGCATAGTAAGGAGTATTGGCGCACTAGATGTACTAGGGGCCTCCTGTGTGGGCAAGACTGGCGTAGACGAAGGAGGGGATGATGCAGTACCATGCTTACTCCCCTCACTTGAGGAATCATCTTGGGCATCATTTTCTCTAAATTGTTTGTCACATACATCACATCTATTTAAATGAGAAGGAACCTTGGCTTCCTCACATACAGAACATAGTCTATCTGATAGTTCAGACATGTTAAACAGGCATAAACTTGATAACAAAGTACAAAAAACGTTTTAAAATAAAACCGTTACTGTCACTTTAAATTTTAAACTGAACACACTTTATTACTGAATATGTGAAAAAGTATGAAGGAATTGTTCAAAATTCACCAAAATTTCACCACAGTGTCTTAAAGCCTTAAAAGTATTGCACACCAAATTTGAAAGCTTTAACTCTTAAAATAACGGAACCGGAGCCGTTTTTATATTTAACCCCTATACAGTCCCTGGTATCTGCTTTGCTGAGACCCAACCAAGCCCAGAGGGGAATACGATACCAAATGACGCCTTCAGTAAGCTTTTTCTATGTATCTGAGCTCCTCACACATGCATCTGCATGCCTTGCTTCCCAAAAACAACTGCGCATTAGTGGCGCGAAAATGAGGCTCTGCCTATGATTAGAGAAGGCCCCCAGTGAAAAAGGTGTCCAATACAGTGCCTGCCGTTTCTTTAACATAATTCCCAAGAATAAAATAACTCCTCAAAGCTATAAACTATTAAAAATGCTTATAAATCAATCGTTTTAGCCCAGAAAAATGTCTACCAGTCTTTAAAGCCCTTGTGAAGCCCTTTATTCTTATTTAATAAAAATGGCTTACCGGATCCCATAGGGAAAATGACAGCTTCCAGCATTACCAAGTCTTGTTAGAAATGTGTCATACCTCAAGCAGCAAAAGTCTGCTCACTGTTTCCCCCAACTGAAGTTAATTCCTCTCAACAGTCCTGTGTGGAAACAGCCATCGATTTTAGTAACGGTTGCTAAAATCATTTTCCTCTTACAAACAGAAATCTTCATCTCTTTTCTGTTTCAGAGTAAATAGTACATACCAGCACTATTTTAAAATAACAAACTCTTGATTGAAGAATAAAAACTACATTTAAACACCAAAAAACTCTGAGCCATCTCCGTGGAGATGTTGCCTGTGCAACGGCAAAGAGAATGACTGGGGAAGGCGGAGCCTAGGAGGGATCATGTGACCAGCTTTGCTGGGCTCTTTGCCATTTCCTGTTGGGGAAGAGAATATCCCACAAGTAAGGATGACGCCGTGGACCGGACACACCTATGTTGGAGAAAATACCTATAAATTTTATTAGAAGGTGGG
Source organism: Bombina bombina (assembly GCF_027579735.1). Classification (NCBI taxonomy): domain Eukaryota; kingdom Metazoa; phylum Chordata; class Amphibia; order Anura; family Bombinatoridae; genus Bombina; species Bombina bombina. Next base: position 942,995,221 of record NC_069501.1, read on the forward strand.
ATGTCAGACAAAGCCTTTAGGATATAATCAGAAAAACATTCTCATAGATTCCTAGGTATATCTTGTACATTAGATGTAAAAAGAATAGCAATAGATAATGCATAAATACTAATGGACTCTGCATGTAAAAGTTTATCATGATAACTTATTACAAACCATAGCTAAAGATAAAATTCATAACATTAAAATAAATGAACTTAGCTTTGGTAGGACTGATATCAGTCATCAGGAATCCAACAGTATTTTCTGATACAGGAACAGTTTTTGGAATATCTTGCAATATGTAATAGAAAAACAACATATAAAGCAAAATTATCAAATTCCTTAAATGACAGTTTCAGGAATGGGAAAAAATGCAAACAGAACAAGCCTCTAGAAACCAGAAGCAATTAAAAAGTGAGACTTAAATAATGTAAAAAAACTGGCGCCAAGTATGACGGCCACATATTTTTTGGCGCCAAAAACGTCTGTAACAAACACGAGAGTCAAAAATGACGCAACTATGTGAAAACTTCCGGCGTCAACTACGACGCCGGAAATGACATAATTGACGTCAGACAAACGTCAATCTCGCGCCAAAAAAGTCTCGCGCCAAAAATGACGCAATCAATTCTAGCATTTTTTTGCACCCGCGAGCCTAACAGCCCGCAGTTTAAAGGAAAAAAAGTCAATTGAAAATTTTAGGTAAGAAAAATATTTCATTCATATGCATTTTCCCAAAAAATGAAACTGACAGTCTGAAAGAAGGAAAATAAACTGATTGACCTGAATCATGGCAAATATAAGTATAAAACATATATTTAGAACTTTACATATAAAATGCCAAACCATAGGTGAGAGTGTCATAAATAAAATAAGACCCAAAGACACTCATCTACATAAAGTAGATAGCCAAACCAGTACTGAAACGAGAATCAGTAGAGGTAATGGTATATATAAGAGTATATCGTCCATCTGAAAAGGGAGGTAGGAGAAGAAATCTCTACGACCGATAACAGAGAACCTATGAAATAGATCCCCTAGAGGAAGACCATGGTATTCAAATAGGCAATACTCTCTTCACATCCCTCTGACATTCACTGCACTCTGAGAGGAAAACCGGGCTTCAGCCTGCTGCGAAGCGCATATCAACGTAGAAATCTAGCACAAACTTACTTCACCACCTCCACGGGAGGCAAAGTTTGTAAAACTGAATTGTGGGTGTGGTGGGAGGTGTATTTATAGGCATTTTGAGGTTTGGGAGGTTTGGTAGGAATGTATATCCCATACGTCACTAGCTCATGGACTCTTGCCAATTACATGAAAGAAAAGCAATTGTAAACGCATTAAAGGAAAAACTATTTTTCAGTATACTGTCCCTTTAAGAGTGAAATTTTTGATTGCTTTGCTCTAATTAAAGATACATGAAACCCAAAATTTGTCTTTCAATATACAGATAGAGCATGCAACTTAAAACAACTTTCTAATGTACTTCTATTATCAACTTTTATTTGTTCTATTGGTATCTTTTGTTGAAAAGCAGGGATGTAAGCATCTGGAGTGCTATATGGCAGCAGTTTTGCAAGAATTGTATCTATTTGCAAGAGTTCAAGATGGCAGCAGATTTGATAATAGAAATGATTGTTGTATGCTCTGTCTGAATTCACAATTTTTGTGTGTGTTTTATATTACAATTGTTTAAAATGACGGATTTAGACACTTCATTATTAAATATAACTAATATATTGTATGTATTGTCTGTGTGTGTATGTATTGTCTGTGTGTGTATGTATGTATTGTCTGTGTGTGTATGTATGTATTGTCTGTGTGTGTGTATGTATTGTCTGTGTGTGTGTGTATGTATTGTCTGTGTGTGTATGTATTGTCTGTGTGTGCGTGTATGTATTGTCTGTGTGTGCGTGTATGTATTGTCTGTGTATTGTCTGTGTGTGCATATGTATTGTCTCTGTGTGTGTATGTATTGTCTATGTGTATGTATTGTCTGTGTGTGTGTATGTATTGTCTATGTGTATGTATTGTCTGTGTGTGTATGTATGTATTGTCTGTGTGTGCGTATGTATTGTCTGTGTGTGCATGTATTGTCTGTGTGTGTGTTTATGTATTGTCTGTGTGTGTATGTATGTATTGTGTGTGTGTGTATGTATTGTCTGTGTGTATGTATTGTCTGTGTGTGTGTGTATGTATTGTCTGTGTGTGTATGTATGTATTATCTGTGTGTGTGTGTATGTATTGTCTGTGTGTGTATGTATGTATTGTGTGTGTATGTATTGTCTATGTGTGTGTATGTATTGTGTGTGTGTGTATGTATTGTCTGTGTGTGTGTGTATGTATTGTGTATGTGTGTATGTATTGTCTGTGTGTGTATGTATTGTCTGTGTGTGTATGTATGTATTGTCTGTGTGTGTATGTATGTATTGTCTGTGTGTGTGTGTATTGTCTGTGTGTGTATTTGTCTGTGTGTGTGTATGTATTGTCTGTGTGTGTGCATGTATTGTGTGTGTGTGTATGTATTGTCTGTGTGTGTGTGTATGTATTGTGTATGTGTGTATGTATTGTCTGTGTGTGTATGTATTGTCTGTGTGTGTATGTATTGTCTGTGTGTGTATGTATGTATTGTCTGTGTGTGTATGTATGTATTGTCTGTGTGTGTGTGTAGGTATTGTCTGTGTGTGTATGTATTGTCTGTGTGTGTGCATGTATTGTCTGCGTGTGTGCATGTATTGTCTGTGTATATGTTTTGTCTGTGTGTATGTATTGTCTGTGTGTGTGCATGTATTGTCTGTGTATAGGTTTTGTCTGTGTGTATGTATTGTCTGTGTGTGTGTATTGTCTGTGTATGTGTATTGTCTGTGTGTGTGTATGTATTGTCTGTGTGTATGTATTGTGTGTGTGTGTGTATTGTCTGTGTGTGTATGTATTATCTGTGTGTGTGTATGTATTGTCTGTGTGTGTATGTATTGTCTGTGTGTGTATGTATTGTCTGTGTGTGTGTGTATGTATTGTGTGTGTGTGTGTGTATGTATTGTGTGTGTGTGTATGTATTGTCTGTGTGTGTATGTATTGTCTGTGTGTGTATGTAGTGATGTCGCGAATAGTTTGCGGCGAACATAGCATGTTCGTGTTTGCTGCGGCGGGCGAACATATGCGATGTTCGATCCGCCCCCTATTCGTCATCATTGAGTAATACTTTGACCCTGTACCTCACAGTCAGCAGACACATTCCAGCCAATCAGCAGCAGACCCTCCCTCCTAGACCCTCCTACCTCCTGGACAGCATCCATTTTAGATTCATTCGGAAGCTGCATTGTTAGTGAGAGGAGGGACAGTGTAGCTGCTGCTGATTTACTAGGGAAATCGATAGCTAGGCTAGTGTATTCAGTGTCCACTACAGTCCTGAAGGACTCATCTGATCTCTGCTGTAAGGACAACACCCTAAAAAGCCCTTTTTAGGGCTAGAACATCAGTCTGCTTTTTTTTTTTCCCTGTGTAATCTAATTGCCGTTGCCTGCCTGCCTGCCTGCCAGCGTGTGTCAGCCTCACAGTGTATACTGTGGCCACTTGCCCAGTGCCACCACTCATATCTGGTGTAACAGTAGTTAAATTTAAAAAAAACAACACTTTTTTGACTGTGTTAAGTAATAGCAGTCAGTTTCCTTCACACGTGTGCGTTTCAGTGCCTGCCTGCCAGGGCACAGTGTCACCCCAGTGCAACTCATATCTGGTGTAACAGTAGTGTACATTTAAAAAAAAAAATACAATTTTGACTGTAATAGATTGAATAGCAGTTAGTGGTCTGCAAGCGTGTGAGTCAGGCCTACAGCGTCTACTCTGCCAACTTCTGCCAGTGCACAGTGCCACTCATATTTGTTGTCACAGTAGCTTGCACGCATAGTACCACTAATCGAAAAAAAAAATGACAGGCAGAGGCAGGCCACCCCGCAGGGGCCGTCGTGTTCGTGGTGCTGTGATTCTCTTTGGCCCTAGAATAATGCCCAATGTTCAGAGGTCACGTACCCCGAACTCGAACAGTTCTGAGGACATAGTTGACTGGCTAACACAGGACACCCAATCTTCTACAGCTTCCGCTCGGAACCTTGACGCACCATCCTCCTCCAGCTTAGCTTCGGGCACCTCTCAAGTTACCACTCGCCCGCTTGCTGCCACCACCAACACTAGCACCACAGCCGCTTCACTTGATCTGTCAGAGGAGTTATTTACACATCAGTTGGAAGAAATGAGTGATAGTGATGCGCAACCATTATTGCCAGAGGATGTAGATAACAGGGATATGTCTCAGTCAGGCAGCATTACACACATGGACGTACGGTGTGATAATGATGATGTTGTACCCGCTGCTGCTTCCTTTGTTGAGTTGTCAGATACAAGTGAAGCGGTTGATGATGACGATGAGTCCGTGGATGTCACGTGTGTGCCCGCTAGAAGAGAAGAAGAAGAGGGGGAAAGTTCAGATGGGGAGACAGAGAGGAGGAGGAGACGAGTTGGAAGGAGGGGGAGGTCGTCGCAAGGAGCTAGTGGCACAGTCAGACAGCATGCATCGGCACCCGGGGTCAGCCAGACAGCACGCCAATCAACGCATGCTGTTGCCACCACCAGAATGCCGTCATTGCAGAGCTCAGCAGTGTGGCATTTTTTTGTGTGTCTGCCTCTGACAACAGCGATGCCATTTGCAACCTGTGCCAAAAGAAACTGAGTCATGGGAAGGCGTTCAAAAAATTTGTAGCTATTGGGACACCGCAGTGGAAGGTACCCGGCCGAAATTTCTTTGCACAAAAGGCAATCCCCAACCTGTACTCGATTGTGCAAAAGGAAGTAATGGCATGTCTGGCACACAGTGTTGGGGCAAGGGTCCATCTGACCACTGATACCTGGTCTGCAAAGCATGGTCAGGGCCGGTATATCACCTACACTGCGCATTGGGTAAACCTGCTGATGGCTGACAAGCATGGAATGCGTGGCTCTGCAGAGGAGTTGGTGACACCGCCACGACTTGCAGGCAGGCCTGCTGCCACCTCCTCTACTCCTCCTACTCCATCCTCTTCCATAACCTCCTCGGCTGAGTCCTCTTCTGCTGCTAAATCTTGCTCCACATCAACGGCACCCCCCCAGCTCCCCAGGTACTATTCCACATCCCGGATATGGCAGTGTCACGCCGTCTTGAGGTTGACTTGCCTGAAAGCAGAGAGTCCCACCGGACCAGCACTCCTGTCCGCCCTGAACGCACAGGTGGATCAGTGGCTGACTCCGCACCAACTGGAGATCGGCAAAGTGGTTAGTGACAACGGAAGAAATTTGGTGGCGGCATTGAATTTGGGCAAGTTGACACATGTGCCGTGCATGGCACATGTGTGTAATCTGATCGTACAACGCTTTGTGCATAAGTACCCAGGCTTACAGGACGTCCTGAAGCAGGCCAGGAAGGTGTGTGGCTATTTCAGGCGTTCCACCACGGCCATGGCGTACTTTTCAGATATCCAGCGGCGAAACAACATGCCAGTGAGGCGCTTGATTTGCGACAGCCCGACACGTTGGAATTCAACACTCCTAATGTTCGACCGCCTGCTCCAACAAGAAAAAGCCGTTAACAACTATTTGTATGACCGGGGTGCTAAAACAGCCTCTGCGGAGCTGGGAATTTTTTTCCACGTTACTGGACGCTCATGCGCAATGCCTGTAGGCTCATGCGTCCTTTTGAGGAGGTGACAAACCTAGTCAGTCGCACCGAAGGCACCATCAGCGACATCATACCATTTGTTTTCTTCCTGGAGCGTGCCCTGCGAAGAGTGCTGGATCAGGCCGTAGATGAGTGTGAAGAGGAAGAGTTGTGGTCACCATCACCACCAGAAACAGCCTTATCAGCATCACTTGCTGGACCTGCGGCAACGCTGGAAGAGGATTGTGAGGAAGAGGAGTCAGAGGAGGAATGTGGCTTTGAGGAGGAGGAGGACCAACCACAACAGGCATCCCAGGGTGCTCGTTGTCACCTATCTGGTACCCGTGGTGTTGTACGTGGCTTGGGGGAAGAAGATACCTTCAGTGAGATCACTGAGGACGAGGAACGGGACATGAGTAGCTCGGCATCCAACCTTGTGCAAATGGGGTCTTTCATGCTGTCGTGCCTGTTGAGGGACCCTCGTATAAAAAAGCTGAAGGAGAACGACCTGTACTGGGTGTCCACGCTACTAGACCCCCGGTATAAGCATAAAGTGCCTGAAATGTTACCGAATTACCGCAAGTCGGAAAGGATGCAGCAGTTCCAAAATAAATTAAAAAGTATGCTTTACACAGCTTATAAGGGTGATGTCACAGCACAATGGGAATCCAACAGGGGAAGAGGTGAAAGTAATCCTCCTCCTCCCACGACCACGCCGGCAAGGACAGGACGCTTTACAGACGTGTTGTTGATGGAGGACATGCGGAGCTTTTTAAGTCCTACGCATCGCCACAGCCCTTCGGGGTCCACCCTCAGAGAACGACTCGACCGACAGGTAGCAGACTAACTCACCCTAACTGCAGATATCGACAATCTGAGGAGCGATGAACCCCTTGACTACTTGGTGTGCAGGCTTGACCTGTGGCCTGAGCTATCCCAATTTGCGATAGAACTTCTGGCCTGCCCCGCTTCAAGTGTCCTGTCAGAAAGGACCTTCAGTGCAGCAGGAGGTATTGTCACTGAGAAGAGAAGTCGCCTAGGTCAATAAAGTCTAGATTACCTCACCTTTATTAAGATGAATGAGGGATGGATCCCGAAGGGACTGACAGTGGGCGATACATTCGACTAAAAAAGGCCTGATGAGATGAGCTGCCTTGGGCTAAAAATGGTCCACACACTGCTGTATTTGATCTCTGAATGCCGGATAACTTGCGTGACTTATCCGCCACCAACTAGGGTTCAAGCCGCAATGTTTTAGGGCACTTTCTGCCTGGGAAACAAACAAATTTTTCTGGCCGCTGCTACAGCAGCGGCTGACACAATACCTAATTTTTCAGGCATGTGTACATGCCTAATTTTTATGGCCTCTGGTGCTGCACTGTGGCTTTAAAAACCAAACCAAAAAGAAAAAGACACATAACAGGGATTAAACTGATTGGAATAGTACTACTTAACACACCACTCCTATCTGGTGGCACGTTAGATTGCACGCGCAGTGCCCCAAATTTGAAGAAGAAGGACCGACCAAGCATCTTTTTCCATCTCCCGGTTCCTAAAATCGATGCCATATACACGTCCCCTGATAGGGGACGTAACAGGGATTAAACTGATAAGAATAGTACAAATTAACACACCACTCCTATCTGGTGGCACATTAGATTGCACGTGCAGTGCCCCAAATTTAAAGTAGGAGGACCGACCAAGCATCTTTTTCCATCTCCCGGTTCCTAAAATCGATGCCATATACACGTCCCCTGATAGGGGACATAACAGGGATTAAACTGATAGGAATAGTACTACTTAACACACCTTATAATAACGCAGAGAGAGAGGCAACGCAGAGAGAGGAGTCTGAAGAAGAGGAGTCAGAGGAGGAAGGTGGCTTTGAGGAGGTGGAAGACCAAACACAGCAGGCGTCTCAGGGGGCTTGTTGTCACCTTTCGGGGACCCTTGGTGTTGTACGTAGCTGGGTGGAGGAAGAGACCTTCAATGACATCAGTGAGGACAAGGAACGGGACATGGCTAGCTTGGTATCCAACCTTGTGTAAATGGGGAGTTTGCGGTTGTGCAAATGGACTGTTTGCGGTGCGTTAAACGGGGAGTTTGGTCTGTCACTGTGAAGCGGGCGTAACCCTTACACTACCTGATCGATACAACATCATACCTGATGTTTTAAAGCACGTTATTCCAAACAATTTAGGAATGTTAGGTGATTTATGACCTTTATGGATTAAAACCAGACTCTGCATCAACTATGTAATTTTCCATGGGAGTTTTGCCATGGATCCCCCTCCGGCATGCCACAGTCCAGGTGTTAGTCCCCTTGAAACAACTTTTCCATCACTATTGTGGCCAGAAAGAGTCCCTGTGGGTTTTAAAGTTCGCCTGCCTATTGAAGTCTATGGTGGTTCGCCCGTTCGTGAACTTTTGCGGTAGTTCGCGTTCGCCGTTTGCGAACCCAAATTTTTATGTTCGCAACATCACTATGTGTATGTATTGTCTGTGTGTGTATTGTCTGTGTGTGTGTGTATGTATGTATTGTCTGTGTGTATGTATTGTCTGTTTGTGTGTGTATGTATTGGGTGTGTATGTATTGTCTGTGTGTATGTATTGTCTGTGTGTGTATGTATTGTCTGTGTGTATGTGTGTATGTATTGTCTGTGTTTGTGTGTGTATGTATTGTCTGTGTGTGTTTGTGTGTATGTATTGTCTGTGTGTATGTATTGTCTGTGTGTGTATGTATGTATTGTCTGTGTGTGTATGTATGTATTGTCTGTGTGTGTATGTATTGTCTGTGTGTGTGTATGCATTGTCTGTGTGTGTGTATGTATTGTCTGTGTGTGTGTGTATGTATTGTCTGTGTGTGTGTGTGTATGTATTATCTGTGTGTGTGTGTGTATTGTCTGTGTGTGTGTGTGGTGTGTGTATATTTTCTGTGTGTGTGTATATATTGTCTGTGTGTATGTATGAATATATGTATAAATAATTTCAGCTGATCCTGAAAATGCAACAAGTGACAAAATATATTCAAAGGTTTAAAAAAAAAAAGAAAAAACAACAACAAAATATGTTAGTGAAAGGGTCTAAAGTTCTCACTCATACAAGAACACTTACCACTAACAAAAAAAACAAACAATTTTATTATAAAATAAACATGATACATAATTATAATTTGTCATAAGTCAATTTAAAACACCTAACACAAATGTTTCTTATAGGTAACCAAAAACAACATCAGGATTACTTCTGCTTTGCAAAAAAATAAATTGTCAGGTCTGGTTTGGTGTATGTATTCTCTGTTCTGATGAATTCTTTTCTATAAGCTCAAGAAGAGCTTCTGTATCAGCGGATTCTTGTAATCTGTTTATAAGATCATGAAACAGCTGCTCACCACTCAGGAACTCCTGCAAAGGATACAAAAATTAAGTATCACCAAGAGATATACAGTATATCAACAATTTCATAATAAACAGAGCATAAACTCTTAACCATTTTTTTGCCTACAACATGCACCATATTTTTATACTACTTATTACCCAATTTTACCCCTCAGCAGCCATTTACTGTGTAACAATATGTTGTAGCCATGGGCATTCGGCAGCTTAAAGGGATACTAAACCCACATTTTTCCTTTCATGATTCAGATAGTGCATGCAATTTTAAGCAAATTTCTAATTTACCCCTTCTATCAATTTTTCTTCATTCTCTTGCTATCTTTATTTAAAAAGTAAGAATGTAAAGCTTAGGAGCCGGCCCATTTTTGGTTCAGAACCTGGGTTACTCTTGCTTATTGGTTAGCCAAATGTAGCCAAAATGGGCTGGCTCTAAGCTTTACATTCTTGCTTTTTAAATAAAGATAGCAAGAGAACGAAGAAAAATTGACAATAGAAGTAAATTACAAAGTTCCTTAAAATTGCCTGCTCTATCTGAATCATGACAGCTCGTGGACTTTGGATATTTTCAGAGCTTTATGTTTGTGAAAGATCTGTGCAAATCCAGATGTTAGTGTGGTGATCTTTTACTAGCATATATCTGGCTCTGAATATAGTCAAAGTCCACAAGCCGCCGCCTACTTACGCATTCGATAGCTAATGAAGCTGCCAAATGCCTAGTTGCTACTTCTTTAGTCAAAAGTACCATATTAGTTCAGCACTTTTAAAGGGACACTATACTCAAAATTAAACTCTCCAAAACAATGCAATGTAAACTAATTATTTTGCCAGCTAAAATAATATGTAATTTACCTCTGAATATTGATCTTAATCATTGATATATTATGTATATACAAATTGCTGCAAAAAAGTGCTGTAAAGCATAACAAACATATTTCCATTTGAACAATTGATCAGCAAATTGCATTTTTATTTGAAGTGCATATGTTATTGATTTATTTTTATATCTTTTTATTGAAGGAGTCTGTTCAAGCAATACAATATTCGTAACATAGAAATACAATCATGGTACATCAGAATGTATAAAACAAGTCGCAATCCCAGACTCACAAATTATTTGGATGAAGCAGAATATACATAGTATCAAGAAGTAAGTACATACATAAACAACAGAAAACATGTCTAAGAAATAAGTAACAAGTTAAAAACGAAATGGTTTAAGTGCCTAATTCACTTAAGGAGAAAGGAAGGGTGGTGGATTCATGGAATTAACTTCCATTTGAGGTGGTAAACACAAAGGCCTCTAGTTATGAAGCTGTCTACTTACCTGCATTCGCTGGCCCAATATGCTCGCCTAAGCTCGCCTCACATCGCCGCCGCGGAACTGAATACGCTCACCAAAGTTATCAATAAATCTGTCAAAAAGCCGCGCACCAAGTACAGGGCGATGAGCAGCAGACTGTGATAGTTATCACTCATCAATCTCGCTGCTATTCGGCTTTTTTACAGCTTTATTGATACCCCTGTCACTAAGCACTCACACTACACTATATTAATCCCTAAACCGCCGCACCTAGACCCCGCCGCAACTATAATAAATATATTAACCCCTAAACCGCCGCTCTCGGACCCCACCGCCACCTATATTATACCTATTAAACCCTAATCTGACGCCCCCTATACCGCCGCCACCTACATAAACTTATTAACCCCTATCCTGCCGATCCCGGACCCCGCCGCAACTAAATAAATTGCTTAACCCCTAAACCGCCGCTCCCGGACCCCGCCGCCACCTACATAATACCTATTAACCCCTATCCTGCCCCCCTACACCGCCGCCACTATAATAAAATTATTAACCCCTAAACCTAAGTCTAACACTAACCCTAACACCACCCTAACTTAAATATTAATTAAATAAATCTAAATAATATTACTCTTATTAACTAAATTAATTATATTTAAAACTAAATACTTACCTATAAAATAAACCCTAATATAGCTACAATGTAATTAATAATTACATTGTAGCTATTTTAGGATTTATTTTTATTTCACAGGTAACTTTGTATTTATTTTAACTAGGTACAATAGTTATTAACTATTTAATAATTACCTTGCTAAAAAAATTACAAAATTACCTGTAAAATAAATCCTAACCTAAGTTACAATTAAACCTAACACTAAACTATCATTAAATTAATTAAATAAATTAGCTACAAATACCTACAATTAAATAAACTAAACTAAATTACAAAAAAAACCTAACACTAAATTACAGAAATTGAAAAAATATTACAAGAATTTTAAACTAATTACACCTAATCTAAGCCCCCTAATAAAATAAAAAAAATAAAAAATAATAAAAGTTCCTACCCTATTCTACATTACAAAGTAATCAGCTCTTTTACCAGCCCTTAAAAGGGCTTTTTGCGGGGCACTAGCCCAAAGTAATCAGCTCTTTTACCTGAAAAAAAAAAAATATAACCCCCCCAACATTAAAACCCACCACCCACACACCCCTACACTAACCCACCCAAACCCCCCCGGCAGAAGTCTTCATCCTATCCGGGCAGAAGAGGACATCCGGACCGGCAGAAGTCTTCATCCTATCCGGGCAGAAGAGAACATCCGGACCGGCAGACATCTTCATCCAAGCGGCATCTTCTATCTTCATCCATCCGACGAGGAGCGGCTCCATCTTCAAGACCTCTGGCGCAGAACATCCTTCCTGGCCGACGGACTAACGACGAATGACGGTTCCTTTAAATGATGTCATCCAAGATGGCGTCCCTCGAATTCCGAATGGCTGATAGGATTCTATCAGCCAATCGGAATTAAGGTAGGAAAAATCTGATTGGCTGATTGAATCAGCCAATCAGATTTTTCCTACCTTAATTCCTATTGGCTGATAGACTCGGGGTACATGTTAGGGTGTTAGGTGTAGACATTTCCCATAGGAATCAATGGGATATCGGGCAGCAGCGAACATGAGCTTTCGCTATGGTCAGACTCCCATTGATTCCTATGGGAGCCGCCGCCTCCAGGGTGGCGGATTGAAATCCAGGTACACTGGCCCAGAATAGTGGCGAGCGTACCTGGTAGTAGTTTGATAACTACCAAAAGTAGTCAGATTGTGCCGAACTTGCGTTCGGATCATCTGTAGTGACGTAAGCATCGATCTGTGTCAGACTGAGTCCGGCGGATCGAAGCTTACGTCACTAGATTCTACTTTTGCCGGGCAGTAGGGCTTGATAACTAAGGCGAATCAGCCTCGCCACAAATACGCTGCGGAATTCTAGCGTATTTGTGGTTGACGGCTTGATAACTAGAGGCCAAAGACTGTAAAGGAATTTAAAAATGCCTGGGACATGCATAAGGCTATCCTGTTTCTATGGAAAACAGTATTTTTCCCGGGTTATGATACATAATTTAGGGAAATTTGGACAAATTTGTTCCAAGCTAGCCTTCATTGCTCTCCAGTGTTTCCACTACTAGAAAGTTATCTATATTGCCATTTTTATATGCAGAATATTCCTCAAGTTCCAACAGCTCAGTAACTTTATTTTTCCACATAATCATGGTTGGATTTTCTTTAGATTTCCAGAGCTTCGCTATAATGATCTTGACACTGTTTGTAAAGATCCTAAATAGTGGGATTAAGTATTTAGAGGGGAGGTGTACAGGCTTATTTAAGAGCCATATCTGAGAGTCAAGGGGAATTGGGGCGCCTATTCTAGATTCCACTTCGTTCATAATGTCATACCAGTAATGGTTGATTTGTGAGCACCACCACCACATGTGACTCATACCAATCCCGACGTGTCCGCACCTCCAACATCGATTACTAATTTTAGGGAATAAGCGGTGTAGCTTTCTGGGGGTCAGATACCAACAGTGGAGTATCTTATAGTTAATCTCTAAGATGGAGGCAGAGGCCCTCCTAGTATTAGAAAACATATTAAGCGCCGTTTGAGGTAGGATAATGACTCCCAGTTCCCTTTCCCACATATCAATAGAGTACGGCAGATTGCCTGGGGGCGATGTAGAAGAATTTTATAGAATTTTGTGTTACCAGTTATATAAAAAAAATGACTGATTTAGTTATATACCATTAGAAATACATAGATAATTATGAAATTATTAGGAGGTGAACTATCTCCAGTTTAATAGGTTAACCATTCATATTTAATCACCTTTTCAGCTGTACTTTATTGGATGGAGAAAAATAATCATAATAATTATATCCCAGGTGTGTGCCGTAGCACAAAAAACTCAGATTATACTACTGAGCCACTGAAGAAATGGCATATACAGAGTATGCTTACCTGATAAATTATTTTCTTTCTTGGCAGGGAGAGTCCACAAATTCATTTGTTACTGTTGGGAATACAACACCTGGCCACCAGGAGGAGGCAAAAACACCCCAGCCAAAGCAACAAGTATCCCTCCCACTTACCCTATCCCCAATAATTCAGCCAAGGAAACGGAAAAGTAAGAGAAACACCAAGGGTATAGAGATGCCAGAAGAAAAGGACCGCCTGACTAAAAATCATAGGGCGGGTTTGTGGAAAGAAAGAAAATAATTTATCAGGTAAGCATAAATTCTAATGGCAGGGAGAGTCCACACATTCATCCAATACCCAAGCTGAACAGCGAGGGAAAAAAAGACAAGGTGGGCCACCTAAACTGAAGGCACCACCGCTTGAAGCATCTTTCTCCCAAAAGAAGCCTTCACAGAGGCAAACACATCAAATTTGTAAAATTTTTAAAATGTAAAGAGGACCAAGTAGCCGCCTTACACTGCCTGAGCATACATAGTTGTAGAGTTCTCAGATGGAAGCGCCAAAAGGAGTAATATCTATGGCAGCTACCATGAGACCCACCACTTCCTTACATTGAGCTACTGAAGGCCAACCAGTGAACTGTAACGAGCGGCAGGAATAAAGGAGCTTGATTCTGCGTTGATCTGTTAGGAAGATCTGCATGGAAACCGAATCGATGATTGTGCCCAGAAAACACACCCTGGCAATTGGAACAAGTGAGCTCTTCCCCAGATTTATCTTCCAACCATGGGAACGTAAGAGACACAGTAGCATGTCCGTGTGAGATCTTGCTAAATGAAATGATGGAACCTGAACCAAAATGTCATCCAGGTAAGGTGCTGTGGCGATTCCTCGTGCTCTGGGCACCACAAGAAGAGCTCCCAACACCTTCGTAAAGATCCTTGGAGCAGTAGCTATACCAAATAAAAGAGCTACAAACTGGTAATGATTGTCCAATAAGGCAAATCGTAGGAATTGGAAATGATCCTTGTGAATCGGAACATGCAGATATGCGTCCTTCAGGTCTATAGTCATCATGAATTGACCTTCCTGGACTAACGGAAGGATGGATTTGAAAGTCTCCATCTTGAATGAGGGAACCTTCAGAAACTAGTTGAGACACTAAGTCTAAGATGGGACAAAACGTTCCCTCTTTTTTGGGAACGACAAACAGATTTAACTAAAACCACCAATACCCCATTCTTAGGGGAGCACTGGGACATTTACTTCTAGGGAAGTAAGTTCCCCTACGCAATTAAAAAAGGACATCTTTTTCTCTGGCTTTGATGATGACAGGATGAATCTGCATCTTGGAGGGGAGATCGAAAAAAATCTAACCCGTATCCTTGGGAAACAACGTCCAAGACCCAGGATTCCTAAACATCCCAAAACCAAGCGTACCGAAAAAAAGGATAGTTTGCCCCTTACACGATCCGATCCTGGATCAGTGGCCGCCCCTTAATGCAGACTTGTTGTCAGAAGAGGGCTTCTTGGACTGTTTGCTCTTGTTCCAGGTTTGACTAGGTTTCCAATTACTCTTAGATTGGTCCGATTTGGAAGAAGCCGGGGATCTCTGTCCCTTGTTAGCACGAAAGGGACAGAAAATAACCAGACTGTTGACCGTAAGATCTAGATTTCTTATCCTGAGGGAGGAAAGCACCCTTCCCCCAGTCACTGTGGAAATAATGGAATCCAGTCCAGGACCAAACAATGTCTTTCCCTTGAACGCTAAGGTAAGAAGTCTGGATTTAGATACCATATCAGCAGACCATGACTTTAACCAGAGAGCTCTCCGAGAAAGGACAGCAAAGCCAGAAGACTTAGCATTAAGACAGATGATCTGCATTATGGCATAACAAATAAAGGAATTGGCCGTCTTGTGGGCCTTAATCCGTTCCTGATTGTCTTCTAGCGGAGTCTCAACTAGAACCATCTCAGATAAAGAGTGACACCAGAAGGTGGCGGCTTCCGCAACCGCTGCTATACCCGCAGCAGGTTGAAAGAGAAGACCAATTTGAATAAATAACCCCCTTAGGTACCCCTCCATCTTTCTGTCCATGGAGTCCCTGAAGGAGATACTATCCTCAAGAGGAATAGTAGTACGCTTAGCCAGAGTGGAGAATCCTCTTGAAAATAGGAGACGGGAGAAGGAAATCCCCGGCTTCTCCCACTCCTTGGAGCCAATGTCCTCCATGCGAGCTGGGACTGGAAAAACCTCAGGAGCTTTTGGCCTGGTCTGATAGACCATATCCAGCTTAAGAATCTTCAGTTCTTCAGTTGACGTAGGCTCAGGAACATCCAGAGTCGAGAAGATCTCTATAAGTAAGAAGTGAAGGTGTTTCAGTTTAAACCTGAAATTTATCTCCTCAGATTCCTCTAACTTGTCCTCAGCAGGAAGTTAGAAGAAAGAGAGTTCACCCTCAGAAGTTGCAGATGAATGGTCATCCTCACAATGCTGAGCTAGGTTGACCAATGCAGTCTCTAAAAGAGTACGGATTCCTCGGTCTCGAGGAAACATGTTTAACCTTTGTCATTCTTTTGCCAGAGGCAGGAAAGGCATTCAGTGAAACAGAAACAGCCAACTGTATCTGCGCTGCAAAGTCCACTGGTAAACAAACTACTCCAGTAGAAGACTGTGCTGTGCCGCAGGGTACTGCATGTGCAACATTAAAGGACGGTATTGAGGAAACAAATATGGCATATCCTAGACAACAGAGTCCTGAGAGGTGGAGGGCTCTGAAGGGTTAATCTTATGAGAAGTAGCAAAGGCAGACCTAGATCCTTAGAATCTAGATTGTAAAACAGAACTCAAGCATACTGAGCACGGCTGTGCAGGGGTACAAACTTTGGCCTCTTCATAAAATAGACATTTGTCAGATTGTAATATGGGAGGATTAGTAACCTCCATAGAAAAAGCTAAATCTTCCTCCATAGCTATAAATAAAACCAAAATAGTAAAGCGATAAATATGTAATTTTTCCTCTTCTTACAAAAAAACAGAATTTATGCTTACCTGATAAATTACTTTCTCCAACGGTGTGTCCGGTCCACGGCGTCATCCATTACTTGTGGGAAATATTCTCCCCCACAGGGAAAGGCAAGGAGAGCACACAGCAAGAGCTGTCCATATAGCTCCCCCTCTGGCTCCGCCCCCCAGTCATTCGACCGACGGTTAGGAGAAAAAGGAGAAACTATAGGGTGCCATGGTCACTGTAGTGTATAAAGAAAAAAACCTTTTTCAACCTGATTAGGAAACCAGGGCGGGCCGTGGACCGGACACACCGTTGGAGAAAGTAATTTATCAGTTAAGCATAAATTCTGTTTTCTCCAACATTGGTGTGTCCGGTCCACGGCGTCATCCATTACTTGTGGGAACCAATACCAAAGCTTTAGGACACGGATGAGGGGAGGGAGCAAATCAGGTTACCTAAATGGAAGGCACCACAGCTTGCAAAACCTTTCTCCCAAAAATAGCCTCCGAAGAAGCATAAGTATCAAATTTGTAGAATTTGGCAAAAGTGTGCAGAGAGGACCAAGTCGCTGCCTTACATATCTGATCAACAGAAGCCTCGTTCTTGTAGGCCCATGTGGAAGCCACAGCCCTAGTAGAGTGAGCTGTGATTCGGTCAGGAGGTTGCCGTCCGGCAGTCTCATAAGCCAATCGAATAATGCTTTTCAGCCAGAAAGAGAGAGAGGTAGCAGTAGCTTTTTGACCTCTCCTCTTACCAGAGTAAACGACAAACAAAGATGAGGTTTGTCTAAAATCTTTTGTTGCTTCTAAGTAGAACTTTAAAGCACGAACAACATCTAAATTGTGTAATAAACGTTCCTTCTTTGAAACTGGATTCGGACACAGAGAAGGAACAACTATTTCCTGGTTAATATTCTTGTTGGAAACAACTTTTGGAAGAAAACCAGGCTTAGTACGCAAAACAACCTTATCTGAATGGAAAACCAGATAGGGTGGATTACATTGCAAAGCAGATAATTCAGAAACTCTTCTAGCAGAAGAAATAGCAACCAAAAACAGAACTTTCCAAGATAATAACTTAATATCTATGGAATGTAAAGGTTCAAACGGAACCCCTTGAAGAACTGAAAGAACTAAATTTAGACTCCAAGGAGGAGTCATGGGTCTGAAAACAGGCTTAATTCTAACCAAAGCCTGAACAAAAGATTGTACATCTGGCACAGCTGCCAATCGTTTGTGTAACAAGACAGATAAAGCGGAAATCTGTCCTTTTAGAGAACTAGCTGACAACCCTTTATCCAAACCTTCTTGGAGAAAGGAGAGAATCTTTGGAATTTTAATCTTACTCCAGGAGAATCCCTTGGATTCACACCAGCAGATATATTTTTTCCATATTTTATGGTAAATCTTTCTAGTCACAGGTTTTCTGGCTTGGACCAGAGTATCTATCACAGAATTCGAGAACCCACGCTTTGATAAAATCAAGCGTTCAATTTCCAAGCAGTCAGCTGCAGAGAAACTAGATTTGGATGTTCGAATGGACCTTGTACTAGAAGGTCCTGTCTCAAAGGTAGCTTCCATGGTGGAGCCGATGACATATTCACCAGGTCTGCATACCAAGTCCTGCGTGGCCACGCAGGAGCTATCAGAATCACCGAGGCCTTCTCCTGTTTGATCCTGGCTATGAGCCTGGGAAGGAGAGGAAACGGTGGAAACACATACGCTAGGTTGAACGACCAAGGCGCCACTAATGCATCCACTAGAGTCGCCTTGGGATCCCTGTATCTGGACCCGTAGCAAGGAATCTTGAAGTTCTGACGGGACGCCATTAGATCCATGTCTGGAATGCCCCATAATTGGGTTAACTGAGCAAAGACCTCCAGGTGGAGTTCCCACTCCCCCGGACGGAAAGTCTGACGACTCAAATAGTCCGCCTCCCAGTTGTCTACTCCTGGGATGTGAATAGCGGATAGATGGCAGGAGTGATTCTCTGCCCATTGGATGATCTTGGTTACTTCCTTCATCGCTAGGGAACTCTTTGTTCCCCCCTGATGATTGATGTACGCAACAGTCGTTATGTTGTCCGACTGAAATCTTATGAACCTGGCTTCCGCTAGCTGAGGCCAAGCCAGGAGCGCATTGAATATTGCTCTTAGTTCCAAAATGTTTATCGGGAGAAGCGACTCTTCCCGAGACCATAGGCCCTGAGCTTTCAGGGAGTCCCAGACCGCGCCCCACCCCAAGAGGCTGGCGTCGGTCGTGACGATGACCCACTCCGGTCTGCGGAAACTCATTCCCTGAGACAGGTGATCCTGGGTCAACCACCAGAGAAGTGAGTCCCTGGTTACCTGGTCTACTTGAATTTGGGGAGACAAGTCTGTATAGTCCCCATTCCACTGATTGAGCATGCACAGCTGTAATGGTCTTAGATGAATTCGAGCAAAAGGAACCACGTCCATTGCTGCGACCATTAGTGCTATTACTTCCATGCACTGAGCTATGGAGGGTTGAGGAATAGAATGAAGAACTCGACAAGCGTTTAAAAGCTTTTCTTTCTGACTTCTGTCAGGAAGATATTCATTTCCACAGAATCTATTATTGTTCCCAGAAAAGGAACCCTTGTGGACGGTGACAGTGAACTCTTTTCTATGTTCACCTTCCACCCGTGAGATCTGAGAAAAGCCAACACAATGTCTGTGTGGGCCCTTGCTTTGGAAAGAGACGACGCTTGGATTAGGATGTCGTCTAGATAAGGTGCTACAGCGATGCCCCTCGGCCTTAGGACCGCTAGAAGGGACCCTAGCACCTTTGTGAAAATTCTGGGAGCGGTGGCTAAACCGAATGGAAGAGCCACGAACTGGTAATGTTTGTCCAGAAAGGCGA
The DNA here is from genome assembly GCF_027579735.1 of Bombina bombina. Taxonomy (NCBI): domain Eukaryota; kingdom Metazoa; phylum Chordata; class Amphibia; order Anura; family Bombinatoridae; genus Bombina; species Bombina bombina. Next base: position 943,014,463 of record NC_069501.1, read on the forward strand.
ACCTCAGGAACCGATGATGAGTTTTGTGGATTGGGATATGCAGATACGCATCCTTTAGATCCACGGAAGTCAAATATTGACCCTGCTGGATTGTCGGCAAGATTGTCCGAATGGTTTCCATTTTGAAGGATGGAACTCTGAGGAACTTGTTTAATATCTTTAAATCCAGAATTGGCCTGAAAGTTCCCTCTTTTTTGGGAACCACAAACAGGTTTGAGTAAAAACCTAGACCTTGTTCCCCGGAGGGGACTGGGTTTATCACTCCCATCTTTGATAGGTCTCTTACACAATGTAAGAATGCCTGTTTCTTTATCTGGTCTGAAGATAAGCGAGACAGGTGGAACCTTCCCCTTGGAGGAAGTCCCTTGAACTCTAGCAGGTATCCCTTGGAGACTATCTCTAGTGCCCAGGGATCCGGAACATCTCTTGCCCAAGTCTGAGCGAAGAGAGATAGTCTGCCCCCTACCAGATCCGGTCCCGGATCGGGGGCTACCCCTTCATGCTGTCTTGGTAGCAGCAGCAGGTTTCTTGGTCTGTTTACCCTTGTTCCAGCCTTGCATGGGCTTCCAAGCGGGTTTGGGCTGGGCCGCGTTACCTTCTTGTCTAGCGGCAGTGGAGTTATTAGCCGGTCCGTTCCTGAAATTGCGAAAGGAACGAAAATTAGACTTGTTCTTAGCCTTAAAAGGCCTATCCTGTGGGAGGGCATGGCCCTTACCCCCAGTGATGTCTGAAATAATTTCCTTCAATTCCGGCCCAAAAAGGGTCTAACCCTTGAAAGGAATATTAAGTAACTTAGTCTTGGACGATACATCTGCCGACCAGAATTTTAGCCAAAGCGCCCTCCGCGCTACTATAGCAAAACCTGAGTTTTTCGCCGCCAATTTCGTTATTTGAAAGGCGGCATCCAATATAAAGGAATTGGCTAATTTTAATGCGTGAATTCTGTCCATGACTTCTTCATAGGAAGTCTCTTTCTGGAGCGACCTTTCTAGTTCCTCGAACCAAAAGGACGCCGCTGAAGTGACAGTAATAACACACGTAGCTGGTTGAAGGATGAACCCTTGCTGAACAAAAATCTTTTTAAGCAATCCTTCCAATTTTTTATCCATAGGATCTTTGAAAGCGCAGCTGTCCTCTATAGGAATAGTGGTGCGCTTCGCTAGTGTTGAAACAGCTCCCTCAACCTTCGGGACCGTCTGCCATGCGTCCCTTCTAGGGTCTACTATGGGAAACATTTTCTTAAATATAGGAGGTGGGGCAAAGGGTACACTTGGCTTCTCCCACTCCTTTTCCACTATGTTCGCTACCCTTTTGGGTATTGGAAAGGCGTCGTCGTGCACTGGGACCTCTAAAAATGTGTCCAATTTGCACAACTTCTCTGGTACTACCATAGAATTACAGTCATCCAGAGTAGCTAATACCTCCTTTAGCAAAGCGCGGAGATGTTCTAGCTTAAACTTAAATGCTACTATATCAGGTTCTGCCTGTTGAGAAATTTTTTCTGAGTCTGAAATTTTACCCTCAGACAGCCCTTCCCTCACAGCCAATTCTGATTGATGTGAGGGTAAAATAGATAAAGCATCGTCAGTGTCTGATTGTTCATCCCTTTTATCTGTATTTAAAACTGAACAATCACACTTTCTCTGAAATGCTGGCAGTTTGGATAAAAGATTTGCTATAGAATTATCCACTACTGCTGTTAATTGTTGCATAGGCCCGCCCACTGCAGTCTCTAAGCACGCAAATCGGCACTGACTGCCACGATTGTGAAAAATTTAACCCCTAGAGCAAAACTGGAATATCCATTAATAAAAGCAAAATAGCCCTCCAATGCCACCAACAACAAAAAATCGCCAACGTTACGATCATGAGATCCGATGTGAATGACACCATAGAAACTCCTGTCTTATAAGGCTAAACCCTGCTACATGAACCCCAAGGCTCCATTCTGCTCATAGCCCATAAATATCCTGAAATTAGGTTTAAGTATTTCTCCAGCTTAAAATTTTAGGTTGTACTGACACGCTTATGTAGCTTATACCAATTGCCATGTGTATGTAAATACCCTTATGATGAATTTACCACTTGTATTTGTTTACCCTGATGACATTATGGCCTCTAGTTATCAATGTCTGTCGGACCTGATCCGACAGAGCGGATCAGTCCGACAGACATGGCTGAATACGGCGAGCAATACGCTCGCCGTATTCAGCATTGCACCAGCAGCTCACAAGAGCTGCTGGTGCAACGCCGCCCCCTGCAGACTCGCGGCCAATGGGCCGCCAGCAGGGGGATGTCAATCAACCCGATCGTACTCGATTGGGTTGATTTTCGGTGATGTGTGTCCGCCTGCTCAGAGCAGGCGGACAGGTTATGGACCGGCGGTCTTTGTGACCGCTGCTTCATAACTGCTGTTTCTGGCGAGTCTGAAGACTCGCCAGAAACAGAGGCCATCAAGCTCCTTACGGAGCTTGATAACTAGAGGCCTATATGTTACTTCTGCGGCTTGAATCAGCATGTTATATGACGTATCCTTATTTATATTTGTTAGGATTTATCCCAATAGAACTAGCCCGACGACCATATGTCCTTGTTCTGACATATAGGTATAAACAATTTAAATTCAATAGATGCAAAGTTGGACTTGGTAAGAATGACTTGTTTCCTTTAAATAAAAGAACACATTTTTATTAGAAAAAAATGTTAGGGAAAATCGTAAACTCTTTTGAATGATCTATGACGGCGGTTTTCAAACTGTAGGGCGCGTCTCCCTAGGGGGAGCAGGAGCAGATCAGGGGAGGCGCGGGAGAAGAAGCAGCTATTTGCTTAAAAAGCCTCTGCACACTTAGGTATGTTTAGATTCTGGCAGCTGCTCAGTACTGTGTGTGTAGAGTTGCCACCTCGGCCATGTTTTCCTGGACACTTATGAGTTACACATGCTGCAGGGTGAGCAGAGAGGAACATGTATTGTGCTGTTCATCAGCACTATTCATGTGATGTCCAGAGGCTCAATACATGTTCCCCCTGCACACCCTGCAACATGCCTAACTCATAAGTGTCCAAGAAAACAAGGCTGAGATGGCATTCCCTATGTGTGTGTGAGACGATTGCGCTGAAACCAGGCGCAGAAAATGACCGGTGGGGCAAGTTGTAAGTACAATCTTTATTTGTTTTTAGTGGCTACTACTCCTTGCACGTTCCCTTTGTTCTCTCTCTAAAAGCCTCTGCATCAATCTGTTTCGCAGAGCACTAAAGAATAAGAAAAAAAATAAGAAAAGGAAAATAAAACTATATATATATATATATATATATATATATATATATATATATATATATATATATATGGATTATAAATACATAAATACATTAAATAATTATGCCAAAATACTTGTCTATAGTACGTGAAACCTTTTGACGTATCCTGTAGCAAGTAATGGCTGTGCTAATTTGTGTTAGTTAAAACAGTCAGTGTATGTAACTTGGTCTGTAATTGTAGAGCAGAAGCAGAAATCTCAGTGATAATATGATTAACAATAATACTAGTATAACGCAGTTCGGCTTATAAGGGGCTATAGAAGAATACATAATGGTGTGTGTGTATGTATGAGTGTGTGTATGTATGTATGTTTCTCTGTGTGTATGTATGTATGTTTCTGTGTGTGTGTGTATGTATGAGTGTGTATGTATAAGTGTGTGTATGTATGAGTGTGTGTGTGTATGTATGTATGTATGTATGTTTCTCTGTGTGTATGTATGTATGTTTTTGTGTGTGTGTGTGTGTATGTATGTATGTTTCTCTGTGTGTGTGTGTATAAGTGTGTGTATGTATGAGTGTGTGTGTGTGTATGTATGTATGAGCTTGTGTGTGTGTTTGTGTATGAGTTTGTATGTTTGTATATTAGTTTTTCTTTAATATGTGTTCATTTGTACTGTATTAAGAGTGGATAAACAATATTGTTTGCAGTCCACATTGGATGTGGTTTCTCTTCTACATTTAGAATGTATCCATGATATATTAATAGTAAAGACTTCTGAACTTCTTTCCTTTTTTAAAGTCTGTCATAAATGTAGTAACATCTATTTTTTTGCCAAAGCTTTCGCCAAAGGGGAGGCTCACTGCCTAAGACTTTGAAACTTCTGATCTATGATATTTTGACTCAGTGCTGCATAGCGTCAGTCACCATAATATAGCACAATGTGATCAGTTTAGGTTCCTCAAATGAAAACTTCATAACCGATATTAATGGCAATGATAATGCATGGGAGCAGGTCATTTAGAAATTGGACTACATTAAACAATACAGAATATCTGTTTATCTCTAGGATAAATAAGTAGATACATTTCATATACACTCAGTTGTGTGCTTAGATGCACTCTGTATATGCCATTTCTTCAGTGGCTCAGTAGAATAATTAATCCAACATACAGAAGCTCTAATGGATATTAGTGACATTTCATCATAATCTGTCCTAATTAACATTTGCAATAATTTATTAGATTCAGCAAAGAGCAATTGGGCAGAAGCCTAATAAACTGTCCTTTTTATAATACTCTGTTTTCTACCATGCATATGAAAGAGCAGCTGTTAAACATGTTACACCCACACCCACACCTGTTTATATAAATATATATATTCACATATGACTCAGCTCTCCATTTTCAAACTTATGTAAATCTATTAATAACTACAGACATAAGCTTTCATTACTTTTGGGAAATACAGAACCTGGCCATCAAGAGGAGGCAAAGACACCCCAGTCAAAGGCTTAAATACCTCCCCCCACTTCCCTTATCCCCCAGTCATTGTTTGCCTTTCGTCACAGGAGGCTGGCAGAGAAGTGTTAGAAGATTACGGAATAGTCTCTTATGGAGGGTAGTACTCTTCGAGATGGGACGGGAGTTTTAAGTAATCCTGTCAGCCTCTCAGTGAGAGCATGGGTGAAAGTTAGAGTCTGGAGATGCAGGGAGAGTCTTTCTGCGAAACCATCCCGACTCATATTAACAGCTCCACAAGCAATCAGCGTTGACGCGTTTCACTGTCTGCTTTCTTCACTCAAGTCCATGTCTGAAGCAACGCCACTATCTGTCAAACTTGAAGGACCGTGTTACTGTTCCACGGCATAGATTCCGGTAAGATCGTTTACATCCACAATGAAAGTAAAATGAATGTAAATGATAGAAGACAGGGTCTCAGTGGGACTCCTTTATCTTTATGGAATCAAGGGTTAATATCTCCTGAGGGGCGTTATTGAGCAGTGGGGGACTTTAATCATGTTTGTTATGTGATTCTGTCTGCTTATGTGTAGAAATGTTGGGGCTCTTGGCTATTACTGAGTGTACAATTTTTTAGAGCTACGCAGTTCTTGTAGACTGGCGTGCATTTCTTTGGCCTACATGTCGCACCTCGTGACCGGGCGTGGTCACGGTTTCATTCTCCATTTCTGTATTGTGACCGAGTAGCGGTGGAGAGGACCTGTTTTTCTCTACTTGTCTGGGTCATTGGAGGTGGTGAGTGCCCCAGCCATTAGGGGTGTGAGGTGTCAATTATTTTTGTCCAAATTTGTCTGGTCAAGTTATGGAGGATTTCTCTGACTCAGATTCTGTTTCCTGCTTAGATTGTATGGAAGCCCGGGTAATCAAGCACAATCATTTATGTTCCGTATGCCATAATAGAGTGCTCTTTTCTGCCTCTGGGGAGAGATTGGAGACAGCTGAGCCATCGTCCTCTGAAGATTCTGTGTCCCATGAGGCGTGTTCCCTGGAATTTTCTGTTCTTACACAAGCAGTTGTCCCAAATTCAGTTACCCCTTCTCCGGAAGGAGGTTTCTTTCCACCAGAGGTTGCTGCTTGGTTACGCATGGCCATATTAGTGCCGTTGGCGCATTTACAGCTTCTTGAGAGCCAGCAAAGACCTTATACGTGTCCTCTTTACCTGGCGGGTCTTTCCTCTGGGGAGCGGTTCCCTCTGAGGCTTCAGGGGGACAGCCGGCAGGATTGGGGCCTTCAGATGCCTCGACGGAGATGAGTTTTGCCTTTAGAGTCAGTCTGACGTTCCTGCGTGTATTGCTGCGGCAGGTACTGGAGGCTTGGGAGGATTTTAGTCTTCATTTGCCTCTGGATCCTCCGTCTTCTGATTCTGATGGCGAACAGCGCTAGATGAGGGGAGGGATGTGGATCATCCTGACTGTCTTTTGCTTGTGTATCTAATCCGAGTTCTGAGCTCTTGTCCATGACAGGCTGGCCCTGTCAGTGTTTTATTTTTCTTTCTTGGCGTTCACCTGCGGGTGCAGCCTACTTCTTTTGATCCAATTAGGATGGGTTTTCTTTGCAGAGCTCGAGACTGTTATAGACTTTTCCTTTTAGGAAATTTTTTCTTCTCTGGGATTTATGATACTAGCGAATTTCTGGTTGCGATGGTTGTTACTTCCGATGGAAGTCACAAAAAAAACAAAAAAGATAAATTATGCTTACCTGATGATTTTCTTTTCTTCCGTGGGAAAGAGTCCACAGCCACATTCATTACTTATGGGAAATAAGAACCTGCCCACCAGGAGGAGGTAAAGATCCACCAGCCAAAGGCATAAATACTCCTCCCACTTCCCTCATCCCCCAGTCATTCAGCCGAGTAACAAGGAACAGTGGAAGAAGAATCAAGGTGAAAGGGTGCCAGAAGATAAACAACAACACCTAAAAAAAAAGGGCAGGGGGCTGTGGACTCTTTCCTACGGAAGAAAATAAAATGATCAGGTAAGCATAATTTATGTTTTTCTTCCTAATGAGAAAAAGTCCACAGCCGCATTCATTACTTATGGGAAATTGATACCCAAGCCAAAGAGGATACAAAATGCCAAAACGGGAGGGTAAAAGGCGGACCAATAAAGGCACCAACCTAAAAAAACTGATTCCTAAGAAAATAAGCAGAGCCCCCATCCTAAAATGGATATGAAACAGCCGCTCCTGCGCAACTGAAACTGCACAGATCCACACTACACCACTATAGACCGCTGAACAGCGGGACATCCTTCCTGAATCAACCTTTCTGAACAAAGGGATCCGAAGGATCCAACTCCCCCAGAGGGTTCAGAAAAATTGCCTCACAAGGGACCCTAAAGTGCATGCTAGCGTTCAAGAAGCAACCGTCGCCCTGGAGACAACAGCAACCTTCTGCAAGCTGGGTAGCAAAGCTAACCATAGGCCAAAATAGTTGACCAACCGAACCCCACCCCTACACAAGAGGAAGTGAAGGACCACCAGGCATACTTGGGAAAAGCAACCAGACACCAGAAAAGAACCCCAGAGACCTGAGGACACAATCCCTAAGGGTAAGCCCACAGGCATCAGATATAAATTAACAAGTAATTGCAGCTGAGTACAAACTCCAGAACTGCAGCTTGCTAGATGGACAAGCTAACCACTAGGCCACCTAGGCTCAATAGCTTGCCAATTGCAGCTGTTTCCAAACAGCAATCCTCCACTACTAGGCAGCAAACCTAATCCAAGAGAGACAAGAGTCCCTCAAAAAAACGCGAGACAGGGAGCACATGTCAAATCCTAGGGCAGAAAGGAATACAGACCTTGCAGAACCCCACAAAAAGGGTCAAGACTGAGAGCAACCGCTGGAGCCCCCTTAACCAAGCGGAAAGGCAACCAAAAAGCTCAACCCATGAACACGATAAAGTCTGCAGAAGGCAGAGACCAAGGGGAAAAAGAGGTCAAACCGAGCTAGAGCTAGTTTTAGACACGAAAGAGGAATAGGAAATGGGAACCCCTTAAAAAAAAGGTCCAGAGTCCATCCTCCCCAAAGGTATGAAACCGAAAATACCCCAGAATCCCTAAAAGGGAGACGATAGGACCCATTCTGACCCGACCCCAAAACCCAGGGGTATAACAGGGACATACGGATAGGATAAAGGGCTAGACTGCAAAAAACCTAGACTCTTCCCCCAAGATCCACAACGGAATCATAAGGAGGAAACCAGACTTCCATAAGTAAGCGCCCAAGGCAACACGCCCCAAGCCGGACCCGCTGGCAGGCTATCTCAACAAGGACAAGCACCTTGAATCAAAATCCCACAAGAGATACTGCGAAAAACACCGCAGCACAAGTCCGATAGGAAAAAAAAACCTAATCAGTAGCCCTGAGGCACAGGACTCCAAAAACAGAGCCCACCGCGAGCACAAACCCCCAAGGGGCGATAAAGACGACCAGGGCACCAGTGACACACCAGAGAAGTCAATCCAAAATCCTATCAGAACCTAAAAAACTCCCAGCGGCGGAGGTAAAGGACATTAGCCACCTCCGCATGACAGCCTAAACTACACGATGGCAAAGACCCTAGGAGAACCATCACAGTAGCTAAAAGGGACCTAACCGCTCCACGCGGTAAGGACCACACCCCTCGGATCAGGGATGTGAAAGGAAGCGGTGGAATACCACCGGTCCCGACGTCTGATGCGGACTGACAGGGGCCAGCCCAAGTGTTTCCGCGTGTTTTTTTTTTAGTATAAAAACAAATAACTGAACAAGAGAATCAGCAGGTCCTGCCGGACCAGCCAGGCACAACATGTGTCACTAACAAGTAACAGGTCACACACAAAACTCCCGAAGAAATCCGGGAACAACTTCCATAGAAGAACTTAAATCAATCGATCCCAGAATTCCTATAGGAAACACAGAAGAAAAATAATCCGGACTGGATAAAAGAAAAACGAGGGCACCCGCAGGCATCCGCCCAGAAGGAACTATGTCTCTGCAGGACCTGCCAAACGGAAACCATAACCTCCAGAACAAAAGGACTGGGAAAGCTCACAGTAGACCGACCGGGGTGAGACACATCCCCACTAGCTTATCTCGAAAAACCTTGGGAGAACTAAGAAGTCCTCAGACCATAAAGGAAAGGATCCCCCAATAAGTAAAAAAATGTTGTCTTAATAGGACACGCAGCCGCACAATCCTATAACGTAAAGAACAACAAGGGGGAACAAACACCCCAGGGGGAATAGTATAGTGCTGTTCACGGCCTGAACACCCAGAATAGGCAGGCACATAACTGCAAGAAAACTTCAGGGTCTTGCAAGTGAATCAGTGCCATTAAAATATTAAATCGCAAATGTCCCGCCATCTCCGGGAGAAACAATCCACCCTGCGCGGAGGGGACATTAACATCGGGGACATTCAAAGGAATATGCAATTGGGACGGCGCTTCCTGAGGAGCAGGGCCCCCAGAGGCCGATGGCTCGGAAGGCCCAGGATCCCCTGAGTCTGAGGGACCCGGCAAACTATCCTGGTGCGAGAGACAAGATTGGCAGACTTGCAATAACAGGGCTAAATTACGGTCCTCATCCAAGGACGACTCAGAATTACAATCCTCACCCGAGGACGACTCAGGATCTGATATAAAAATAGTCCCGACATTGGAATCCTCCATGGCTTAAGACTGCACAAGAAAAACAGGAATTAGAAAGAAAAATAACTGGCACCTGACACCAACAAAGGCTGGGGGCACTCACCACCTCCTATGACCTCACCCGAGGACGACTCAGGATCTGATATAAAAATAGTCCCGACATTGGAATCCTCCATGGCTTAAGACTGCACAAGAAAAACGGGGATTAGAAAGAAAAATAACTGGCACCTGACACCAACAAAGGCTGGGGGCACTCACCACCTCCTATGACCTCAGGGGAGCAGACTCTTTCCACCGTCGCAACTCAGTCAGGAATGCGGAAGGGGAAGAAGACCCACACAAGCATAAAAAACTCGCCCGGTCACCAGATGCCCCATGAAATCCCAAAAAGTGCGCCACTAAAGGGCGGCAAAACTAGACCCACAAAAAAGTTAAGCAAGTCTGAATAAAATAGGCATAACCCAAAGGTATAGTTATAGGCCGTGTAAACCACAACCAAAACAAAAAGCCAATATGCGCCACCTAGGCAAATGTCTCGGCCGCAGAGCCCCTATGCACACACACAAGCAGGTTGAATCACATAAAAAACATGATAAAAAACCCTACCACGTTCACTAATCCACCCTAAGGAGGAATTATCCCATGATTTCCAGATCGGAGTAGAAGGTGCCTCAGCGAGGCCCATACTTAACTGTCATAATAATCACATTACAGATAACTGAATAAAATGAAACGATCTTACTGGAATCTACGCAGTGGAACAGGAACACGGCCCTTCAAGTGTGACGAATAGTAGCATCGACTCCGTCATAGACTTGAGAGAAGACAGCATGTAGCGAAACGAAGTTCGGCAACGCCAAGTGCTGAAAAGGAGCTGTGAATACGAGTCGGAATGGTGTCGCAGGGGAAGCTACCATTGCATCTCCGGACTCTCACTGTCGCTCTGGCCCTCCACGAGAGGCTGACAGGACTACTTAAAACTCCCGTCCAATGTCGAAGGGTAGAACCCTCCATAAGAGACATATGAAAAAATATTTTTTTCTGGGACAAAAGGCAAAGAATGACTGGGGGATGGGGGAAGTGGGAGGAGTATTTATGCCTTTGGCTGGTGGGTCTTTGCCTCCTCCTGGTGACCAGGTTCTTATTTCCCATAAGTAATGAATGCGGCTGTGGACACTTTCCCATTAGGAAGAAAAGTTACTAGACAATGTTTAAGCCTCAGTGCTTATTTGCCTGTCTTTATTTAGTCTAGCCCTGCTAGGGTTTAGAACTTTCAGTTAGCCCTTGAACAGTTCAGTTGTACCCTGGTTAGCAGACATTTTGTATTCTTGACAACAGGCTGGTCCTGTTTGGGTACTAAGTTGACTTACCTCTTGTTACGAGGTTGTTTTTTCTTGTTTCTACAAGTTATGGGAGGCCCTTGTATCCTAGATATTTGGCTGACCAGACTTCCAGGAAGACTTGGATAGAGGAAGTGGAGGGTTTACCTCTAAAGTTAAGAAAGGAACGAAAATTACTCTGACGCCCTTTCTGCTTATCCTTCTTATCCTGAGGAAGAAAAGATCCCTTTCCTCCTGTGATATCTGAAATAATTTCAGCCAAACCAGGCCCCAAACAAGGTCTTACCCTTGTAGGGAATAGCTAATAACTTAGGCTTAGAAGAAACATCCGCAGACCAGGATTTTAACCAAAGGGCTCTGCGAGCTAGAACTGCAAAACCAGACATTTTTGCTCCCAGTTTAACGACCTGTAAGGAAGCATCCATAATAAAGGAATTGGCTAACTTAAGAGCCTTAATCCTGTCCTGGATCTCCTGAAGAGGAGTATCTGTCTGAATAGAATCAGACAAGGCATCAAACCAGTAAGATGCAGCGCTGGTAACAGTAGCAATACACACCGCAGGCTGCCATTGAAGACCTTGGTGAACATACATTTTCTTTAATAATGCCTCCAATTTCTTATCCATTTGATCCTTAAAAGAACAACTATCCTCTATGGAATAGTGGTCCTCTTAGCCAAAGAGGAAATAGCTCCTTCCACCTTAGGAACCTATTGCCACGACTACTTAATAGAGTCAGCTATAGAAAACTTTTTCTTAAAAATAGGAGATGGAGAAAAAAGAATACCAGGTCTCTTTTACTCCCATGCAATAATCTCAGATGCACGGTCTGGAACAGGAAATACCTCCACCGCAGAGGGAACATCAAAATACTTGTTCAGCTTACTAGACTTCTTAGGGTAAACAACTATAGTAGAATCAGAGTCATCCAAGGTAGCCAAAACCTCCTTAAGTAACAAGCGGAGGTGTTCCAGCTTAAATCTGAAGGACACAACTTCAGCATCATTAGAAGGAATTATACTGCCTGAATCCGAGATTTCACCCTCAGATGCACCCGAAGAATCATCATCCTCAGTCTTCTGAGAGGAAATACTTTGATTAGCCACTTCAGGATCAGAAACCTTACTTACTGTTTCTTTAAATTTCCTTTTGCGTTTTCCCTGCAGCATGGGAAAAGCAGACTGCGCCTCAGATACCGCAGAGGATACCTGGGCAACAATATCTAACCCCCAGGATGAACATGAGAGGAAACGCAGGGCACTGCATGAGCAGATGAATAGGATTGGGACGCTTGAGGAGACAGCTGCGCCACATCTGAAACAGGAGGTTCCTGAACAGCATCCGCCTTAGCTAATGATGGCTCAGGGTCAAAAACTCTATTTCTATAAGCTAAAGTTCTTTCAATACATAAAGAACAAAAAGGTACTGGGGGTTGGATCTGGGCATCAAAACATAAGCTACAGGTAACATCCTGCATATCCTCTTGATCCATAATACAAAAAAAAAGAAGCAAATAAAAATAAAAAATAAAGTTAGATTTTTTATATTTTAACAAAGGATATAATACAGAACAAAAAAACTGTTCTTAAATAAGAATACCAAATCAAGAAAACATACCCCAGGCAACACTCTACACCTCAGCCGAATTACTGAGGTGCCCTACCTTTCCTGCCACCCGCAGCAAACAGAGGGGAAAAAAAGAAAACGATCCCGTTTACAATTCAGATTTCAGAGAAGCAAAGACAGCAAGAAGCCTTCTAAACAGGAGAGCCTTCTAAACAGCTGAGCCAGCTTGTGCAATTGTGCCATAATTGCACAAGCTGTTTGTAAATAATTTCAGTGAGAAACCTAAAGTTAGTGAAAAAGTTAACGATTTTTTTTATTTGATCGCATTTGGTGGTGAAATGGTGGCATGAAATATACCAAAATGGGCCTAGATCAATACTTTGGGTTGTTTACTACATTAAACTAAAGCTAAAATTAACCCTACAAGCTACCTAATTAACCCCTTCACTGCTGGGCATAATACATGTGTGGTGCGCAGCAGCATTTAGCGGCCTTTTAATTACGAAAAAGTAATGCCAAAGCCATATATGTCTGCTATTTCTAAACAAAGGGGATTCCAGAGAAGCATTTACAACCATTTGTGTGCCATAATTGCACAAGCTGTTTGTAAATAATTTCAGTGAGAAACCTAAAGTTTGTTAAAAAGTTAGTAAAAAAGTGAACATTTTTTTTTTTTTAAATCGCATTTGGTGGTGAAATGGTGGCATGAAATATACCAAAATGGGCCTAGATCAATAGTTTGGGTTGTCGACTAAAAAATAAATAAATATATATATATATATATATATATACACACACATGTGAAGGGTTATTCAGGGATTCCTGACAGATATCAGTGTTACAATGCAACTATGACTAATTTTGAAAGTGGTTTGGAAATAGCAAAGTGCTATTTGTACTTACTTATTGCCCTATAACTTGCAAAAAAGCAAAGAACATGTAAATATTTTGTATTATTAAAATCAGGACAAAATTTTTAAACTATTTAGCATGGGTGTTTTTTGGTGACTGTAGATGTGTAACAGATTTGGGGGTCAAAGTTAGAAAAAACATAATTTATGCTTACCTGATAAATTTATTTCTCTTGTAGTGTATCCAGTCCACGGATCATCCATTACTTGTGGGATATTCTCCTTCCCAACAGGAAGTTGCAAGAGGATCACCCACAGCAGAGCTGCTATATAGCTCCTCCCCTCACTGCCATATCCAGTCATTCGACTGAAACAAGACGAGAAAGGAGAAACCATAGGGTGCAGTGGTGACTGTAGTTTAATTAAAATTTAGACCTGCCTTAAAAGGACAGGGCGGGCCGTGGACTGGATACACTACAAGAGAAATAAATTTATCAGGTAAGCATAAATTATGTTTTCTCTTGTTAAGTGTATCTAGTCCACGGATCATCCATTACTTGTGGGATACCAATACCAAAGCTAAAGTACACGGATGATGGGAGGGACAAGGCAGGAACTTAAACGGAAGGAACCACTGCCTGTAGAACCTGTCTCCCAAAAACAGCCTCCGAAGAAGCAAAAGTGTCAAATTTGTAAAATATTGAAAAGGTGTGAAGCGAAGACCAAGTCGCAGCCTTGCAAATCTGTTCAACAGAGGCCTCATTTTTAAAGGCCCAGGTGGAAGCCACAGCTCTAGTAGAATGAGCTGTAATCCTTTCAGGGGGCTGCTGTCCAGCAGTCTCATAGGCTAAGCGTATTATGCTCCGAAGCCAAAAGGAGAGAGAGGTTGCCGAAGCTTTTTGACCTCTCCTCTGTCCAGAGTAAACGACAAACAGGGCAGATGACGAAAATCTTTAGTAGCCTGTAAGTAAAACTTCAAGGCATGGACTACGTCCAGATTATGCAAAAGACGTTCCTTCTTTGAAGAAGGATTAGGACACAATGATGGAACAACAATCTCTTGATTGATATTCCTGTTAGAAACCACCTTAGGTAAAAACCCAGGTTTGGTACGCAGAACTACCTTGTCTGAATGAAAAATCAGATAAGGAGAATCACAATGTAAGGCAGATAACTCAGAGACTCTTCGAGCCGAGGAAATAGCCATCAAAAACAGATAAAAGTTTAATATCAATGGAATGAAGGGGTTCAAACGGAACTCCCTGAAGAACTTTAAGAACAAAGTTCAAGCTCCACGGGGGGGCAACAGTTTTAAACACAGGCTTAATCCTAACCAAAGCCTGACAAAATGCCTGGACGTCTGGAACTTCTGCCAGACGCTTGTGCAAAAGAATAGACAGAGCAGAGATCTGTCCTTTTAAAGAACTAGCTGATAAGCCTTTGTCCAAACCCTCTTGGAGAAAGGACAATATCCTAGGAATCCTAACCTTACTCCATGAGTAACTCTTGGATTAACACCAATAAAGATATTTACGCCATATCTTATGGTAGATTTTCCTGGTGACAGGCTTCCGAGCCTGTATTAAGGTATCAATGACTGACTCGGAGAAGCCACGCCTTGAAATCAAGCGTTCAATCTCCCTGCAGTCAGTCTCAGAGAAATTAGATTTGGATGATTGAAAGGACCTTGTATTAGAAGGTCCTGCCTCAGAGGCAGAGTCCATGGTGGAAGAGATGACATGTCCACTAGGTCTGCATACCAGGTCCTGCGTGGCCACGCAGGCGCTATCAGAATCAGCGATACTCTCTCCTGTTTGATTTTGGCAATCAGTCGAGGGAGCAGAGGAAACGGTGGAAACACATAGGCCAGGTTGAAGAACCAAGGAGCTGCTAGAGCATCTATCAGCGTTGCTCCCGGGTCCCTGGACCTGGGTCCGTAACAAGGAAGCTTGGCGTTCTGGCGAGACGCCATGAGATCCAGTTCTGGTTTGCCCCAACGATGGACCAGTTGAGCAAACACCTCCGGATGGAGTTCCCACTCCCCCGGATGAAAAGTCTGACGACTTAGAAAATCCGCCTCCCAGTTCTCTACGCCTGGGATGTGGATCGCTGACAGGTGGCAAGAGTGAGACTCTGCCCAGCGAATTATCTTTGAGACTTCTAACATCGCTAGGGAACTCCTGGTTCCCCCTTGAAAAAAGTAGGTTCCTCTGTGTCAGACATGTTTAAACAGACTAGCAATGAGACTAGCAAGCTTGGAAAACACTTTAAAACAAGTTTACAAGCAATATAAAAAAAACGTTACTGCGCCTTTAAGAAACACAAATTTTCCCAAATTTTGAAATAACAGTGAAAAAATGCAGTTACACTAACGAAATTTTTACAGTGTATGTAATAAGTTAGCAGAGCATTGCACCCACTTGCAAATGGATGATTAACTCCTTAATTCCAAAAACGGAATAACAAATGACAAAAACGTTTTTTAAACAGTCACAACAACTGCCAGAGCTCTACTGTGGCTTTTTACCTCCCTCAATACGACTTTTGAAGCCTTTTGAGCCCTTCAGAGAAGTCCTGGATCATGCAGGAAGAAGCTGGATGTCTGTGTCTGTAATTTTTGCTGCGCAAAAAAGCGCTAAAATAGGCCCCTCCCACTCATATTACAACAGTGGGAAGCCTCAGGGAACTATTTCTAGGCAAAATTCAAGCCAGCCATGTGGAAAAAAACTAGGCCCCAATAAGTTTTATCACCAAACATATGTAAAAAACGATTAAACATGCCAGCAAACGTTTTAAAATACACTTTTATAAGAGTATGTATCTCTATTAATAAGCCTGATACCAGTCGCTGTCACTGCATTTAAGGCTTTACTTACATTACTTCGGTATCAGCAGCATTTTCTAGCAAATTCCATCCCTAGAAAAATATTTTAACTGCACATACCTTATTACAGGAAAACCTGCACGCTATTCCCCCTCTGAATATGTGAGAACAGCAAAGGATCTTAGTTACTTCTGCTAAGATCATAGAAAACGCAGGCAGATTCTTCTTCTAAATACTGCCTGAGGTAAACAGTACACTCCGGTACCATTTAAAAATAACAAACTTTTGATTGAAGAAATAAACTAAGTATAAAACACCACAGTCCTCTTACGACCTCCATCTTAGTTGAGAGTTGCAAGAGAATGACTGGATATGGCAGTGAGGGGATGATCCGTGGACTGGATACACTTAACAAGAGAAAGTGTGTTTTTTGTTTAATTTTTTCATCATGTTTTATAATTTTTTTTATAGTAAATTATATGATATGATGAAAATAATGGTATCTTTAGAAAGTCCATTTAATGGCGAGAAAAATGGTATATAAATGTGTGTGGGTACAGTAAATGAGTAAGAGGAAAATTACAGCTAAACACAAACACTGCAGAAATGTAAAAATAGCCATTGTCATTAAGGGTAAGAAAATTGAAAAATGGTCTGGTCACTAAGGGGTTAATACACTTTTTTACCTCTGTGTCTAAGCAGACTGCCCCCTTTTCTCAGTGCTTTTTACAAACTTGCATTTTAGCCAATCAGTGCTGATTCCACAGGAGTGAGCACAATATTATCTATACGGCATACATGAATTAGCACTAACTGCGAAAAACTGTTAACATGCATATGGCTTAGAAATCAGCCTATGAGACTACCTAGGTTTACATTTCAACAAAGAATAAAAAGAAAACAAAGCGTGATGATGAAAGTAAATTGGAAAGTTGTTTAAAATTGCTTGCCCTGTCTGAATCATTAAAGTTTAATTTTTACTTTACTGTCCTTTTAAGCTCTACTATCACAGTTTTTTTTGCAACAAAATTCCTCTACTTAGCATGATCAATAAACTGTCTATACCTATTATGGGTGTTTTCTAAAAACACTTCAAATGAAAAGCTGCTCCTTTGCCTTCCTGTAAAGACCACAGGCCCCTTATGGGGCAGTGCCAGGAAGTAATGGACCCTTCACAAATGAAATAATAAAAAAAGAAATAAAAGATAAAATCCTTTAAAATGATTAATAGTACATATTGCAATAATTTCTATATATGTATAGCCCACTGTTTTTTTACAACAATGAAACAGACTGTTGCATATCCCTTTAACGAAACAGAAGGGAATGTATATTTAATTAGAGAGGGTTACCTTCAGATTTCTAGCTTCATAGGATATTCTATGATCAGTTAATCTATCCTGCGTAAAGTTGTAAGTACGGATCCTTTCAGACTGAGCTCTGGTACCAACCTGTAAATCAAAATAAAGATTAGCACATTTAAACCTAGGTATTAAATCCTAAAGGCTTGTCTAATAGTAATAACTGATACACTGTACTACTTTTAGAGCGCGCATGATTGATCTTTTCTCCATCATTCCCAATTATTTATGAATGACATAGTCAGATGTGTTGGTTCATATAAGTTACGTGATCAAATGCAGCTTGTACAGTTACTTGTATTAAAGTTCAGGACCCCACCTGTAACTTCCTAGCGCTCTGTCTCTGAGACAATTCCCGTTCAATTGTCTGTCCATGGAGTTTAGCCCTCAGCATCCTTAGAGCTTTCTCTTTGTTTACAATTTGAGAACGCTCCTGCTGGCACTCCACGGTTATCCCTGTACCAAACCAATGCAATAGGAGAAGTTACTTTCATACTTGAAGACATAGACAACAGTAAGCTTGGGAAATATAGAAACTTGGTGATGATGCAGATCTATCTAAAAAAGTGAATTTGGTTACTATAAACAGTATATAATTATTTTATTTCAAAGGTGTATGTAACAACAAGGAGCTGAAGATGTATATATGTTTAGTGAAGAAATGTAACCAGAGTGGTGTGTGTTAATCTTAGGCGCTCCCAGGAAGATAGAAAACATAATAAAGAATTTCTAGCTTCACTGCAGATGGAGAAAACACTTTTATGCATAAGGCTACAACAGCCATAACCACTCTCTTTAGCAGCACGGTGGGGGTGTCTGTGTAAAATAGTGAGTGCATAATTTATTCATTAATTTAGCTTTGACATAATGTTTTTCTTTTTAAAGTCCAGGCTTCAAAAACGCTTGTTCAGTTACATTTCCATTTATGATATCAATCTGTTTGTACAAGTAATATACTATTCTATGTGACTTAATGATGTTGATTTGAAAATGACCAATACACTGATATTTTGTCTATGTTATTTATTTTATTAAAGGGACATGAAACCCAAACATTTTCTTTCATGATTCAGATAGTGCATACAATTCTAAAAAACATTTCCAATTTACTTTTTTTTTAATCAAATTTGCTTCATTCTCATGTTATTCTTTGTGGAAGAGATTTCTAGCAGCGTGCACATATCTGCAGCACTACATGACAGGAAATAGTGCTGCCATTTTGTGCTCTTGCCAATGTATAACATTGTTGCAAAACTGCTGCCATATAGTGCTTCAAACACGTGGACACTCCTGAGCTTACTTTCCTGCTTTTCAACAAATGAGAACAAGACAACCAAGTAAATTTGATAATTGAGGTAAATTGGAAAGTTGTTGAAAAATTGTGGGCCAGATTACGAGTGGAGCGCAAATTAACGCTTCTGCTTGAGCGTTAATTGAGCTAAAAGTAAGATTTTTTATCTTGTCGGGTTGTACTCGTATTACGAGTTCAAAGTAAGCTGTTTTCACTCTTGTACTAACCCGACAAGCGCAAAAAGCTGAAGTTAGAATATCGCATGAGCGTTCACATATCCCCCCCATAGAAGTCAATGGAGCAAAGAAAGACCCCACTCTCGCACAAACCTGATTGCATATTCTCATTTGCACTAACCCCACACGAAAATATTAATATTTCACATTCCAATGTTCTGCACATAGAAGAATATGTTCTATTTATTCATAAAGTACAAAAAAGGCAGAAGCACTTGTCCAAATAAAGCAGATATATTTATTTAGGGGTACAGAGAAAAAGAAAAAAACCCAATTTTCTTCTTTTGTGATTCAGATTGAGCATTACATTTTAAGCATCTTTCTAATTTAGTCCTATTACCAAATTGTCTTCATTCTCTTGGTATCTTTATTTGAAATGCAAGAATGTAAGTTTAGATGCCGGCCCATTTTTGGTGAACAACCTGGGTTGTCTTTGCTGATCGGTGGATACATTCATCCACCAATAAAAAAGTGCTGTCCAGAGTGCTGAACCTATAAAAAAGCTTAGATGCCTTCTTTTTTAAATAAAGATAGCAGGAGAATGAAGAAAAATTGATAATAGGAGTAAATTAGAAAGTTGCTTCAAATTGCGTGCTCTATCTGAATCACGAAAGAAAAAATTTGGGTTCAGTGTCCCTTTAACCCTTTATCACGTGAGATAAATACATATGCTTTATTGGGACAAATGCTGCTGCCTTTTTGTACTTTCTGGATTGTTTGGAGTGTCTCCCTCCTGGCAGCTTGCACGGTCTGCTGATGTACTGAACTAAGCGTTGGATTGTTCTAATTATTCATAAATACATATTTCTACATACTTTTGTTACAATATATATCTATACATTTATATATACATTATATATAGGTCTAGATTTATACACACACATATATATATACATATATATAAATACATAGAACATATTCTGCTATGTACAGAACATTGGAATGTGAAATATTTACAGTAAATACATAGTTAAAAATCTTTATTGAATATTAATATTGCATAAGTATGTATACATATGTATTTATATGTCTGTAAATACATATGCACACACACACATATATATATATATATATATATATATATATATATATATATATATATATATATATATATATATATATATATACACATATACACATATACACATACACACACATGCATATCAATCTTTATATATATGTATGTCTATGTTAAAGCCCTTTGGCTACCTTTTATCCCCTAGCACCTGTGACCACATATCTTTGAGCCTTTAGAACTTTTGTGTGCAATATTGTTTTTGAATACTTTTTTATTAGATCATGTTATTACTATACTTTGTAATGTATTTTTGATATGTTTTGTGACACTTTTTAGAGCTCTGAAGTCTTTGTAATCATTCTAGTGTAGATCGCGGTTGTGCTCAATAATACCAGCGGTAAGCTCGATGAGCGCAAACCCTTGTGATAAACCCCTAAACGTTTGCACTCCTCTCCTTATCTAGTCCTGTATGTTCTATCTAAATCATAAAAGGCATTTTTGGTTTTATGTCTCTTTAAGTAACAACAGTAAAAGCAAAAAGCCAATCCACAATGTACCTGTAGGTATGTGCACAACCCTCACGGCACTGTCTGTTGTATTCACATGCTGCCCCCCTGCTCCCTTTGCCCGGAAAGTATCAATTCGAAGGTCTTTGGGATCAATTCTAATATCCACCTAAGAAGAAAATAAAAGTGTTTAGCACTGGATTAAATCCAATAAGCTTGTGTTAGATGACAATTCTTGATGACTTATGCAACATACTATTCCTCCTTTAGTCTTTGTGTAGGAGACAAATTAATAGGTTCCCTGCTCCTTTTCTTAAAGTGAATGTCAACTTAAGACTAGTGCCCCATGGCATTGGATAGACTTAAAAATTAGCCAAGGTTTAATTCATGACATTTTTTATATGCATGTATTTTGTCAAATGTTTACCTTTTTACAGCTGCAGCGATGAGCGCAGCTCTCCAGCCCGCCATATTGTCTAATTGATTGACTGACGACAATTCTTAAAAGAACTAATCCTTCTATCAGATAGGAATTGAGTGTTTGTATACTAAGCGCTGGCCTCTCTCATGTAGAGCACGATTACATTGAACAGCCTCACACACATGTGGGACAGTATATGGGACTAATACACAGATAATGAAATGATACTTGAGTGGAAGCTGACTTCACTGGATCAGAATCAGTTTGGCTATTTAATGTGTATGCAATGAATAGGTTTGCCTTACCTCGTCTGGCTGTGGTAGTATTATGACTGTCATTGTTCCTGTATGAATTCGCTGCATTCGAGAGGACAAGCCCACCTCTGGTATCCTCTGAACTCTGTGAGTACCACCTTCATACTTTAAGCACTTGTAGACACCTTCACCTGAAATGCGTGCAGCTGCATGGTGCAACCCCCCTGCAAGCATACCATCATGAGGGGTGAACAATGCTAGCTTCTCAATTCTGAGTGATAAATGACCTTTTTACATGTTTTCATTAAATTTCTATTAGACATTATGAAGCAATAAATTACATGGAGCAGTAAGTCAATAGGTACAGCAAACAGCTGTGGAATTATCTTCATTTGTGTATAAGGCACCTACAGGTTGTAAAAGACTGAACGCTGGAAATGCACATAGATTAAAGGGACAGTCTAAAGCAGAATTGTTATTGTTTAAAAAGTTAGATTACGCCTTTACTACCCATTCCCCAGCTTTGCACAACTAACATTGTTATATTAATATACTTTACAACCTTTAAACCTTTAAATTTCAGTCTGTTTCTAAACCACTAAAGACAGCCTCAACATGCTTTTATATATGCTTTTCACAACAGGGGAGTCCTAGTTCATGTGTGCCATATATGTAACATTATGCTCAAGCCCGTGGGTTGTGGCAGACACTGCACTAATTGGATAAAATGCAAGTCAATAGATAATAAATAAAAAGTCATGTGATCAGGGGGCTGTCAGAAAAGACTTAGATACAAGGTAATCACAGAGGTAAAATGTGTATTAATATAACCCTGTTGGTTATGCAAAACTGGGGAATAAATAATAAGGGATTATCTTTTTAAACAATAACAATTTTGGAGTAGACTGTCTCTTTAAACTTTTGTTATTCGGATAGAGCATTTGATTTTAAACAACTTTTCAAATTTTTTTTTTCTATTTTCTAATTTGCTTCATTCTTTTGGTATCCATATGCCCCTTGTCATTAGCTCACATTGGGCAAGATTACAAGTCGCGAAAACACTGCACACGTTATGGCTTTTTCGCATTTGGGGTTGCGCAGGTATTACAAGTTGCAAAATAACTTATTGTTCGCGTGCTTTAAGCTGTGTAATGCAAACCGTGAAATTGCATGCACGTTCATGTATTCCCCATAGAAGTCAATGGAGAAGACACATAGAGAGAAAGAAAAAACGAATATGTTGCACAAAGCCCATGACGTATTCTCCTTATAAAGTGTACATGAAAATGAGAATATTTCATATTGTAAAAATGTTTTCGCAATGGAATATGTTCTATTTAATTCTAAATAAATATTTCTCTATATATTTGATGATATTTGGACTGATATATCTAGATATCTCGAGATGTATATGCAAATATCGTATTGAAAATCCCTGAGATATTGTTTTATGTGCATAAGATTGTAATGTTAAATCTTTTCCTTATCTCCATAGTTAAACATATCTCTATACATATAAATCCATGTTTCTCTATGTATGTGTATGTATGTCAATGTAAAATTCCGGCTTCTGCTTTTTTTTCTCTAACACCCGAGATCTCGTATCTGTGAGCCTTTATAACTTTTGTGTGCAATATTTTTTTTAAAATAATTTTTATTAGACAGTGTTAATATGAGTGTAACTGTACTTTATAATGTATTTTTTAAGTGTTTTGTGAATCTTTTTTGTTGCGGAAAAGCATTAACTACAGCTCTTCGAGTGCGGAAAAGATTGTTGCGTAAAAGGCGAATGCGCGCACGCAATTGCGATTTTTCCAGACTTGTAATGGAAATTGATTGTGAAAATACCACATTGTGCACGGAAAAATCGTAACGCGCTACTTGTAATTTTGCTGACTATGTATTCAACTAGCTACCAGTAGTGTATTGCGGCTTCTTCAATAAAGGATACCAAGAGAATGAAGAAAATTTGATAATAGAAGTAAACTGGAAAGTTCTTTATACTTGTATGCTCGATCTCACTGGTCTCTCTAACAGGCCAGATTTTGAGGCTATCTGAACTGGAGCACAGGTGAAATCTTTTAAAACAATAAAAATTCTGGTTCCCTTTAAGAATAGTAGAGTTG
Organism: Bombina bombina; assembly: GCF_027579735.1. NCBI lineage: Eukaryota > Metazoa > Chordata > Amphibia > Anura > Bombinatoridae > Bombina > Bombina bombina. The sequence continues at coordinate 943,037,664 of NC_069501.1, forward strand.
GCAGGGATGGCAGGTGGTGGATCAACAAAGGTGATAGACAATCATTTCTTAGGAGAAAAAAAACATCCCAAAACTGTAGTTCCCGCTGATATAACCCCAGTGCTCTCTAACGCTGTGGCTTTGTCTGGTTTGTCTGGTCCTGTTCTAAGGGAACTAAACACTCCACTTACCATATTCAGCTGGTGTATAGTTTAGAATTTCAAAGGCCCATGACTTGTAAAGTGCATAATTTTGGTACATGTCAAAAACCTCTTTGGTAAACTGCTGGCAAATATCACCTAAAAGAGAAAACCATAGAAAAATAAATAGAATGTTTTAGTTTTTATGCAAAAAGTCATGAGATTGAAAACCATTTATTTTCTAAGCTGCTTTTTCTTAAAATGAACATAACATCCACCATTTTCTTTAATGATTCAGATAGAGCATGCATGTTTAAACAACTTAGCAGGGACATAAGCTCAGGAGCGTGCAAGTGTCGGAATCACTGTAAGGGAGCAGTTTTGCAACAAAGTTATCCATTTGCAAGAGCACTAGATGGCAGCACTATTTCCATGTAGTGCTCCTGACCCCTACCTAGGTATCTCTTCAACAAAAATTACCATGGGAACAAAGCAAATTTGATAATAGAAGTCAATTGGAAATATTTTTAAAATTGTATGCTCTGTCTGAATCACAAAAGAACATTTAAGGGTTTCATATCTCTAAGTCTCATGCATTTTATTTGCACTTTGTAGTGATTGAGAATCCTTTATCTTCTAACAAAATAATAAAAAAATAATGTGCAGAAAGTCACTTATATTAAAGACTGATAAAAAGATGTATATTTAAGAAGAGTTCACAGACAGATGCAGCATCGGCTGGTGAAATGTAAGATTTCATTAGAGCTCTCCTATGCAATTCCAACCCTGCTCAAGTCCAGACAATGATGCAAGCGTTGTCAGTCACCCAGTATGATCAGTCCATGGTGATATTAATCGACCACAACACTTTTTGCATGCAATTTCCAAAGTTCCAATTTATTTATTTTAATCAAATTTGCTTTGTTCTCTTGGTATTCTTTGTTAAAGACTAAGCCTAGGTATGCTCATAGGCTGATTTCTAAGTCCTTGAAGGCCACCTCTTATCTCATTGCACTTTATTAGCTTTTAACAGCTAGACAGTGCTAGTTCGTGTATGCCATATAGATAACATTGTGCTCACTCCTGTGGAGTTATTCATAAACCAGCACTAATTGGCTAAAATGAAAGTTTGTAAAAAGCAATGAGATAATAAGGGGGCAGTCTGCAGAGGTTTAGATACAAGGTAATCACATAAGTAATAAGTATATATATATATATATATATATATATAATATAAGAGTGTTGGTTATACACAACTGGGGAATGGGTTATAAAGGGATTATCCATCTATTTAAACAATAAACATTTTCAAGTAGACTGTCCCTTTAATGTACCATCCCTCCACTAGCACAATCAATAAAGACCTGAATATACTTGTGTCAAGGAACAATAAATAAATAAATAAATACAAAATTAGAGAAGCCAGATCAAAAACATGTCATGTAATAAAACATAACAAAACATCCAAATTCTTTATTGCTATCATAAATTGACATGTAGGTCATCATATTTAGTTTAGGTATAAGATGTACAAACAGTCATGTTACGGCAATGGGTTTTGAATAAAACAAAATGTATGCTTACCTGATAAATTTCTTTCTTTCTGGACATGGAGAGTCCACAATGTCATTCCAATTACTAGTGGGATATTCAACTTCTGGCCAGCAGGAGGAGGCAAAGAGCACCCCAGCAAAGCTGTTAAGTGTCACTTCTCTTACCCATAAGCCCCAGTCATTCAGCCGAAAGAAAATGGAAAAAGAAGAAACACAAGGGTGAAAAAGATGCCTGAGGTTTACTAAAAAAAACATGCCAAATTATAATTAAAAAAGAGGACGGGGCATGGACTCTCCATGCCCGGAAAGAAGGAAATTTATCAGGTAAGCATACATTTTGATTTCTTTCCTATGGCATGGAGAGTCCACAATGTCATTCCAATTACTAGTGGGAACCAATACCCTAGCTAGAGGACACAGAATGAATAGGGAGGGAGAACAAGGCAGGAGGACCTAAACAGAAGGCACCACCACTTGAAGAACCTTTCTCCCAAAAGAAGCCTCAGCAGAGGCAAAAGTATCAAATCTGTAGAATTTGGAAAAAGTATGCAGAGGACCATGTTGCCGCCTTGCATATCTGTTCCACAGAAGCTTCATTTTTGAAAGCCCAAGAAGAGGAGACAGCCCTAGTGGAATGAGCCGTAATTCTCTCAGGAGGCTGCTGTCCAGCAGTTTCATAAGCAAAACAAATCACACTTCTTAACCAGAGAGAAAGAGAAGTAGAAGTGGCCTTCTGACCCTTACGTTTTCCAGAGAAAACAACAACAAACAGGGCAGAAGATTGCTGAAAATCCTTAGTAGCTTAGTAGAGAAGCCCAAACAGCTCCCCAGCCTGACAGGCTGGCGTCCGTAGTCACAATCACCCAGGAAGTTCTCAGGAAGCAAGCGCCCCGAGACAGATTTTCTTGAGAAATCCACCACGAGAGAGAGAGTCTCGTTAGGGGGTCCAGATTTATCCTCTGTGATAAATCTGAATGGTCTCTCTTCCATTGACAGAGAATGCAAAGCTGCAGCGGTCACAGATGGAACCGAGCAAAAGGAATGATGTCCATGGAAGCCACCATCAGACCAATCACATCCATGCATAGAGTCACTCATGGAAAAAAAGCAGGCTGGAGGGAAAGGCAAGAAATTTGGATTTTCTGACGTCCGTCAGGAAAATCTTCATGGACAGAGAATATCTTATAGTTGGAACTCCTTTCAAGATTCACCTTCCACCCGTGGGAACGTAGAAAAGACAACAACATCTCTGTATGAGATTTTGCTAGTTGAAAAAATGACGCCTTAACCAAGATGTCTTCTAGATAGGGTGTCACCACAATTCCCTGGGATCTGATCACTGCCAATAGAGCTCCCAGAACCTTTGTGAATATTCTGGGAGCTGTGGCAATACCAAACGGAAGTGAAATAAAATGGCAATGCTTGTCCAGAAAGGCAAACCTTAGAAACTGGTAATGATCCAGGTGAATGGGAACATGTAAGTTGTGGCCGGATTTGACTAACACCGTGCTAGACTTGCATTATCTACTGGGAAAATGTTTTAGCTAAGACTGTGCTAGTTTGCATATTAGAATTGCTATAAAATTTAGTGGAATTAAAATAGTAACAAATGATGTTATATGATTTTCTGTACTGAAACTAAAATGGAGGATTGTTTAACCTTGTATTAGAAAATCCTAAAACGGATGCTCATTGCAATAATTACAAGTGCGTATGTCTAAACTCTTGTATAACAGATTTTCAAGGCCACGTTGTTGATGTACAAAACTGTTGATGCTAGAAAAAGCTAGACAAGTTTTGTTGATGTTATAATGATGCCAAAAATACATATAAAAAGAAAACAATAAATTATGATGTCATCCAAATAAAAAACACTATAAATACACCTTGTTTTAAACATGAGTCAGGTGACTCTGACAGTATGTTATAGAGCATCTCAGGATAAGATTTGGTTGCTGGAAGTAATTTTTGAGTGGTATGTAAACAATTGTTATTGAAAGCAAGTTTAACTGATAGTCAATTAACTCAATGACCTCTAGTTATCAAGGTCTGGCGGACCTGATCCCACACTGCGGATCATGTCTCCGCCAGACCTCGCTGAATACGGCGAGCAATACGCTCGCCGTATTCAGCATTGCACCAGCAGCTCACAAGAGCTGCTGGTGCAACGCCACCCCCTGCAGACTCGCGGCCAATAGGCCGCCAGCAGGGGGGTGTCTCGATCGGGTTGATTTCCGGCGATGTGTGTCCGCCTGCTCAGAGCAGGCAGACAGGTTATGGAGCAGCGGTCTTTGTGCTTTAAGACCTTATGAGTGAATTAGGTGTGAACCACTACAAAGTACGCGCCCTTAAGGTCTATGGTCGTCATGAACTGACCTTCCTGAACCAATGGAAGAATGGAACGAATAGTTTCCATCTTGAAGGACGGAACCTTGAGGAATTTGTTTAGACACTTTAGATCTAGGATAGGACGAAAAGTTTCCTCCTTTTTGGGAACTACAAAAAGATTTGAATAGAATCCTAGACCCTGTTCCTCTAGAGGGACTGGTACAATAACTCCCAGGGAGTATAGGCCCTTTACGCAATTTAAAAAGGCCTCCCTCTTTATCTGGTTTGAGGATAGTCTTGACAGGTGAAATCTACCCCTTGGAGGTCAAGACTTGAATCCTATTTTGTAAACCCTGGGATACTATGTCCCCAGCCCATGGATCTGGGACATCGCATATCCAAGCCTGTTTGAAAAAAGAAAGTCTGCCCCCCACCTGATCCAAAATTGGATCGGGGCGGACCCTTCATGCTGATTTAGAGTCAGTGAAAGGCTTTTTGTTTTGTTTTCCCTTGTTCCAGGGCTGGCTGGTCTTCCAAGTGGACCTGGATTGGTCCGATTTGGAAGAAGAGGAGGACTTCTGTCCTTTAAAGTTGCAAAAGGAACGAAAATTAGAAGTCTGTCGACCCTTAGGTCTATTCTTCTTGTCCTAAGTAGGAAAGATCCCTTTCCACCCGTAATCTCTGAAATGATCTCCGCCAGACCGGGCCCAAACAAAGTCTTACCCTTATAAGGTAAAGCTAAAAGTTTGGCCTTTAAAGAAACATCAGGCGACCAAGATTTTAACCATAGAGCTCTGCGAGCTAGCACAGTGAAGCTAGATATTTTAGCTCCCAGTTTAATTACCTGCATGTTGGCATCACAGATAAAGGTATTGGCCAGTTTAAGAGCTTTGATACTATCTTGGATCTTCTCTACCATAGTCTCTTCTGAAATAAGATCAGACAGGGCATCGCACCAATAAGATGCTGCTGTCACGCTGTTGCCCTGCTCTGGCTGTTGCCAGGGACGCGGCGCGTGCAGCTTTGACTCTTGCCAGGGATGCCGCGCACGCCGCATTGACTCTTGCCAGGGACACTGTGCTTGCTGTCGGCACGGCGACAACGTCATCGCCGCACATCAGTGTCTCCCTTTGCCGGTTGGTCCCTTTCAACTCCTCTTGGCGCAAATTGGCGCCTATGTAAGTACCTACAGTGCTTATAAACACTGCCCAAGTATAGGTGTTACTTTGTGTGCTCCTGGGTGTTGTGTTTACGGAAATGCTGGATTGTTATTACATTACTGAATACTGCCTGTCTGACCACTCTGCCTGCTTAATCCCTGAACTGCTGGATTGCTACACTGTTGCTGAACTCTGCCTGTCTGACCACTCTGCCTGCTTAACCCCTGAACTGTTGAATTGCTATACCGTTACTGAACTCTGCCTGTCTGGTCATTCTATTGGTTTACCCCTGAACTGTTATACTGCTGGATTTCTTTTTGTTTCTGACTCCTGCCTGTTCCTAGTCCTTCTATTGGTTTACCCCTGAACTGCTGGATTGTCTTCCTGTTGCCGCCAAGGACTAACCTGCCTACTGTGAGTACTGATTACCTCATTTTACAAACTCTCTCTGCTCTGGGATATTTCCTATCATTCCACTTGACGCCTGGATAAAAAGACTGGCCAAGTTTGGTCTGATAGAGGAATATCCCCCAAGCGTTACAGCTGCTCCCGCAACCGTGGCAATATTTGCCACCGGTTGCCACTGTAAACCCTGATGGATGTACATCTTTTTTAAATAAGCCTCTAACTTTTTATCCATTGGATCCTTAAAAGAACAACTATCCTCTATAGGAATGGTAGTTTTTTTAGCTAGAGTAGATATAGCTCCTTCTACTTTAGGTACGGTGTGCCATAAGTGTCGAATAGAGTCAGCATCAGGAAACATTTTTTTTTTTAAAAAGGGGAAGGGGAAAAAGAAACCCCTGGCTTATCCCATTCCTGAGCTATAATTTCAGATATTTTCCTAGAAACAGGAAAAACATCATCAATAGAAGGAGAATCAAAAACTCTATCCAATTTAGAAGACGTCTTAGGATTGGCAGCAACCGAAGGTTCAGAGTCGTCCAAAGTAGCTAGAACCTCCTTCAGTAGTAACCGAAGATGTTTAAGCTTAAATCTAAAATAAACCTCTTCAGATTCTGAAGATTTTGCCGCCAAAGTGTCAGAGTCTGAAATGTCACCTTCAGAAGCTACTGAAGTATTCTCCTCATCAGACAATTGAGAAAGGTTAACCAACGCAGATTTAGAGGGGTCAGAAGCCTTACTAGCGGACAAATGTTTACATTTTCTCTTACGCTTACCCGAAGAAGGGAAAGCTGACAAAGCTGCTGATACTGCAGAAGTAATCTGAGCGGCAAAATCCCAAGGAGGATGAGAGGACCCAGAAAGCACAATATGGGAAACAATTAAGGCTTGGGACGTTTGAGGAGAAAGCTGAAGCATGTCACACACAGCATTATCCTGAGAGACATTTAGATCAGAAGGGAGTCATTTGTCTTTAAACTTTAAAGTTTTAGATAAGCATGAGGAACAAAATTGCATTGGCAAACCAATTTGAGCCTCTAAATGTAGTAAGCATTTATCAACAGACATAGACTGATTTAACGCTAAATCCATTTTACAGAATTCAGCTGTTAATAATATTGTAAAAGAAAAAAGTCTTTCAAATTTTATTAGAAATTTATTTGAAATTTAGAGAGCAATAAAAAGATCCTTCAAAACAACCCTTTAGATTGCCTGAAGCTCCTACCGAACAGGATTGACACCCCACTAGTCAGAGGAAACTAAGCCTTTCCTGCAAGGATCTTCTCCTCTAGCACAGAAATATGATCCGTTGATGAGAAATATGACAAAAACTAACATTAGACAGAGTCCTGCAAGGCAATGCAAGCTCACTAAGCTCCACTCCGATATACCAGAAGTGCGGGCGTCGCGTGAGTGGGTTGAAAAACGAACTGCGCCACTTGAAAGAGAGCAAAAAAGTAAACTGTTCACAGTTTGACCGTTTTATATTAATAAATCCTCTCTAACTGTACCCTCTAAATATGTCAGACACATGAATACACTATTAATGTGCCCTGCAGTCCGCTAATGCATCACTCCTCAGTAGAATCACAATAAAGTTATGAGTCCCCCAGACAAATAACGTCTCACATTTAAACCATATAATGTCAAATACTCCAAAGAAAGTATATTAACTAAGAAGGATATCTATGTCCCATTTCCCATAATCTGTCCAGAATAAGTATCCTTAATTAAAAAGGATATCTATGTCCCAATTTGGATCCGTATGAGGTTTAACATCTTAAGTGTTGCCTAGAAGGTAAAGGCACTTACCTTAGATCCAGCTGCAGGACAAATGCTGCTACATAGGTGTGACAGGAAATTCGCTCCTAGTCATGGACCTGTAGTAAAAGAAAGAACAGAGTAACTAACTTTGGCTTTCTGCAAAGGGGTAGCAAAATGTTAAAAGTAAAGAAAAATGACTACTTTGCCGCCTTTTAACTGCTAAAAGCCACCATTACTCTTACTAAAGAGATTGACATGGACACAGCTAGACCCCAATCCTTGCTTGCAGGGAAAAGTACCCATAAAAGGATTACATATCTTAAGACACTAACTTCGCCATCCTCCATTGACAGAGGCAAAGAGAATGACTGGGGATTATGAGTAAGGGAAGTCTTTGCCTCCTCCTTGAATATCCCACTAGTAATTGGAATGACGTTGTGAACTCTCCATGCCATAGGGAAGAAATCAAGGCTTTAGAATTTGAAATGTAAAAAAAAAAGCTGCTGGTAACGTGTTTTTCTGATGGATTGTATATAGTGCTGCTGACACTTTGGGTATTACTGTGCTACTAATGCATGTGAGAATCTTGAGATAAGTGGGATCTAAAAGTGTTTTCAGAGGAATTGAAATGGCTTCCAATTTTATAATCCCTGAAAATAGTTTAAGAGACAGTAAAGTCAAAATTAAACTTCCATGATTAAGACAGAGAATGCAATTTACTTCTCTTCTTTATTTTGCTTATTTTTCTTGGAATTCTTTGTTGGAAAGCATACCTAGGTAGGCTGGAGCAACAATGTACTACTGGGAGCTAGCACATATATGCCTTTTGTCGTTAGCTCACCTGATGTGTTCAGTTAGCTCTCAGTAGTGCATTAATTATCCTTGAATACAAATTATCAAGAAAATGAAGGAAATTTGATAATAGAAGTAAATTAAAACATTGTTTAAAATTGTATGCTCTCTCTGAATTGTGAAAGAAAACTACTGTGTTTCATGTATGTACTAGAATTTTGATTTCCTGGAATGGGGGACTAAGGGGTCGATTTATCAATCTGAGGCAGACAGGGGCGTACATATGTGCCCCTGTCCGCCACAGCTCGGCTCTGGCGGGCTGAATTCCCCTGCCAGAATTCAGCATTGCACAAGAATGCTATTTTGCGCTCTTGTGCAACACCTCACCCTACCCACGCACAGCAAATCAAGCACAGGCAGGACCTGTCAATCTCCACAGTCGGACGAGGCCAGGGAGATTTAAATTCTCCACCTAAGAGGTGGAGAAGAGGTTAGGGAGGGGAGGTCTGATGACCGCTGCTTCATAAATACGGACTGCAGGTTCTCTTGTGAGCCTTTGCTAAATCCACCTCTAAGTGTAAGAGACATTATTTGAAGCCATTTTAGTTACTTTTAAGTGAAAGTAGCTGCAATTAACAGGGATTTAAACAATTCTGACCTCCAGTGGTTCTGCCAGATGTTACTTCTAATATGGCATCACTCATATCATATTTCTCTTCAGGGACTAGAATCCGCAGGAGCTGCAGATAAAAAAAAAAAAAAACTCTTAGTGCATATTATTAATAATTTTTTATTTACAAGAATTCAAAAACTCAAACATTCTTGACCAGAATAATGATTCATGCAAAGTGCTCATTTTTTAAAGTTAGGGTCAGTTTTGTGGTAAGAGAGAGACACACACACACCCATATATATATATATATATACACACGTATATATATATATAAATAAAAGGTCATAGGGATTTGCACTCTCACCTTATAGAGTAATTGCATGGGTGTTCGGAATATCAATATCCACTCCAAAGTTATAGAACCACACTCACTGGACTTTGAAAACAAACAGTTGATGAAGTGGACAGCTTGCTCCCCGAAATGTCACTGTACACAATAAATTGTTTGTTTTGAAAGTCCAGTGAGTGCGGTTCTATAACTTTGGAGTATATATACAGTGGATATAAAAAGTCTACACACCCCTGTTAAAATGTCAGGTTTCTGTGATGTAAAAAAATGAGACAAAGATAAATAATTTCAGAACTTTTTCCGCCTTTAATGTGACCTATAAACTGTACAACTCAATTGCAAAACAAACTAAAATCTTTTAGGTGGGGCGTTGTCATGCTGAAAGATGAAGTTCCTCTTCATGTTCAGCTTTCTAGCAGAAGCCTGAAGGTTTTGTGCCAATATTGTCTGGTATTTGGAACTGTTCATAATTCACTCTAACTTGACTAAGGCCCCAGTTCCAGCTGAAGAAAAACAGACCCAAAGCATGATGCTGCCACTAAAATGCTTCACTGTGGGTATGGTGTTCTTTTGGTTATATGCAGTGTTGTTTTTGAGCCAAAATATATCTTTTGAAATTATGGCCAAAAAGTTTAATCTTGGTTTCATCAGACCAGAACACCTTTTGCGACATGCTTTTGGGAGACTTCAGATGTGTTTTTGCAAAATTTAGCTTGGCTTGGATGTTTTTTTTTGTAAGAAAAGGCTTCCGCCTTGCCACTCTACCCCATAGCCCAGACATATGAAGAATACGGACGATTGTTGTCACATGCACCACACAGCCAGTACTTGTCAGATATTCCTGCAGCTCCTTTAATGGTGCTGTAGACCTCTTGGCAGCCTCCCAGACTAGTTTTCTTCTTGTCTTTTCATCAATTTTTGAAGGACGTCCAATTCTTGGTAATGTCACTGATGCGCCATATTTTCTCCACTTGATGACTGTCTTCACTGTGTTCCATGGTATATCTAATGCCTTGGAAATTCTTTTGTACCATTCTCCTGACTGATAGCTTTTAACAATGAGATCCCTCTGATGCTTTAGAAGATCTCTGCGGACCATGGCTTTTGCTGTAGGTTGCGACTAAGAAAATGTCAGGAAAGATCTACTAGAACAGCTGAAGTTTATTTGGGGTTAATCAGAGGCACTTTAAATGATGACAGGTGTGTACTGACTCCTATTTAACATGATTTTGAATGTGATTGCTCAATTCTAAACACAGCTACATCCCCAGTTATAATAGGGTGTGCACACTTATGCAACCATATTATTTTATTTTTTTATTTTTACTTCCCTCCACCTAGAAGTTTCAGTTTGTTTTTCAATCAAGTTGTACAATTTATAGGTCACATTAAAGGTGGAAAAAGTTCTGAAATGATTTATCTTTGTCTCATTTTTTTACATCACAGAAACCTGACTTTTTAACAGGGGTGTGTAGACTTTTTATCTCCACTGTATATATTATAGTTGCAAGCTAGTTGGACAGAAAGACAGACATACACACAAACACATACTAGGAAATTTGAAAATTAGGAGAATAATTTTATACAGGGTTGTAGAATAATCTAAAAGGTTAGGAGTCATGGCTCTTTGGCTTCTAAGATTTGTCAAGCCTAGATATGTTTTAGAGCCCTAAATGTATTTTGTTGCAAGTATCTGTCTAAATGTATTTTGTTGCAAGTATCTGTCTAAATGTATTTTGTTGCAAGTATCTGTCTAAATGTATTTTGTTGCAAGTATCTGTCTAAATGTATTTTGTTGCAAGTATCTGTCTAAATGTATTTTGTTGCAAGTATCTGTCTAAATGTATTTTGTTGCAAGTATCTGTCTAAATGTATTTTGTTGCAAGTATCTGTCTAAATGTATTTTGTTGTAAGTATCATGTAACCACTACACCCATTATAAATGTTGGGGAATATATTGAAATGTGTTCATTCTTTATAAATGAAACATTCTAATACATATTATTAATATACAAGGCTTGGACATAAATCACACATCAGCACACTAAAGCCTCCAGATTAAGAATGGTTCAGTGTTCCTATGCACAGAACATTTTCTCTAGACAGCAGTAGCTATACTGGAGGAAGTGCTCATATTTTAGTTATACAAATCAATAGGAGTATCTTATAATAATGTTAATGTAAAATGCATTCTGAACTAAAAACATCTCTGTTATATAATTGTATAACATATGCCCACCAACAGCTGCTGTTCTAATGTAAATGATGCATTATATATAGATGTATTGTCTTACAAACCTATATACACTCATTAGCCACAGAATGCAGCTGGAGGCCTCTTTAATTGTTTACCTTTTCACGCAATTGGACAATGTTTTTGTTTACAGTCTCCTTTTCCTCTAGTGCAAGACCTATGAGCTGCTCGTCTTCTCTACTGTCCAGATCTGAATAAGCAAAAAAAAGCAGTGACAACAGACATCAAACTGATCTGTCAGAGGCTGACAAATACCATGTTCCAGGGACTAACTTGTGGGGAGAAAAAGTGATTCAGCAGAGTCTTGCCCCCTAATGCCACGTCTTCCCCTTTGTATTGCATGCTGGCACAGCTGTTTCTCTCTTTTTAATGGCTGCTACAGTGTACAGCATTATCTCCCTTCCCATGACAGTATTAAGGGATTGCAGGCTGATTGGAATAAAATATGTAAACACTGTTATGTATAAACACTTACACATTTATACACACCCTGACATGCACCATGAAAATAGAAAGTCCACCACACAGAGTTTCTGGCTAATGTCTAGATTTTGAAGAAAAAAAATGAGCTACTCATAATAATTTTATTTTTGGATAATAGCAGTTTGTACTCATACAAATAGGCATGGAAACATAATGAATTGTTAAGAACAAGCATTAGCATTTTAGGAGGCTTTAAATTAAAGAACTCTTGGAATTACAAGTTTAGTAATCTATCGCCTAGATTTAGAGTTTTGTCGGTAAAAACCTGCGGCTCTAACGCTCCTTTTTTTCCCAGCGCACCCTTAAGCCAACGCTGGTATTATGAGTTTTCTGAATGGCTGCGTTAGGCTCTGAAAAGTGAGCGTTGAGCCAAATTTAGCGCCACTTCAACCCTCAATACCAGCATTGCTTACGGTAGCGGTAAGCTGGCAAAACGTGCTCGTGCACGATATCCCCATAGGAAACAATGGGCGTGAGCTGGCTGGAAAAAAAAACTAACACCTGCAGCGTTCAGCTCCTAACGCAGCCCCATTGTTTCCTATGGGGAAACACTTTCTAAGTCTACACCTAACACCCTAACATGAACCCCGAGTCTAAACACCCCTAACCTTACACTTATTAACCCCTAATCTGCTGCCCCCGCTATCGCTGCCACCTGCATTTTATTATTAACCCCTAATCTGCAGCTCCGGACACCGCTGCCACCTACATTATCCCTATGAACCCCTAATCTGACCCCAACATCGCCGAACCCTACATTATATTTTTTCACCCCTAATCTGTCCCCCCCAACGTCGCCGCCACCTACCTACACTTATTAACCCCTAATCTGCTGACCGGACATCGCCGCCACTATAATAAATGTATTAACCCCTAAACCGCCGCACTCCCGCATCGCAAACACTATAATAAATTTAATTGTCCCCTAATCTGCCCTCCCTAACATCGCCGCCACCTACCTACAATTATTAACCCCTAATCTGCCGCCCTCAACGTCGCCGCTACTATAATAAAGTTATTAACCCCTAAACCTAAGTCTAAACCTAACAGCCCCCCTAACTTAAATATAATTTAAATAAAACGAACTAAATTTACTATAATTAAATAAATTATTCCTATTTAAAACTAAATACTTACCTATAAAATAAACCCTAATATAGCTACAATATAACTAATAGTTACATTGTATCTATTTTAGGATTTATATTTATTTTACAGGCAACTTTGTATTTTTTTTTAACTAGGTACAATAGCTATTAAATAGTTAATAACTATTTAATAGCTACCTAGTTAAAATAATTACAAAATTACCTGTAAAATAAATCTTAACCTAAGTTACAAATACACCTAACACTACACTATCAATAAATTAATTAATAAATTACCTACAATTAGCTCAAATTAAATACAATTAAATAAACTAAACTATAGTACAAAAAAAAAAAACTAAATTACAGAAAATAAAAAAATTACAAGAAGTTTAAACTAATTACACCTAATCTAAGCCTCCTAATAAAATAAAAAAGCCCTCCAAAATAATAAAATGCCCTACCCTATCCTAAATTACAAAGTAATCAGATCTTTTACCAGCCCTTAAAAGGGCTTTTTGCGGGGCATTGCCCCAAAGTAATCAGCTCTTTTACCTGAAAATAAAAATACAATACCCCTCCCCAACATTGCAACCCACTACCCACTTACCCCTACTCTACAACCCACCCAAACCCCCCTTAAAAAACCTAACACTAACCCCCTGAAGATCTCCCTACCTTGAGTCGTCTTCATCCAGCCAAGCCGAATTCTTCTTCCAAGCGGGGCAGAAGAGGTCTTCCATCCGATTGAAGTCTTCATCCAAGCGGCATCTTCTATCTTCATCCATCCGGAGGGGAGCGGCAGCATCCTGAAGACCTCCGACGCGGAACATCCATCCTGGCTGACAACTTCCCGACGAATGACAGTTCCTTTAAATGACGTCATCCAAGATGGCGTCCCTCGAATTCCGATTGGCTGATCGGAACAGCCAATAGAATGCGAGGTCAATCCAATTGTCTGATTGGATCAGCCAATCGGATTGAAATTCAATCTGATTGACTGATTCAATCAGCCAATCAGATTTTTCCTACCTTAATTCCGATTGGCTGATAGAATCCTATCAGCCAATCGGAATTCGAGGGACGCCATCTTGGATGACGTCATTTAAAGGAACCGTCATTCGTCGGGAAGTCGTCGGCCAGGATGGATGTTCCGCGTCTGAGGTCTTCAGGATGCTGCCGCTCCGCTCCAGATGGATGAAGATAGAAGATGCCGCTTGTATGAAGACTTCAATCGGATGCCCCGCTTGGATGAAGAATTCGGCTCGGCTGGGTGAAGACGACTCAAGGTAGGGAGATCTTCAGGGGGTTAGTGTTAGGTTTTTTTAAGGGGGGTTTGGGTGGGTTTTAGAGTAGGGGTATGTGGGTGGTGGGTTGTAATGTTGGGGGGGTATTGTATTTTTATTTACAGGTAAAAGAGCTGATTACTTTGGGGCAATGCCCCGCAAAAAGACCTTTTAAGGGCTGGTAAAAGAGCTAATTACTTTGTAATTTAGGATAGGGTAGGGCATTTTATTATTTTGGGGGGCTTTTTTTAATTTTATTTAGGGGGCTTAGATTAGGTGTAATTAGTTTAAACTTCTTGTAATTTTTTTATTTTCTGTAATTTAGTTTTTTTTTTGTACTATAGTTTAGTTTATTTAATTGTATTTAATTTTAGCTAATTGTAGGTAATTTATTTAATTAATTTATTGATAGTGTAGTGTTAGGTGTATTTGTAACTTAGGTTAGGATTTATTTTACAGGTAATTTTGTAATTATTTTAACTAGGTAGCTATTAAATAGTTATTAACTATTTAATAGCTATTGTACCTAGTTAAAATAAATACAAAGTTGCCTGTAAAATAAATATAAATCCTAAAATAGATACAATGTATTAGTTATGTTGTAGATATATTAGGGTTTATTTTATAGGTAAGTATTTAGTTTTAAATAGGATTAATTTATTTAATGATAGTCATTTTAGTTCGTTTTATTTAAATTATATTTAAGTTAGGGGGGTGTTAGGGTTAGACTTAGGTTTAGGGGTTAATAACTTTATTATAGTAGCGGCGACGTTGGGGGCGGCAGATTAGGGGTTAATAATTGTAGGTAGGTGGCGGCGATGTTAGGGAGGGCAGATTAGGGGTTAATTAAATTTATTATAGTGTTTGCGAGGCAGGAGTGCGGCGGTTTAGGGGTTAATACATTTATTATAGTGGTGGTGATGTCCGGTCGGCAGATTAGGGGTTAATAAGTGTAGGTAGGTGGCGGCGAGGTTGGGGGGGGGAGATTAGGGGTCAATAAATATAATGTAGGTGTCGGCAATGTTAGGGACAGCAGATTAGGGGTTCATAGGTATAATGTAGATGGCGACTGTGTCCGGTCGGCCTCGGTTTAGGGGTTCATAGGTAATTTATGGGTGTTAGTGTACTTTTTAGCACTGTAATTAAATGGACCAGTCAAGTTAGATTTGCATAATCAACAAATGCAAGATAACAAGACAAGTCAATAGCACTTAGTCTGAGCTTCAAATGAGTAGTAGATTTTTTTATAACAAATTTCAAAGTTATGTATATTTCCACTCCCCTTGTACCATGTGATAGCAATCAGCCAATCACAAATGCATATACGTATAGTCTGTGAATTCTTGCACATGCTCAGTAGGATCTGGTGACTCAAAAATTGTAAATATAAAAGACTGTGCACATTTTTTGTAATGGAAGTTAGGCAAATCCCATTAAAAAGATAGGATACGCAATTGACGTGAGGGGATTTGCGGTAGCCAAAAGTCGCGGAAAAAAAGTGAGCGGTACACCTTTACCTACCTGACTCTAAATACCAGCGGGTGTTAAAAAGCAGCGTTAGGACCCCTTAACGCTGCTTTTTAAGGCTAACGCAGAACTCTAAATCTAGGTGTTAGATTGTTAAAGGGATACTAAACCCAAATTTCAGGACCTTGGACAGTGCTTGCTGATTGGTGGCTACATTTAGCCACCAATCAGCAAGCGGTACCCATGTGCTGAACCTAAAATGGGCCAGCTCCTAAGCTTTCATTACTGCTTTTCAAATAAAGATACAAAGAGAATGAATAAAAATTGATAATAGGAGTAAAAAGAAAGTTGCTTAATATTGCATGCTCTATCTGAATTATGAAAGAAAAAAATTGGGTTTAGTATCCCTTTAAGGAAACCTTCACAAAGGCTTTCACTTCTGAAAACTATTATTATAAGGTTGTACGATGTGCTAACAAGATGTACAAATATTAATTTGTATCAATAAAGCACAGCAAGTTAGTAATTTTATAAAGCCGCAAAATGTCATAGATGTATATTAGACATGAGCTTTAATATAGCTTCCATGAATACAATAACCATATTACTGGCTACTGCCATACTGAACCAACTAGTGCTGGAAGAATACACAGTATATACACGTATATGCATTTTGTGATTGGCTGATGACTATCACATGGTGCAGCAGGATGGAAAATTGAACAGACATTTGTCAGAAAAAAAAATCGACTATCTGAAATTCAAACTAAGTGTGTTTTGACTTGTCTTTTTATTGTGCATTTATTGATTATGTTACTCGAATGTGCCCAAAAGTCATCAATAACAACAAACTTACTGGCACACATGGATTCCAATTCTCTGGCTTCCTGTTCTACTTCCTGTATGTCCCGTAGCACTGCAGTTAGAGGAGATAACTCACTGAGTCTCTTGCTCACAGCCCTGCGATCTTCCTCTTTAATTGATGCATGACCTAACATTTTACTCAGATTTTTGTGCTCATTGATTAAAGATTTCAGATAATTTTGCAAAATTCTGCTTTGCCACAATGAGTGGGAGTCCTGGGTGCAGCATCTCCTTGGTTGATGTATAAAGCTTTGAATTGGTTTGCCTGCATTCAATAGCTGAAGTCTAGGAATAAGCTGATGAATTTTATGCCATCTCGCTGGAGTAGGACTCCAAGAACAAAGAAAAATGCAGTTCCTCAATATACCAACATGCTGGAGATGTTTCATAGTCACATCACCCGTTACTTCTGAAACAAGATTAAAAAAAAAACATAATTTATGTAAGAACTAACCTGATAAATTAATTTATTTCATGGTGGCGAGAGTCCATGAGCTGTTACGTATGGGATATACATTCCTACAAGGAGGAGGCAAAGTTTCCCAAACCTCAAAAGCCTATAACTACCCCTCCCACCTTATACATATCTCAGTTTTATGAATAGCCAAGTGGTGAGGTGTTTAAGGAGTAAAAGCCAATAAAGGAGGAGCAGGAAAAAAAGATGTACTTTAAACAAAAAATATAACCCCAAAATGGGTGGGGCCTCATGGACTCTCGCCACCATGAAATAAATTAATTTATCAGGTAAGTTCTTACATAAATTATGTTTTCTTCCATATAGGTGACAAGAGTCCACGAGCTGTTACGTATGGGATATAATACCCAAGATGAGAAAGGCCACGAGTAATAAGAAAGGGAGGAATAAAATAAAAAAGCTTTTTTCGCTGAGAAATTAAATCTAAAACCCAAAATAATGTCTTATGACAAAACTCCAAATATAGGCACAGTTATCAAACTGAGACAACTGTCTGAAAGACCTTTCTACCAAAAAGCTGCTTCTGACAAGGCAAAAAAAACATAAAAATTGTAAAATTTAGAAAAGGTATGCAGAGAAGACCAAGTGGTCGCTTTGCAAACTTGATCAACTGAAGTCTCATTCTTGAAAACCCAGATGTGGCAACCAATCTAGAGTGAGTCATAGTTCTCTGAGGCGGAGGCTGACTCGCCTCCAAATAAGCTTTGTGAATCAAGTTTCAACCAAAAGGCTAAGGAAATAGCCAAGGCCTTCTGGCCTTTTTTAGGACCTGAAAAAATTACAAACAGACTAGAAGTCTGTCTGAAAACCTTAGTAGCATCAACATACTATTTCAATGTTCTAACATCCAAAGAATGCAAATTTTTAAAAAGCATTTTTAGGATTAGGACACAATTAGGGAACTATAATTTCCCTATTAATGTTGTGCGAGGTTTAACAACTTTAGGTAAAAATAGAAAAGTCAGGATCAGACTGATATGCTACAGGAAAGTTCTTCTCTGTGAAAGACACATGTTGAGCAAAAAGAGGCTGCTTCTTGCGTTGTAACTGGCCATAGAACAAGCTATTATACTGTTGTTCGTTCCCAGGTTGAGTGCTTCTCTGTTTTAATTTATACAAATTATGACCCTGAGGGAAGTCTCCCTAAGGGTTATGCGGGAAGCCAGATGTGAACCTGTTGCTCAGTGTGCCTAGAGTTATGGCTGCACCTCACTGACGAGGTCCCCAATAGACCGAAACATACATCTGGGGTTTTGCCGTTTCTCTCGTTCAGAGTGGGATTGCATGGTATTTCGGGGCTGGACTGTACTGTTAAGTCAGGATCAGACTTATATGCTACAGGAAAGTTCTTCTCTGTGAAAGGCACATGTTGAGCAAAAAGAGGCTGCTTCTTGGGTGGTAACTGGTCATAGAACAAGCTATTATGCTGTTGAGCACTTCTCTGTTTTTATTTATGCAAAACTAGAAAAGTAGTTTGCAAAAACAACTAAAACCTGATCAATGGAGAGAGCAGACAATTCAGAAACTCTTCTAGCAGAAGGGATAGCCATGTCCAATTTATGCATAGGCTCAAAAAGGAGGAATGAATATATATATATATATATATATATATATATATATAGTCCAAACAGGACAGCACAATCTTACCCCAATTAATTAAGAGCTGCCAAGGTGCTCTGCAGTAAAGTATATAGAATGTCCCAAGAAGAAGCAGGCACTCACTGGACTTTATCCAATTTCCTTTATTCCAGTATATAAACAAACATAAAGTTTCGGCACATCACATGTGCCTTTGTCAAATGTCACCACCCAAAAAGTAACCTAGCACCAGCTGGTTTAGGTGCTAGGTTACTTTTTGGGTGGTGACATTTGACAAAGGCACATGTGATGTGCCGAAACGTTATGTTTGTTTATATACTGGAATAAAGGAAATTGGATAAAGTCCAGTGAGTGCCTGCTTCTTCTTGGGACATTATATATACAGGTGGCCCTCGTTTTACAACGGTTCAATTTACACCGCTTCAGAATAACAACCTTTTTTTTCAGTCATGTGACTGCTATTGAAAAGCATTGAGTAGTGCATTTATTAAAATAGCCAGTAGGTGAGCTGTCCGCTTGTGTTGCAGCAAAGCCAAGCAAGCTAAAATTAATCAATTTAACCAGACCTGAGCTATTGAGCATATTTCAAAGATTTTATTGTCTATAAACCAGTCCAGACTGGAATGCATAGAAAGAACTGTTTGCAGAAAAATGCAAGTGAAGTCTGTGTTGTGTGATTATTTTATTAGGTTTATAATGCTGTTTAGCATTTAAAGTCTTCATTTCAAAGCTTTAAAAATAATGTATTGGGTGTAAAATGACAATTTTGAGAGGGGCCTGGAACCTAACTCCCTCACTTCCCATTGACTTACATTATAAACTGGGTTTCAATTTACAACGGTTTCGATTTACAACCATTCCTTCTGGAACCTAACCCTAGCGTAAACTGAGGGCTACCTGTATATATATATATAAATAATCTCTTATAGCATTTAAGACCTTTAATACTAGTATAAGACTCAAAGGAGGAGAAATAGGCCTAGCAACAGGTTAATCCGGATTAAAGCCTAAACAAAAAAAATATCAGGAAGATTAGCAATTTTCCTTTGAAACAAAACAAAAAGGGCAGAAAATGTCCTTTCAAAGTACTGACCGATAAACCCTTATCTAAACCATCCTGAAGAAACTGAAGAAACCTAGGAATTCTAAAAGAATGCCAGGAATAAACATGGGAAGAACACCATGATATATAAGTTTTTCAAATCTTGTGATAGATCTTTCTAGAAAAAGACTTGCGGGCCTGAATCCTCTATGACTGAGAACTAAGCGTTCAATTACTATGCCATCAAGTTTAGAGACTTTAGATCTGGATGGAAAAAAGAGACCTTGAGACAGAAGGGCGGGCCTTAGAGGAAGAGGCCACGGCGGGCAACAGGACATTCGGACCAGATCCGCATACCCAATCCTATGAGGCCACACTAGGGCTATCAGGATTACATGTGATAGTTTCATTTTTAATTTTGAAATCACTCTGGGAAGCAGGACCAGAGGGGGAATATATAAGCAAGCTGGTAAAACCAGGGAACTGCTAGCGCATCCAACATCTCTGTCTGAGGATCCCTTGACCTCACAAGGTACCTGGGAAGTTTGTTGTTTAAACGAGAAGCCATCAGAACTATTTCTGGTAGGCTCCATAGTTGTACAATCAGATAGAACACATCTTGATGGAGAGACCACTCTACTGGATGTAGGGACTGACGACTGAGGTAATCTGCCTTCCACTTGTCAACACCTGGGATGTGAATCGCAGAGATGAGGCAAGAATTGGTTTCTGCCCAATTAAAGATTTGAGAATCCTCTATTATAGCTAGGGAACTTCAAATTCCCCCTTGATAACTGGCATAGTCCACTGTTGTAACATTGTCTGAAAACGGAGATTAGATTCCTTCTTAAATAGAAGCCAATCTTGAAGGGCTCTGAAGAGAGCACAGAGTTCCAAAATATTGATTCCAAACTCCTTGTGCTGTCAGAGCCCTACAAACAGCTCCCCAACCTGTAAGACTTGCATCTGTGGAGATCACATATCTGGTAGGACGAGCAAAGGAAGCCACATGAAGAATAAACTGGTGATTTAGTCAGAGATAGGTGCGTATAGGGAGCTAAGAAAATCTGTTGTGTTATTTGAGAATAATCCTTGCAGCAATGGCACAGCATACAAAGCTGAAGAGGTCTGATATGAAAACAAGCAAAAGGAATCATGTCCAATCAACCTTGGGAACCATTTCCCATAACTCTAAGTTAGCAGTAGGTAAAGGATATAGCGTTTAAAACCTTGAAGAAGGGTTAAGAGAGACACCTGGTATAGACCATTCAATAGTAATCAAATCAGAGACGGCATCAGGTATAGGAAAAAGTTCAGGGAGATTGACAACAGTTTTATATACTGAGTTTAACAATTACAGGTTTTATAATCAGAAGGTTTAGCTTCTTCAATCCCTAAAGTGACTAAGACTTCCTTCAAAAGAGAATGTTTCATTTTAAATAAAAAGGAAGGATTATCAGTTTCTATGTCCGATGAGGGAGCCTCACTGTTAGAGGATTCTTCTTTATTCGAATATACTTCAGTATTTTGTTGATCAGTACCAATATTATTATTAGACGATAAAACTAGAACTGACCTCTTAAGTTTATTTAAAGGCGGGAGTGCAGTCAGGGCCTTCTCAATGGCAGTAGAAATAAACTTTCATTGCTGGGGGTACGCCATCTGCATGGAAGAAACAGTTGGTGCATGTGTACACATAGAAACATCATTAGATTGATAGGTATAAGATAAAAATTCTAAACATGAGTCACATAAATTAACGGAAGAAGCTACTTCAGTTGTTTTACAATAAGCACACTTAGCTTCGGTAGAAAGGAGTTCAGCCAGCTCAGTTTCGATGGTAACTTCAGGGACAGGATGAGGCTTCGACTTTATGGCAAAAAAAAAAAAAAAAAAAGAAAAAAAAAAAAAAAAGAAAATATGCAAAAAAGTATTAATATAATCCCCTTTTTTAAATAAACAATCTTTAAGGTATGGAAAAACATAAATTGAGCTTACCAGATAATTTCATTTCCTTCATTCCTTACTGTTGGGAAATACTGAACCTGGCCACCAGGAGGAGGCAAAGACACCCCAGCCAAAGGCTTAAATACCTCTCCCACTTCTCCTATCCCCCAGTCATTCTGCCGAGGGAACAAGGAACAGTAGGAGAAATATCAGGGTATAAAAGGTGCCAGAACAAAAATATAATTTAGCGGGCCGCCCATCGGAGAACATGGGCGGGGGCCGTGGACTCTCCTTATACAGAAGGAAATGAAATTATCTGGTAAGCATAATTTATGTTTTCCTTCTTAAAGGGACAGTCTAGGCCTAAATAAACTTTCATGATTCAGATAGGGCATGTAATTTTAAACAATTTTCCAATTTACTGTTATCACCAATTTTGCTTTGTTCTCTTGTTATTCTTAGTTGAAAGCTTAACCTAGGAGGTTCATATGCTAATTTCTTAGACCTTGAAGGCCACCTCTTTTCAGAATGCATTTGAACAGTTTTTCACCACTAGAGGGTGTTAGTTCACATATTTCATATAGATAACACTGTGCTTGTACACGTGAAGTTATCTGGGAGCTGGCACTGATTGGCTAAACTACAAGTATGTCAAAATAACTGAAATAAAGGGGCAGTTTGCAGAGGCTTAGATACAAGATAATCAGAGGTTAAAAGTATATTAATATAACTACGTTGGTTATGCAAAACTGGGGAATGGGTAACAAAGGGATTATCTATCTTTTAAAACAATAAAAATTCTGGTGTAGACTGTCCCTTTAATATAAGGAGAGTCCACGGCTTCAATCCTTACTGTTGGGAAACTTATACCCAAGCTATAGAGGACACTGAATTAAAACGGGAGGGACAAAAAGAGAGGCGGACCCTAATCTGAGGGCACCACAGCCTGCAAAACCCTTTCTCCCGAAGGCTGCTTCAGCAGAAGCAAAAACATCAAACTTGTAAAATTTAGAAAAAGTGTGTGAAGAGGACCAGGTAGCCGCCTTACAAATCTGATCCATAGAGGCCTCGTTCTTAAAGGCCCAAGAGGAAGCCACTGCTCTAGTAGAATGAGCCGTAATTTTCTGAGGAGGCTTATGTCCCGCTGTCTCATAAGCTAAGCGGATAACACTCCTTAACCAAAAGGACAAGGAAGTCGCAGAGACCCTCTGCCCCTTACGCTTCCCAGAATAGGCAACAAACAAAAAAGGAGTTCGTCTAAAATCTTTAGTATCCTGAAGATAGAACTTCAAGGCTCGAACCACGTCCAAATTATGAAGCAAACGTTCCTTCAAAGGAGAAGGATTAGGACACAAGGAAGGTACCACACTCTCTTGATTGATGTTGCGGTCTGACACAACATTAGGGAGAAACCCTAACTTAGTATGTAGGACAGCCATATCAGAATGGAACACCAGATAAGGAGGCTCACAATGCAAGGTGGCAATCTCAGAAACTCTGGGCGCAGAAGCAATAGCCAGTAGAAAAAGAACCTTCAGGGTAACAACTTAATGTCAATTTCATGCATAGGCTCAAATGGAGCACGCTGCGAAACCTTAAAGGGATACTAAACCCAATTTTTTTCTTTCATGATTCCGATAGAGCATGACATTTTAAGCAATTTTCTGATTTACTCCTATTATCAATTTTTCTTCGTTCTCTTGCTATCTTTATTTAAAAAATAAGGCATCTAAGCTAAGGAGCCAGAGAATTTTTGGTTCAGACCCTGGAAAGCACTTGTTTAATGGTGGGTGCAATCAGCAAGCACAACCCAGGTTGTGAACCAAAAATGGGCCCGGCTTCTAAACTTACATTCTTGCTTTTCAAATGAAGATAACAAGAGAATTAAGAAAAATTGATAATAGGAGTAAATTAGAAAGTTGCTTAGAACTGCATACTCTATCTGAATCATGAAAGAAAAAAAAATTGGGTTTAGTGTTCCTTTAAGAACAAGATTCAGACTCCAGGGAGGAACCTTAGATCTGAACATGGGCCTGATCCTAATCAGTGCCTTAACAAAAGACTGTACATCTGGAAGCTCTGAGAGCCTCTTGTGCAGTAAAACAGACAGGGCAAAAATCTGTCCCCTCAGGGAACTGGCAGAAAGACCCTTCTCCAGTCCATCTTGGAGAAACAATAAAATCCTGGCAACCTTAACCTTAAGCCAGGGGAATCCACGCTCTTCACACCAGAATAAATAGGTTCTCCACACCTTATGATAGATGCGACAAGTAACCGGCTTACGAGCTTGAATGAGTATCAATAACCCTCTCAGAAAAACCTCTCTTGGCTAGGACTAAGTTTTTAATCTCCACGCAGTCAGCCTCAGAGAATCTAGATTTTGATGAACAAAAGGACCTTGTTCCAGCAGATCCCTGCGACAAGGCAACTTCCATGGAGGAGAAGATGACATCCCCACCAGATCCACGAACCACATCCTTCACGGCCATGATGGAGCAATCAGTATCACTGATGCCTGCTCCTGCTTGATGCGGGTCACTACATAAGGAAGGAGTGGTAACGGTGGGAAAAGGTAGATTAGATTGAACCTCCAAGGCACTGCTAATGCATCTATTAGCTCTGCCTGAGGATCCCTGGACCTCGACCCATATCTGGGTAGCTTGGTATTGAGACGAGACGCCATGAGGTCTATCTCCGGCGTCCCGCCCCTGTAGCATATCTCCGCAAACACTTCGGGATGCAGAGACCATTCCCCTGGATGAAAGGATTGTCTGCTGAGAAAATCCACTTCCCAGTTGTCCACACCCGGAATGTGGATCGCTGACAGGCCACACCAGAATCCAAGATACTTCCCTCATTGCTAGGGAGCTTCTCGTTCCACCATGAAGGTTGATGTAAGCCACCGAGGTTATAATGTCTGATTGGAATCTTATAAACCGGGACGAACCCAGAAGAGGCCAAGCCTTGTAGTCACAATCCCCAAGGATGGTCTTAGAATGGATGTCCCTCGGGACAGATGATCTGGACAGAGCCACCAAGAGAGCGATTCTCTCGATCGGTTGTCCAGGGAAATCTGTTGAGACCGATCTGAATGATTATTCTTAGTCTGAACCATTTTAGTTTGTAAAGCATTAAAGTCAGATGCCACCAACTTTGAAAAGGTGTCTAGACTACTATTATGTATGTTAGGGGTAAAAGTACTTTTTTTTGGGATAGATTAAACTTCTTAGGGTTAAATACATCAGTTTGGTAATTTTTGCCAATACTACTCATACCACTGCACACATTTTTATTACCATCAAAAGACAACCGCAATTTAATATTTCTAAAAAATCTAAATAAATCTTTGTTCAATTCAAAAAAGTTATATGGACAAAAGGAGAGTCCTTTCTCCAATAATCTGTACTCACTGTTATCTAGAGTACTGTTCAAAATATGAATTACTGTTTCCTTGTTTCTCTCCTCCGGTCCCCTTGGCCCCTCGTTTTCATCCGCTTGTTGCCTTCTTAGTCAGTGTTTCCTTCCACCAGTGTTTCCTTTGTCGCTTGATAAAAAAGTGGGTGATGACGAACCGGATGACTGATCTGATGTAGTCCCGCCTTCTTCCTTACGCTTGCTGTGCTGATAGGTTTGACGGCCCTGACGTCTTGATGATGCTGTGGGGAATCCCTTTTGCAAATCATAATATCCAGTTTGCCATTTATAGACTCTGCCTTGGATATAGTCGTCTTCATTCCAGACAAATTTAAGTATTTTACGTTCCTCAATCTCCTTTTTCAGGTTAGCAATTTTCTCATCCATTTCCTTAATTAACTCATCTAGTGCTTCTATCGACATCAATTTCATTAGCTCAGCCTTGCAAGCCTTTATGTTTTCTTCTGTTGCTCCACATCTTTTAGCAGGTACTCCACTGTAAGTGTTATAAGGTCGTACGAACACTTATTCAGGATAGCCTCAAACTTTCCACAGTAGTCTCCATTTTCTCGTAACAATGTGGGGCGGGTACTCATCCTCAAGCAGTAGGCGACGGCTGCTCCAAACTCACAGGTCCTAAGCGATCTCAGGCAAAGATGTGTGACATCAGACGCCACAGAAACTTAAAAGCTACGATAACAACAGATGTCCACGAAGGCAGTGTGCGATGCAGGTTGGGGAGCAGTGAACCAACTGCTCAGTAACAATCAAGTAAAAATGGGATCCAGCAGCACAATAGTGTAAAAAAGAAAATGGAATAATGACTAATGAGTGTGTTTTTACTACCGATTACAGCCTGATGAAACGGCCGTTGTTAGTCGAGAAACACGTTGCTGTTTACCCTTATTTTATACTTGTAATAAACTTTCATCCTGTGGTTTGGAGAGTTATCTGTCCCTCTGAAGCAGCTCAGACTTTATTCTGAGTAACAGTAGTGTTGGCCTGTGAGGCCGGTGACGGTCTGTGGATCCTTCCGCCTGGAACAGCTGAAGAGTGCCGGGGACGAGTCTGCCGAGCGACTGAGGTCTCGGCTTGCGGTTTATAGCACTAAGTGTGCTCTCCAAAATTGTGAGTTGCCATCTGTTTGTTTACTTCTCTTAGCGATAGATGTTAGCACACTATGAGGCGTCTTTCTTCTGTCTTATAGGACTTTCTGCTAAATTATCACCTGGTTGCACGTATCAATGGTTGCAAAATACAGTCCAAACTCTGACCAGCAACCGGAAGATATGCCTTACTGAGGCTTGGTGCACGTAGGATAAGCTGGCAACCTCCAGCCAAATGTGTAAAACAAAGTAAGTACTCCACACCACCATAAATTCCTTTAGAAATGTCCTTTATTGAGGCATACAAACGAACAGGTATGTAACGTTTCGGGAACACAGTCCCTTAATCATGCATACTGAACAATGCACCTGTATCCCTATTTAAAGGTATGACCAGCGTATCAAAAACCTGGATTGTTACACACCTTCTTACAATTTTTTTTAGTTTAGACAGTGGTAATACTGCCCTCTGCTGCTCACAGTAAAAATACCAGTACTTTAAATTTGATTACATTAGCAAGGATAAAAATAACAAAGTGCAATGCTAGGTATAAATCAGGGATCTTCAAACTTTTTCCGCCAAGACCCAGTGTCATGATACCACATACATTTGGGACCCAATTTTTATACTTGGTCTGAAAATTTCTTAAGAAATAAACAACATGATAGCTGCAATTTTTGGCAAAGAGACTAAAATATGTGCATGCTTTATTCCTGATTGTAGTCAAAACACTCTCATACAACACACACACCACACACTCATACAACACAAACAAACACACTCTCATACAACACACATTTTCATGTAACACACATACCACACACACTCTCATACAACACACACACTTTCATATTACACGCATACCACACATACAACGCACTCTCATATAACACACAACACACGCACACCATATACACTTCTACAACACACACAAGTCGTGACCCAGTACACATGGTGTTGTGACCCAGTAATGGGTCCCGACCCATGGTTTGAAGAACCCTGGTATAAATAGACACTAAATGGCATAAAATACTAACACTAACAATAATGTCATGGCTTTAAAAACAATCCGCCAATTGTTGTCTACTGATACACAATACAATGCTAAACAAATAGATTTCTTAGAGGAATTACTGAGAGTAATGTTATATTATAATTACGTTTTGCTTAGAAATACTTGATACATCCAAAAGAAGGGGACTACCATGGGGTCTAACATTGCCCCATCATATGCCAACCTATACATGAATCATTTTGAGGAAAAATGTGTTTACAATAGTCATCTATTTTTAAGGTATGGCGCTACTTGTTTGCGTTTTATCGATGATGTGTTTTGCATATGATGGGGAAGCAAGGATACCCTCATACAATTTGTAAATTAACTTAATCAGGGGGTACGGTGGTTTTGGACACTATGGTAAACAGGAAGGGGACAGAATTGGAAATTGATTTACATCGTAAAGATACAGATCATAATACCCTTCTTAGATATAACAGTTTCCACAACCAAAGACTGAAAAACTCCCTTCCAAGGAGTCAGCAAATAAGGGTTAATAGAATTGAGGAGGACGCCTCTTAAAACAGAGAGAGGCGTTCTGGATCCATAAATTGGATACTATACACCCTAGAGGGTTAAATAGAGAATTGGACCTATCAGTCTTCCTTTAAATGTATGTTATTCATATGTAAATATTAAGGTTTATCTCTCATTTTAATCATGTGTACACTTTGTTTTTAAAGTCATGACATTATTGCTAGTGTTAGTATTGTATGCCATTTAGTGTCTATTTATACCTAGCATTGCAGTTTGTTATTTTTATCCTTGCTAATGTAATAAAATTTACAGTACTGGTATTTTCATTGTGAGCAGCAGATGGCAGTATTACTACTGTCTAAGCTAAAAAATTGTAAGAAGGTGTGTAAAAAAACAGGTTTTTGATTGGCTGGTCATACCTTTAAATAGAGATACAGGTGCATTGCTCAGTATGCATGATTAAGGCACTGTGTTCCCAAACCGTTGCATACCTGTCCGTTTGTATGCCTCAATAAAGGACATTTCTAAAGGAATTTATGGTGCTGTGGAGTACTTACTTTCTTCCATTATGGCTAAGGAACTTTGAGTTCCTCCTTGATGATTGACAATATGCCACAGTTGTGATATTATCTGTCTGAAAATGAAAAAAAGCACAGAGTTCTAAAATATGGCACAGGAACCTTGTTTCCCGAACATTCCAGACTCCTTATGCAGTCAGAGACCCCCAGACTACTCCCCAATCTGTAAGAATTGCATCTGTGGTGATCACAGACCATGTAGGATAAGCAAAGGAAGCCCCTTGAAGAATAGAGTGGTGGTTAACCACCAAGTTAGAGATAGACGTGTGTTGGCATCTAAAAATATCAGATGTGATATTTAAGTAAAATCATTGCACCATTGGCACAGCATGCAAATTTGAAGAGGCCTCATATGAAAATGAGCAAAAGGAATCATGTCCAATGCTGCAACCATTAGGCCTAGGACCTTCATGCACATAGCCACTGAAGGGTATCAAGCTGAAAACAATTTCATTCTTCTCTCTTCTGTCAGGGAACTAGTCATGAACACTGAGTCTATTTGGAAACCCAAATAAATTACTTTTGTCTGAGGAATCTAAAAACTCTTAGGTAAATTTATCTTCCAATCATAAGATATTAGCAGTATATTCGAGAGAGATTCTGCTAAACAAAAAGATTGAGCTAGTACCAAGATATCGTCTAACTATGGAAAAAACGCAATTCCCTGCGCTCTAATTACAGATAGAAGGGAATCAAGAACCTATTAAAATATTATTGGTGCGGTTGTTAGGCCATAAGGAAGAGCAACATTCTGGCAAAGCTTTTCTAGAAAAGAGAATCTCAGAAATTGATAATGATCTGGGTGATAAGGGATGTGAAGTTAAAGGGACACTACTCAAATTTTTTCTTTTGTGATTCAGATTGAGCATGAAATTTTAAGCAACTTTCTAATTTACTCCTATTATCAATTTTTCTTCGTTCTCTTGCTATCTTTATTTGAAAAAGAAGGCATCTAAGCTTTTTTGGGTTCAGTACTTCTGGACAGCAGTTTTTGATTGGTGGATGAATTTATCCACCAATCAGCAAGGACAACCCAGGTTGTTCACAAAAAATGGGCCAGCATCTAAACTTACATTCTTGCATTTCAAATAAAGATACCAAGAGAATGAAGAAAATTTGATACTAGGAGTAAATTAGAAAGTTGCTTAAAATTTCATGCTCAATCTGAATCACAAAAGAAAAAATTTGAGTACAGTGTCCCTTTAAGCATTCTGTAAGTCTACTGTAGTTATAAAGTGACTCTGCTGAACAAAACGCAGACTAGTCCTTATAGTTTCCATTTTTAAAGTTGAAATACTCACAAATCAGTTTAAAGTTTTTCAGATCAAGAATTGGCCTGAAAGAGTTCTGTTTCTATGAAAAAAATAAAGATATTGGTGTAAAAACCCTTACCTTGTTCCTGAAAACCAAACGGGACAATCACCCCATTAGTTCTAGATGAAAAACACATGTTAGAAAAAACCTTAGCAGAGGGTGAAGGCGTCTAATCTTTATTTCAAAAGAAACAAAAAATGATAGTGAGGCTTAAATTTCCCTCTAGACTTGGAAAATGTACTTACCTCCAGAAATGGAGGAAATAATAGAATCTATTTATGAACCAAATAGATTCTTACCTTGAAAAGAATGAGATAGTAATCTAGTAATCTCATTTTAGATGCCATATCAGCATTCCAAGATTTAAGCCATAATGCTCTTCTAGAAAGAATAGCTAAAAACATAGATTTTAATACTATCAAAATACTGCACTGCAAATAAAAAGATTTGCCTGTTGAAGTAAATGAAGATTGTTACAACATCCAGGATCTGTAGAAAATGCCTGAGTAAGATTAGATAGCAAAAAAGAAACAGCAGCTACATTGTCAATAGATATGGCTGGCCTAAGGACATCAGTATGTAACCCCTTCCGTATGTTTAGCTAGAGAATAGCCCAATCAACTTTGGAGACAGATTCCCATAGTTCTAAACTAGTAGTAAGTAAAGGATACATTTTTTACCTTGAAGAAAGGTATAAAAAGAAGTACCTGGTTTAAACCATTCTTAAAGGGACATGAAACCCAAATTTTTTCTTTTGTGATTTAGAAAGAGCATGTCATTTTAAACAACTTTCTAATTTACTTCCATTATCTCATTTGCTTCATTCTCTTGATATCACTTGCTGAAAAGCATATCGAGATATGCTCAGTAGCTGCTGATTGGTTGCTGCACATAGAAACATAGATATTGACGGCAGATAAGAGCCATAGGCCCAGCAAGTCTGCCCGACCTTACCTAACAGTATAAACTTATCTAGTTCGTAGGATAGCCCTATGCTTGTCCCATGCATTTTTAAAGTCCCCCACAGTGTTTGTTGCTACTACCTCTTGAGGAAGTTTATTCCATAAATCAATCACTCTTTCTGTAAAGAAGTGCTTCCTCAAATTACTTCTGAATCTACTACCCTTTAGCTTGAGCTCTTGACCCCTTGTTCTTGAATTTTCCATTTTATGTAAAATACCCACAGCCTCAGTTTTACTAAACCCTTTAATGTACTTGAAAGTTGCTATCATATCACCTCTTTCCCTTCTCTCCTCTAAGCTACATAGAGGCCTTGTGTGATTGGCTCGCACATGTGCATTGCTATTTCTTGAAAGTTGTTTAAAATTACATGCCCTATCTGAATCATGAAAGTTTAATTTTGACAAGACTGCCCCTTTAAGTGATTTATATTAGAAACAGCATTAGGAACAGAAAAAAGTCAGGGAGAGTAACCATAGTCTTAAATACTACATTTAGACGGTTTACAGGGTATATCATGAGTAAACTTAAAGGGACATGAAACCCACATTTGTTCTTTCATGATTTAGAAAGAGAATGTAATTTTAAACATCTTTCTAATTTACTTCTATTATCTAATTTGTTTTATTCTCTTGATATTCTTTGCTGAAAAGCATATCTAGATATGCTCAGTAGCTGCTGATTGGTTGCTGCACATAGAAGCCTCGTGTGATTGGCTTAACCATGTGCATTGCTTTTTCTACAACTAAGGATATCTAAAAAATGAAGCAAAATAAATAATAGAAGTAAATTGTAATGTTGTTTAAATTGGTATTCTCTATCCGAATCATGAAAGAAATATTTTGGGTTTAGTGGCCCTTTAAGTTCTTCAATCCCTAAAGTGAGTTATACTTCTTTTAAAAGAGAATAAAAAATGCTCAATTTAAAATAAAAAAGAAGAATTATCTGGTTCTGTATCATATGAGGAAGCTTCAGTTCAGAGGAATCATCATTAGAAGATGTGTTAGAATTTATCTGGTCAGTACATAAATTACTAATTAAAGGTAAAACATGGGCTGACCTTAAAATGCTTGTTTGAAGGCGGAATCGCAATCAGGTTTTTTTTAATAGTAGCAGCAATAAATCTTTACATTGCTGGGGGTACGCCCTCTGCACCCATCTGTGAAAGTGAAACAGTAGGTGCACTGGAAACCATAGAGGCATCTTAAGAACATGATCAGTTCTATACATGAGTCACATAAATTAGCTGAAGAAGCTACTTCAGAAGTTTAACAAAAAACACACTTATCTTTTGATAAAAAGGTGTTCAGCAGACTCAGGTCCTATGATTAATTCAGGGACAGAAGCAAAATGTTCTATTATGTTATGGCAAAAGAACAATATATGTAAAATAAAGCAAAAAACAATATTATAAATAATCTCCTTTAGTTCATTTGAAGAATAGAAAAGTTTGCTAAAAAAATAAATCTATAGAAAACACATTTATAGAGCGTTTCATCAGAGAATCTGAAATACATAAAGCCCCTATTGTAAAAATGTTTTATAGATATAGAGCACTTTAAAAAGGGATAGATGAATTTAAAACCCCTATTAAAAACGAAGGTGCAAAGAAAAAACAGAGAATCTTATAAAAGGAAAAGAGCGCGAAAATAATTGCAGCATGGCGCATCCATGACGTCACTGGAAGAATAAAAAAAAAACGCAACGCGGCGGCCGTGCTCGTGTGAATATCCCAGGCGTCAGAAAGTAAGACCTTTGATATTGTCTGTCTTAAATGCTCCCTTGTTAAAAATATATATAAATAAAGGCTTCAGCAGGACATAAGTGACTAAGACATCTTATATAACATAGTTAGCAAACCCTTAGCAAAAAGCTTAACTAAGCTAAAAACAAGGAGAAAACATCCTTGTCCCTGGGCCGCATATATAAACATATAAAGCTTAAACTTAATAAAAGTGCCAAAATGCCTAAGAGTGTTTAGTGGAAAAACAATATACTTACCTTAGATACTAGCAGACACTCGTTCACTAGAGGTAGACAGCCAACCAGTACTGAAACATATCAGCAAAGGTAGAAAATAGGAGCATGTAGATCTATAAAGGGAGGCAGAAAAAGACTTACTGCGACCAAATTTACAGAGGGCCTTATAAATAGACAACCAGAGGTTTACAACATGGACAGAACTCCCCAAACATCCCTCTGACAAACACTGTAACTCTGAGGGGAAAATCGGACTTTAATATACACTGAAGCATATATCTAAAAGTGAAGATCAACTTTGATGAATCAGTGCCCTGTTTTTAAAAATACTATTAAAAACAGGGGCACTTTCATTCATTAAAGTTTACATTTCCCTGTTTTTGTACAAATACCTTTTATTCTGGAAGCCGCTCCAGCACTTTCCCCGTCCGTCACAAGCCTCTTCATACGTCACCAATGAAGAATCCGACTTCCTCCAATCACGGCTTTCCCTCAGGCAATGTTTGCTCTGGGGGGGAAACTGTGATTGGAGGAAGCCGGATTCGTCATTGGTGTCACATCAAGAGACTTGCAAAGGGCGGGGGAAGGGCTGGAGCGGCTTCCAGAATAAAAGGTAAGTATTTGTACAAAAACAGGGAAATGTAAACTTTAACCCCTTAATGACCGGACCATTTTCAATTTTCTTACCCTTAATGACAATGGCTATTTTTACATTTCTGCAGTGTTTGTGTTTAGCTGTAATTTTCCTCTTACTTATTTACTGTACCTACACATATTATATACCGTTTTTCTCGCCATTAAATGGACTTTCTAAAGATACCATTATTTTCATCATATCTTATAATTTACTATAAAAAAAATGGAAAAAAACTACTTTTTCTAACTTTGACCCCTAAAATCTGTTATACATCTACAACCACCAAAAAACACCCATTCTAAATAGTTTCTAAATTTTGTCCCAAGTTTAGAAATACCCAATGTTTACATGTTCTTTGCTTTTTTTTGCAAGTTATAGGGCAAAAAATACAAGTAGAGCTTTGCTATTTCCAAACCATTTTTTTTTTTCAAAATTAGCGCTCGTTACATTGGAACACTGATATCTTTCAGGAATCCCTGAATATCCCTTGACATGTATATATTTTTATTTAGAAGACATCCCAAAGTATTGATCTAGGCCCATTTTGGTATATTTCATGCCACCATTTCACCGCCAAATGCGATCAAATAAAAAAAATTGTTGACTTTTTCAAATTTTTTTTCACAAACTTTAGGTTTCTCGTTGAATTTATTTACAAACAACTTGTGCAATTATGGCATAAATGGTTGTAAATATGTCTCTGGAATCCCCTTTGTTAAGAAATAGCAGACATATATGGCTTTGGCATTGCGTTTTGTTAATTAGAAGGCCGCTAAACACCACACGTGTATTATGCCCAGCAGTGAAGGGGTTAATTAGGGAGCTTTTAGGTTTAATTTTAGCTTTAGTGTAGTGTAGTAGACAACCCAAATTATTGATCTAGGCCCATTTTGGTATATTTAATGCCACCATTTCACCGCCAAATACGATCAAATAAAAAAAAAAACTTAAATTTTTCACAATTTTAGGTTTCTCACTGAAATTATTTACAAACAGCTTGTGCAATTATGGCACACATGGTTGTAAATGCTTCTCTGGGATCTCCTTTGTTCAGAAATAGCAGAAATATATGGCTTTGGCGTTGCTTTTTGGTAATAATAAGGCCGTTAAATGCTGCTGCGCACCACACTTGTAATATGCCCAGCAGTTAAGGGGTTAATTAGGTAGCTTGGAGGGTTAATTTTTAGCTTTAATGTAGAGATCAGCCTCTCACCTGACACATCCCACCCCCTGACCCCCCTCAAACAGCTCTCTTCCCTCCCCCACCTCACAATTGTCAGCGCCATCTTAAGTACTGGCAGAGAGTCTGCCAGTACTGAAATAAAAATCTTTTTTCTTTTTTTCCATACAGTGTGCAGTGATGGATCCCCCCTTACTCCACAACCTCCCTGAACCCCCCCCATACATCTCTCTAACCCTCCCCCTCTACCTATTTGCCGCCATCTTGGGTACTGGCAACTGTCTGCCAGTACCCAATTTGCCCCCCCCCCCAATTTTTTTTTTATTACTTTTTTATATGAAAGATTTGTTTTGCTGGCCCCCCTAAATAATCTACATCCCTCCCCTTGCCAGATCCCTTACTAAACAACGCAGATCCCCCTGCATCTGCATCAGTCTTTTTTTTTTTTTTTAACTTGCGACCATATTTTGCGTGCGCGCGCGCGCGCGCCCCCCTACACATACCACGCCGCAACCGCCGACAATGCCAGAACAGATCTGGATTCAACGGATAAGGAATGTATATCCTAGAACAGAGGACGTGCCAGGTACGTCAATTGTCGTTAAGGGGAAATTTTTCTATGACGTACCTGGTACGTCCTCTGTCATTAAGGGGTTAAAGGGACACTAAACCAATTTTTTTTTTCTTTCATGATTCAGATAGAGCATGCAATTTTAAGCAAATTTCTAATTTACTTCTATTATCAATTTTTCTTCATTCTCGTGCTATCTTTATTTGAAAAATAAGGCATCTAAGCTAAGGAGCCAGCCAATTTTTGGTTCAGACCATGGACAGCACTTTTTTCTTGGTTCTGTTCAATCAGCAAGGACAACCCAGGTTTTTCACCAAAAATGGGCCGGCATCTAAACTTACATTCTTGCTTTTCAAATAATGATACCAAGAGAATTAAGAAAATTTGATAATAGGAGTAAATTAGAAAGTTGCTTAAAATGGCATGCTCTCTCAATCATGAAAGAAAAAATGTGGGTTCAGTGTCCCTTTAATGAATGAAATGTGCCCCTGTTTTTAATAGTACTGTATTTTTAAAAACAGGGCACTGATTAATCAAAGTTTACCTTCACTTTAAGCACATCATACTTTGAACCACCTCCTAAAGGAGGCAAAGTTTAAACTGGGATATGAGTGAGGTGGGTGGGATATTTATAGGCTTTGAGGTTTGGGAAACTTTGCCTCCTCCTGGAAGGAATGTAATATCCTATATGTAACAATTTGTGGACTCTCGCCACCTATATGAAAGAAATTGTGTTTTTATGTCACGTTAATGTTTTTAAATTAATAATCACTATTATGAGAATAAAAATAACGAATAGGTGCATCACACTGAAGTTGACGAATGATTTATGTCAAAACATTCACAATGTGAAGCTGTACACAGACTTACAATGAATATAATAGACCAGATATAAATATAGATACAATCTTAGTTTAGCGTTCTAAATTATTTTCGCAGCCATATCTCATTATTTTACTACAAAATATAAAAAGAGAACGAAGGTACGTGAGTCGACATCTGGGAAAGACATTCAAGCTGCAACCAAACACTGCTCACCTAGTTCACTTCGACTTTAGAGGGTCACGTAACAGCAGAACTACCTTGCCCATCATGCAGCAGGACAAACTAAACAAGGACTACGGAAGCCGATGGAGATCAAAATTCATACAGCAGTATTCTACATTATTTTGAGAAAAGCATACTAAACATAACGGTATTTGATAATGTATACATTATACTGCATTTTTTAAAATTGGTGTTTCACATCAGCCATACAAGATAAACTAATATTTGGAAGGCAATGTGACATACGTCATCTTCATGCGCGCCGCGGAGTTACTACGAGCTTCTGGCCGCGCATGCGCGTGACTCCATCTTGCAGCGCGGCCTCCAGGTGAGGTGGTGTAAGCCGGTGGGATTCTTAGGGACACCCTCGCGGGGCGTGCTAGGGTTTGCGCCCATTTTGTCGTGGGATGTGCCAAGAGAGTAGAGGAGGTGCGGAGCAGCAACATGCCGTGTGTGAGCCTTCCCCCCAAGGAGAGCAACCTGTTCAAAAGGATCCTGGTGAGAAACTATGTAATACGCACATTACTCGTACTATTTAGGTGACAGACGTATTAATACTCACATATACCGTTCCAGTGAAGTACACATTGATGCCCACATCTCATGCCCTGTTTTATGAGGGACTCCTTTATCAGACCTTTATTGAGGGATTAATGCTTATATTCAACACAGTGTGATCGTGAGAGACTTTGTAATGCTCAAATTACATGCATTGTCTTGGTGACTTGGGAATTACATAAAGCCACACACTAAAGAAAAAAATTGCTTAGCTACTTGCGTATTCTTAAAGGGGTGGTGCTGAAGTGTACTGGCTGCACAACTTTGCTTTGTGTTTAACAGCTAAGTGCTCCAACTAGATAAACTGTTTCTTAAACTTTTATTTAGAGCTAGATTTATCATGAGGAGAACGCCCAGATCGGTTGCAGGCTCGCTCATTTGAGCCTGAAACTAATATTTATGAAGCAGTGGTTTAAACCGCTGCTTCATAAACTCTGTCCACCAACTGTAGTTGGCGGATGAAAATCACTCTGGATGCGTTCAATCAGGGTGATTGACAAGCCCTACTCTCACGCAATTGGTTGCGCAAGGATAGGGGGCCGCATTGCACAAGCGTGCAATGATAAATGCAGAGAATATAAATGCCCTACAATATGAGATGGAACACGTAATTCACAACATGTAATTCGTGTTGCAGTGCACAGAACCTTATTTTCACATGTGAATCCTGTACTTTTGCAGATTGATAAATGTTGCCCAATATATGTCAATCATTAAAGTATCAATAGTATTATTACAATCTATATAAAGCCAACATGGAGATGAAAACCTTTTAATCATCACCATGTGCTAGTCTCTGAGCATATACTTAGCTGCTACTTTGTAAGTGCAAAAGCTTATTCATGGTCTGTATGCTCAGTCATGCCTGGGTAAAGGTGTAGTTTAGCTTCCCAAATTCCGAAGGTACCACATCCTGCCGGGGGACACACCATTTATAGGTTCCCAGCGGTGGTTGCGGCGCCCGGGAATGATATTGGAAAATATTTATCTGTTCCAATACCTGCCCCAGGCACCGCAACCGCAGCTAGGATACTATCCATGCCCCCCCCCTCACGTTACCTTTCTGAAGTAATTCCCTCAGTAAAAATATAACATGTTTAGGTTAATGTGGAGTTGATATCCATGCTTCTGTTCCCCCCACGACGGGCTGTGGTATCTTCTGAATGTGGGATGCTAAACTACACCTTTACCCATGCCAGGCTTCAAGCAAAGACACACAGTTGTTAAAGGAGCAGTAAAGTAAAAAATAAGAATTCTTGAGTACATAACTTAGGCTCCTTGGGTTGGATCTCAAACAAAAATAGGCCCAACACAATTAGCCAATACCCTTTCCTACGGGAAATTTTCCAACAATGGGACAAAACACTTGTTGACCACCCATATATCTCCTCTAGTCCTTCCCCATTAATGCCATTCACACAAAACCCAGATATTTTATTCACTAATGCACATCAGACGAACTTGAACAAAGCACAAATAGGCCAAACTGTTTCACAGGCTTCTGACAAACAAGAAACTTAAAGGGCCATAATACCCAAATGTTTAAACACTTGAAAGTGATGCAGCATAGCTGTAAAAAGCTGACTAGAAAATATCTCCTGAACATCTCTATGTAAAAAAGAAAGATATTTTACCTCAAAAGTTCCTCAGTAGCCCCCTCCCATTGTAAAGGATTTCTAAGCAGCATTTTAGTGTGTCTGTCCTAGGACAGCTTAGGGGATGATCCTCGTGAACTCTCATATTATTTCACCAATCGGGTAAAGGAAGCTTACTATGAAATCTCATGAGAGCACTGTAAGAGTTCATGACCTCAGCACTGCTGATGCTGGTTGGCTGCTGTACATTTCTTCATTTTTTTTTATTTTAATTTTTTTTACCTGCAGCTGGGAGCAGCTGAGTATAACTTTTTTTTACACAGAACTTATTCTGCTGAGCTGAGGAGATTGTGAGGTAAAATATCTTCCTTTTTTACATAGAGATGCTCAGGTGATATTTTCCTGTCAGCTTTTTACAGTTATACTGCATCAGTTTCAAGTGATTTAGCATACGAGTATTATGTCCCTTTAAGACTCTTGAGGAATTGAACAGCTCAGGTTTGAATATTTCTTGGTATTTTCATACACAGTTGCAGCACTACCTATTAACGCACAAAAATGTAGAAAACATAGCCAGACAGCTTACTCTATTGGAAACACTCTGTTTACTACCCCGCTCCCCAAAACATTTAATCTCAATTATGTATAAACTTTTAACATCCCACAAAGAGACTTACACACCTACATTTATACGACAGTGGCATCACAAGCTGGACCAGACTCTTTCTGAAGCAGAGTGGCAGAAAATATTTAGCAACCATAGCAAAGCATCCATATCCGCTAGGATTTTGGAAACCAACTACAAGTTTTTGTCACGCTGG
The DNA here is from genome assembly GCF_027579735.1 of Bombina bombina. Lineage (NCBI taxonomy): Eukaryota > Metazoa > Chordata > Amphibia > Anura > Bombinatoridae > Bombina > Bombina bombina. The sequence goes on from NC_069501.1 coordinate 943,076,548, forward strand.
TATTTAACACCTATCAGAATTAAATTTTTTTACAAGAAAACAGATGGTAAGTGCTGGAGAGGTTGCGGGGAACCCGGCACGGTCCTACATATCTGGTGGACCTGTGATCTAATAAGGCAATTCTGGCAATCTATATTAGATATTATGGACTCTAAATTAAATTCCACACTAGGTAGGAATCCTACCCTTTAGGAGGGTTTACGAGGACAAGCGGAAGAATACTGTACATTCCCTCTATAATATTAGCGACTCTGTACGTTTGTTGTTTATGTATTGTTTTTGAATAACCTAATAAAGCTGCTTTTTAAAAAAAAAAAAAAAAAAAAAAAAATAAAAAAAAAAATCTTTTTTCAGACAAAATAAAAATCCTTTTGTAAAATAAGCGATGTACAGGTGATACCTTTCAATAGCTAACTAACAGTGAATACACTGAGGTCCAAATATTGCACTTGTATACACTATTAGTTGGCTATTAAAGGTATCGCCTGTATATCGCTTTTATTTTCTTACAAAAGGAATTTTACTTTTTTGAATACACAGACTTACTTGGTACTGCCCTTTTTCTGGATTTAGACAGAGCATTTTAAACAATTTTCCAAGTTACTTCTATTGTCTAATTTGCTTTGTTTTCTTGAGGCAGCAATGCACTACTGTGAGCTGCTGATTGGCAGCTGCACACATGTCTTTTGTCATTCTCATCTGTGTTCAGCTAGCTCCCAGTAGTGCATTGCAGCTCCTTCAAAAAAGGATAGCAAGATAAAAAACAACTTTAATAATAGGTCATTTGGTAAGTTTTTTTTTAAAATTCTAAGCTCTATCTGAATCCATGGTATTATTATCGTTTTAATGGATTGAATAAAGGATTACCTTTTATAAAGACCAGTGAGTGCCTGTGTTCTTGGAGAGGAGATATATATATATATATATATATATATATATATATATATATATATATATATATATATATTATATATATATATATATATATATATATATATATATATATATATATATATATATATATATATATATATATATACCAGACCTCCTTCCTTACTAACCCGTGTCACTAACTGTCTTTCTCACATCTCATCTTGGATGTCCTCTCACTACTTTAAGCTAAATCTCTCCAAAACTGAACTCCTTATTTTTTTCCCCTTCTTCCAATGTCTCCACCCCCAAAATTTCTATAACTGTGGATAATTCCATCATTACCTCTATCCCGCACACCCGATGTCTTGGGGTCACACTTGACTCAGATCTTTCCTTCACTCCTTACATTCAGTCCTTGGCTAATGCCTGCTGCTTCCACTATAAAAACATCGCTAAAATTAGACATTTCCTTACACAAGATACAACTAAGATTTTAATCCACTCTCTCATCCTTTCCCGCATCGACTACTGCAACTCCGTCCTCTCTGGTCTACCTAGCTGCCGCATAGCTCCTTTACAATCTGTTATGAATGCATCTGCCAGGCTCATCTTCCTTACTCGTCGCTCTTCATCTGCTGCACCTTTCTGCCAATCCCTTCACTGGCTTCCTCTTGCCTCCAGGATTAAACATAAAATCCTCACTCTGACATACAAAGCTCTCAACTGCACTGCTCCCCCCTACATCTCAGAACTTGTCTCAAGATACTCTCCCTCCCGTCCTGTCCCCTTCGATCAGCTCAGGATCTCCTCCTCTTGGTACTTCCTCACATTCACGTTTACAGGACTTCTCCAGACTGGCCCCCATCTTGTGGAACTCCCTGCCTCGCTCCACAAGACTCTCCCCTAGTTTTAACAGCTTCAAGCGCTCCCTAAAAACTCTACTATTCAGGGATGCATAAAACCAACACTGTTGGCGCTCCACAAATACCTGATGATAATAAAATATATATATATATATATATATATATTTTTTTTTTTTGTTATTTAGGATATAACTACTGTGGAATGCATGTGACAGTTTTTTTTATGTGTAAATATAATGTTATAGGTCAAAATATATTTTATAAATTAATTTCAAATTTAGTTCATGTACTTATTGCACTTGCTTGCATTTAAAGGGACAGTCTACACAAGAATTGTTATTGTTTATCAAGATAGATACTCCCTTTATTACCCATTCTACAGTTTTTCCATTATCAACACAGTTATATTAATACACTTTTTACCACTGTGCTTACCTTGTATCTAAGCCTCTGCAGATTGCCCCCTTATTTCAGTTCTTTTGACAGAGTTGCATTTTAGCCAATCAGTGCTGATTCCTATGTAACTCCAAGGTCTTGAGCACAATGTTATCTATATGGCACACAACTGTCAAAATGCATTTAGATAAGAGGCGGCCTTCAAGGGCTAAGAAATTAGCATATGAGCCTACCTAGGTTTAGCTTTCAACTAAGAATACCAAGAGGACAAAGCACAAATGATGATAAAAGTAAATTGGAAAGTTGCTTAAAATTACATATCTTATCGGAATCATGAAAATTTATTTTTGACTAGACTGTACCTTTTAAGTTTGCTGAAATTGGGGAGAGTTGGAGGCCCTCCTCAATAACTATACACATATAGCACTCCTGAGTTCTAACACGTGGGTTATTCCCGAGAAATATTGGTAATCACGGAGAACTGCTGTCAAATATAATAGTGACTGACACACATGGGTCAAGATAGATGTGAAAAAATACACATTAAAATGTAACTTTTATTAATTTACTAAGTTAAAAATGAATAAACACACACAACACACAATTTAAAACTACGGATAGGGGGGATAGATCCGCGTGTCAACCAGACAATAAATACTAGTGGTATAGCATAGTGAGTGTCAAAGTCACATACGTTAACAATATATTTCAGAAAAAGTAAGAAGTTAATTGTATAATGACTAGAATACACAGAGAAGATTTCTCATACCCTATGCTATATTGACTGATAAGTAGCTGATACTCCTAGATAAGTGAAGGTATGATTCAGCAGCAAAGGGTATATCTTTAGAGTATATTAGCAAAGAGGTATAATAGGTTGGGTACTGAATAGTCCCTATACGATAAGTACAAATTGTTACTGCTGCTAGACACTAATTTGAACCTCTGAGTATGTGGTTTAATATCAATAGCAGCTAGGTAAAAGGTATTATATTAGTACTATACGTTGCTGGATATACCACAGTAATGGTTTGTAATAGGGTTAATTATAGTATATTTCAGCACATCAATACTAGAATACTGACTATCTGTAGTGTCAATCAAATAACGATCAAAATAGGTAAAAAGTAAAGAGTACTACAGAATTAGAGATATTCAGTATATTTGAAAAATAGGTGTGAATGCTGTACTTATCTTGTTCATAAATGGACGCCCTATTAGTGGACCACTGAGTTAATGTAAGGCAATCAAACGTACTTAATAAAAATAATTGGTAATATAACGTTGTGCTTCAAATACTTGTGACCACTATATCCAGCCTCAAATTACATTCATAGTTAACTCTAGTGCTGGGGTAACAGATCGTCAGTGTTGATATAGAGGCAGAATTAGTGAATTATTGCAGCAAGCCACTAGAATGCCCACAGAATGAGCATATAGTTTGTAAGTTAAGACAATATATTCATGGATTAATCGGATTTGCAAAATAATATATCTTCTTGCTTTTGAGTGGGTTGGTCTAAATCAGGTTGTTATGATTCACGGTTGTCAAACATTGCTGTTATTTGCCAAAAAGATTTAATTACTCCCCGCTCTGAACATCAGCTGAATTGGTTCAAGCACTAAGTTTGCAAAGGCGGTCAATGCAGGCCCTTTATATTATCAGCTCACAAATGTGCAGTGTAACTCTGTATCTGTAGTTCTATATGTGGCTACACTGTAAAACACCGTTTATTTTATATAGCGAATCAGCACTATATGATTTAGATACTGCTTATTAACCCCATTTGTTATAATGTAACAACGTTAGATTGTTGATAGAGGTGGATAGTGTAAACGCCGGTATAGGTCACAGGTTTTATTTAGAACCGGGTCTGTTCACAGCGTCTGCAATCAGCGTGCTGCATAACATGGGAACCTCTTATGTAAATAAGTATCAAGTAAACCCAAGTAGCTAGGCTGCAGGAACTATAGTTGGATATAAGGAATAATGAGAGCTGGGACACGCTAATCGTTCCCCACTAAGCGCTTCCTAAAACACAGGAGCTCACTGGGCTCCTCACCATTTCCCTAACATGTTTCGCTGCTTGTCGGCTTTTTCAAAGGGAAATGGTGAGGAGCCCAGTGAGCTCCTGTGTTTTAGGAAGCGCTTAGTGGGGAACGATTAGCGTGTCCCAGCTCTCATTATTCCTTATATCCAACTATAGTTCCTGCAGCCTAGCTACTTGGGTTTACTTGATACTTATTTACATAAGAGGTTCCCATGTTATGCAGCATGCTGATTGCAGATGCTGTGAACAGACCCGGTTCTAAATAAAACCTGTGACCTATACCGGCGTTTACACTATCCACCTCTATCAACAATCTAACGTTGTTACATTATAACAAATGGGGTTAATAAGCAGTATCTAATCATATAGTGCTGATTCGCTATATAAAATAAACGGTGTTTTACAGTGTAGCCACATATAGAACTACAGATACAGAGTTACACTGCACATTTGTGAGCTGATAATATAAAGGGCCTGCATTGACCGCCTTTGCAAACTTAGTGCTTGAACCAATTCAGCTGATGTTCAGAGCGGGGAGTAATTAAATCTTTTTGGCAAATAACAGCAATGTTTTATCTTAAGACAACCGTGAATCATAACAACCTGATTTAGACCAACCCACTCAAACGCAAGAAGATATATTATTTTGCAAATCCGATTAAACCATGAATATATTGTCTTAACTTACAAACTATATGCTCATTCTGTGTGCATTCTAGTGGCTTGCTGCAATAATTCACTAATTCTGCCTCTATATCAACACTGACGATCTGTTACCCCAGCTTTAGAGTTAACTATGAATGTAATTTGAGGCTGGATATAGTGGTCACCGGTATTTGAAGCACAACTTTATAGTACCCATTATTTTTAAGTACGTACGTTTGATTGCCTTACATTAACTCAGTGGTCCACTAATAGGGCGTCCATTTATGAACAAGATAAGTACAGTATTCACACCTATTTTTCAAATATACTGAATATCTCTAATTCTGTAGTACTCTTTATTTTTTTACCTATTTTGATCGTTATTTGATTGACACTACAGATAGTCAAAGTATTCTAGTATTGATGTGCTGAAATATACTATAATTAACCCTATTACAAACCATTACTGTGGTTTATCCAGCAACGTATGGTACTAATATAATACCTTTTTACCTAGCTGCTATTGATATTAAACCACATACTCAGAGGTTCGAATCACAGTGTCTAGCAGCAGTAACAATTTGTACTTATCGTATAGGGACTATTCAGTACCCAACCTATTATACCTCTTTGCTAATATACTCTAAAGATATACCCTTTGCTGCTGAATCATACCTTCACTTATCTAGGAGTATCAGCTACTTATCAGTCAATATAGCATAGGGTATGAGAAATCTTCTCTGTGTATTCTAGTCATTATACAATTAACTTCTTACTTTTTCTGAAATATATTGTTAACGTATGTGACTTTGACACTCACTATGCTATACCACTAGTATTTATTGTCTGGTTGACACGTGGATCTATCCCCCCTATCCGTAGTTTTAAATTGTGTGTTGTGTGTGTTTGTTCATTTTTAACTTAGTAAATTAATAAAAGTTACATTTTAATGTGTATTTTTTCACATCTATCTTGACCCATGTGTGTCAGTCACTATTATATTTGACAGCAGTTCTCGGTGATTACCAATATTTCTCGGGAATAACCCACGTGTTAGAACTCAGGAGTGCTATATGTGTATAGTTATTGAGGAGGGCCTCCAACTCTCCCCAATTTCAGCAAATTCAAGTTTCTAATATACACAGCACCAACCCTGGAATTCAGGTTAATAATACCTGAGTATCCTTTGATAGGACTGTAGTTCTTATTCATTTTCATGTAGTGCCATTGGACCCTCTCCTTTTTGTTTTTCCATGTACCTTTTTAAGTGTCTGCAAGTGAAAATTAATCCAGTTTGTACAACTGATCACGCTAATTAAATGAACAGATTTTACAGTGTTCACATTTGCCTGTAGCAAAAACCATAAGTATATAAGCCGGGGTTAAATTATTTTTATCCATTCTATCCATAATAAGCTTTTTTTTTTTTTTTTTAATACTTACAATGTTCCTCTTTTTCAAATTTATATTTTATTAGAAATGTTACGAACAAAAGCAGTACAAAAATGGACTCAAATTTTGCAAGATGATACTCTCCAATCCAAGATTTTCCGAACATGGTGGTAGGTTTGCTTTTATTCTGTTTTTTTGTTGTTGTTTTTATTTAAGGTGCAATAAGGGCTTGATGCTTTTTTTTTTTTTTTTTTTTTTGGGTCTTTAAATTGGAAATCCCGTTTCCATATGACTGCAGGACCCTCACAGCCATTTTCTTTCTCTCTTCCTCCTCCAAAGAAGGGGTTAATTAAAAAGTTTCCAGTGTTAAAATGTAATTGAGCACCTGTGTGGCATTGTATTATATAAATAAGTTTGGATAAAGGAGCACATAGCCAGTGAACAAGGGATAGGATTATGAATGGCTAGCGCCTTACACCCCCATACACTGGATTCTTGTGTTTTTAAAGCATGACTCAGTTGTTTGTTTTACGGATTGATGACTATAATACATTTTTTATATACTTTGTCCTGAAACTCTGAGGTATGGATGATTTGATTTGCTAGATACGTGGGACAACCTAACTACAAAAAAGTCATCTTTAAGTAGGTTTATTTCTGTCACATTGAATTGGGCTCTAGCAAAGAAAAAATAATACAAAAAAAATTATAATCCCAACCCAGAGATATGCCTTGTAAAGGTGAGGTACAACAAGATTTATTGCATTACTATCTATTTTTTTTTCTAGTATTCCCTTGGATCACATTGCACTATATCAGAAGAATAATAATTTAGGTTTTGCCCTCCGGGTGGCTTTATAAAGTAGCCGGGTGAGGGTAGTTTAATACTCTGCAATATCTCAGAGCAAGAACTTTTCTCCACTTTCGGCGATGAGATTTTCTTAGTGAAAAATGTTCTGCAGATCATTTTGAAATAAAATTACATTTTAAATTAGGCAGTAACACTAAAGCACTAGTGCAATATTGCATTGTGTTGATTAACTGGAGAATAAAGCAATTTTAAAGTTTTAAATATAGTGCAGCAGTTGAAAATTGCATTGCAAATTAGTTTTTAAAATGTCCCATGAAAAAAATCCTGAGACAGTCAACAATAAATGCAGTGCTGCAATATATTTGACTGTTCTCTTCAAAGATAACTTTGTTCTGTATGTACTGTGTTAAGGAAAACTTACACAGTGCAGCCAGAGCATAGTGCTGTTTGAAGAGAACATGATGCAGAGCAGCACTGCAAAGTGAAAGAGCCAAGAGTTCCTGTATGTGTTTCATTCTATCTGCAGATATGCTAAATTTTCTGCAATAACATCTCAGGCCACAGCATGTTCTGCCTTGGGGTGCAATATTAAAGAATTTTATATTATTTATAAATGTTACTTAAACTATCCAAAGCACAAATTAATTGCATACATTGATTTAATGATAATTTGTGCAACAAACATTTGAAACATTTTCATATTGGCATATTTTATTGTCTTTAGCCATGTGGTTGGTTAGTAAAATCAAATAGGTGGAGCACCCATAAAATAGGTATTTGGCAGTACACTGCTTTGTTTGCTTGTGTGCAACAAGTTGATTGCTTTACTATTTATTTTTCTCTTCCTTTCTAGTATTCCATTGAGTCCTGTTGCACTATATCAGAATTTTTTTTTTATTTGTTTTATATTTGCTTGTGTGCAATATTTGTAGTTTTAAAATCTGCATTAGTCCTGTTGTTTGAACACTTGTAGTTGTATTTTAAGTTATGAGTTGGTAAGTTTATCAGCATTTTTTACTACATAGGGCTGCAACTAACTATTCGACTGATTATTCGGCCGATTTATTTTTGCGATTAATCGACTAATCAGATAAAAAAAATAATCATATATTTAAAATAAAATCCAAATAGTGAGTGTTATAAATATAAACTTCAGACTAAAACTTTACATTAACACAACTGTTTGTTCAATTTTTTTAACCGGCAGCAAAACACATTTTTTTTTTTTTTTTTTTTTTAAATAAGCAAAAAAAAAAAAAAAACTGTTTCGAAAGAGGTAGAACTACAAAGAGGTAGATTATCACTGTTAATTCAATTGTTATTCATTCATTCAAATGCAAAAATGACAACATGACCACATGCTCCTTTGCCTGCAGCAGAGATGAGGTGCTCAGATGGCGTTGAGGTCCCTGAGATGCATAAGTAGGTGGGATATTTATCTTTAACTCTCCACCAATGCAAATGGCCTCTTAACAAAGTAAGCTTGGGCTTCATTCTAACCTAAAAATATCTTGAATATCTATATGCAATGGTAAATAACCAGCTAGCTATAAGGTTAGGGAAAAAATATCTAGGTCACTCTGAAAATAACAGATATATACTTAGAGGTTGAATTTGGTACATATTACAGTTATGTAAAAATATAAAAAAAAAACTAAGGACTATATATCAATAACAGGACAAAGCCTTACACATTTTTCTATACAGTACATATAATCAGCAATAGCAAGTGATCCGCTAATAATTGTGCAAACAGATAATAGTGCACATCAATTCAAATAACAAATCCCATCAATCTAGGGCTAAGTATAAATAACAAGCTCGGCACTATATGATGCAAAGCATAGTCCCAAATCACCTGATTTAATATAAACAATCCAAATGAGCCAGGAGTAGTTGTAAACTTATACTGTTCTGAAAAAGGGAAAAGTTAATGTTTGTAGACATCCTTTAGGCGAAGGGCATAACCATAAAACACAATACCATGTGCATAAACTCATTGGAGTGAAGCAGTTGGTGCTTTGCAGAGAACAACTAATTGCAAACCAACTAATCGATTATAATATTTGTTGACAACTATTTTCATAATCGATTATTATCTATTAGTTGTTGCAGCTCTAGTACTATACTATGTTATTTTTTCTTCTAAAAAAAAACCCCTAAACCTATATATAAAGTTTTTGTATTCTTTTGTAATTTACTCCATAGCTGTGCTTTTGTTTTACAGAAACACTGGCTATGAAAGGGCTGACACTGAATTGTTTAGGAAAGAAGGAAGATGCTTATGAATTTGTACGAAAAGGACTTCGCAATGATGTAAAGAGTCATGTCTGTATCCTTGCAATACCTTGTGATAAGCAGTATCCTCCAAATGATCTCTTAGATGTCCATGTAAAAGTTTGTATTAAGTGATTCTTACCATAACAGCTCTAGTTTTTCTAAAAAATCTTCTCTTTTAAAAATAAACAGAAAATGCTTTATTTTATTGGAACTTTTTTTTTTTTACTAGTTTAGTCTCTTACAATGTAATGAGCTCCTGCCAAAACCTGTAGTCAAAAGCATGGTCCCATGCTATGGCAGATAAGGCTGTGACTGGTGAGCCAATCAGGAGCAAACACACACACACACTATGTATAAAACTAAATTGTATGATATACTGATATTGGATTTGAACTCGTTAGGGAACGGATTATTACTGCAAACTTTTATATTCTTCAGATTGCTAAAATGATGTGAACTTTTTGTTCTACATTACTTTAATCCATCTGAATCTTTCTCTGATAGCAAATGATCATTCAAATGCACAAAAAACAATTTGTTTTACAAAAAAAATGCTCTGATATAGAATTTTATTTTTACACTATGACCCATCAATCAAGACTAAATATGTGAGGTAGGGTGTGTGTGTGTATATCTCTATCTCTCTCTCTCTCTCTCTCTCTCTCTCTCTCTCTCTCTCTCTCTCTCTCTCTCTCTCTCTCTCTCTCTCTCTCTCTCTCTCTCTCTCTCTCTCTCTCTCTCTCTCTCTCTCTCTCTCTCTCTCTCTCTCTCTCTCTCTCTCTCTCTCTCTCTCTCTCTCTCTCTCTCTCTCTCTCTCTCTCTCTCTCTCTCTCTCTCTCTCTCTCTCTCTCTCTCTCTCTCTCTCTCTCTCTCTCTCTCTATATCTATATATATATCTATATATATATATATATATATCTATATCTCTATATATATATATATATATATATATATATATATATATATATATATATATCTATCTCTCTAATCTCTCTAATCTCTCATAAAAAGTATACACACCCCTGTTAAAATGTCAGGTTTCTGTGATGTAAAAAAATGAGACAAAGATAAATCATTTCAGAACTTTTTCCACCTTTTAATGTGACCTATAAACTGTACATCTCAATTGAAAAACAAACTGAAATATTTTAGGTAAAGGGAAATAAAAAAATAAAATAATATGGTTGCATAAGTGTGAACACCCTTAAACTAATACTTTATTGAATCACCTTTTAATTTTATTACAGCACTCAGTCTTTTTGGGTATGAGTTTTTCAGCATGGCACATCTTGACTTGGCAAGATTTGCCCACTTTTCTTTGCAAAAACACTCTAAATCTGTCAGAATGCGAGGACATCTCCTATGCACAGCCCTGTTCAGATCATCCCACAGATTTTGAATTGGATTCAGGTCTGGGCTCTGGCTGGGCCATCCCAAAACTTTAATCTTCTTCTGGTGAAGCCATTCCTTGTTGATTTAGATGTATGCTTTGGATCGTTGTCATGCTGAAAGATGAAGTTCCTCTTCATGTTCAGCTTTCTTGCAGAAGCCTGAAGGTTTTGTGCCAATTTTGTCTGGTATTTGGAACTGTTCATTATTCCCACTACCTTGACTAAGGCCCCAGTTCCAGATGAAGAAAAACAGCCCCAAAGCATGATGCTGACACCACCATGCTTCACTGTGGGTATGGTGTTCTTTTGGTGATATGCAGTGTTGTTTTTGTGCCAAACATATCTTTTGGAATTATGGCCAAAAAGTTCAACTTTGGTTTCATCAGACCAGAACACCTTTTGCAACATGCTTTTGGGAAACTTCAGATGTGTTTTTGCAAAATTTAGCCGGGCTTGGATGTTTTTGTTTGTAAGAAAAGGCTTCCGTCTTGCCACTACCCCATAGCCCAGACATATGAAGAATACGGGCGATTGTTGTCACATGTACCACACAGCCAGTACTTGCCAGATATTCCTGCTGCTCCTTTAATGTTGCTGTAGACCTCTTGGCAGCCTCCCAGACCAGTTTTCTTCTTGTCTTTTCATCAATTTTGAGGGACGTCCAGTTCTTGGTAATGTCATTGTTGTGCCATATGTTCTCCACTTGATGATGACTGTCTTCACTGTGTTCCATGGTATATCTAATGCCTTGGAAATTCTTTTGTACCCTTCTCCTGACTGATACCTTTTAACAATGAGATCCCTCTGATGCTTTAGAAGCTCTCTGCGGACCATGGCTTTTGCTGTGGGATGCGACTAAGAAAATGTCAGGAAAGACCTACTAGAAAAGCTGAAGTTTATTTGGGGTTAATCAGAGGCACTTTAAATGACAGGTGTGTACTGACTCCTATTTAACATAATTTTGAATATGATTGCTTAATTCTGAAGACAGCTACATCCCCAGTTATAAAAGGGTGTTCACACTTATGCAACCATATTTTTTTAGTTTTTTTATTTTTATTTCCCTTTTCCAAAAAGATTTCAGTTTGTTTTTCAATTGAGTTGTACAGTTTATAGGTCACATGAAAGGAGGAAAAAGTTCTGAAATGATTTCTTTGTCTCATTTTTTTTACATCACAGAAACCTGACATTTTAACAGGGGTGTGTAGACTTTTTATATCCACTGTGACTCAACTAAATTATATATTAAATAAATATAAATAATAAATATAATATTACATTTATCATCTTTCTATCTAGTAAGTAACTCTATATATCACAACACTTTCTGATGACTCCCACATACTCTTCAATCTCTTCCAAAATGTCTGTTTCGCGGGCATTCTCAGGTCCGCCCACAGCCGGACACTGGTCCGCCTCTCATCCTCCCTCTCCGTCTCAGTTTTCATGACAATCTGGAGATTTTTTTTTTTTTTTTATAATCGCGGCTTAAAACAGCTTCCACAATTTATTGTGCAGCCCTAATAATATATATATATTTTGGAAGTCACTAGCCCGTAACTCCCTAAAGTCTATTATTACCTGCACTGGTAATTTTAATAATAAAGAACCCTAGAGGAATGACAACCCCCCTAGACAAATTCACAGAGAGATAGTTTGCACCAAATTATTTATTTATTACTTCAAAAACCCCTAAAGGGTATATATCCCATCATAAGTGATATACAAATATGATATACCTACTAAGTTGACACACCTACTTTTGTGAATAACTATCTAACACCTTGCTAATTACAATGTATAGAAATAATTCACCGTATATATCTGTTGCAAAAAATCTTTTCTTTATATTGTATCAAATTAATAGAGTGCATTTTAAACCATCTCTCAATGCTAAGGAATACGCAAAACAATACTCATTAAAACAAGTATACATCTAAATATATCAAAACCTATATAAAGATTGTTGTATCAATAAACTGATGTCAGTATTCATTTGGTTACAATGGATATTCGTATATTAGCACCACAGGTGCCATTATTTTTCTGTCATAATTTTTTTAAAAAAGATTACACTTTACACATGTTTATCTTGTGGTTATTTAATCTTTATAAAAAAGGGGCATAGTTGATTTATTCATTCAATCCGTATGGGGTTAATGATTTAAGATTTAAAATCCATTTACATTCTTTCAGATAAGGGAGGAAACGTAGTAATCCTCAATTCTGTAGATTATGAATTTGAATGTAAGAGACAATTGTTAGATATTAAACAATATCAAATGCTTAAAAGAAATCCAACAGAGGAATATAAAAGTGAATTGGATCAATTTTTGAAAGAAGCCTTTGACAAAGGCTTGTTAAACAAACGAGAATTAGATTTTCTAACTGTAAAATATCCATAAATTGCAACATTATATACAATTCTCAAGTTACACAAGAACAAAATTCCACCTCCAGGAAGGCCTATCATATCAGGCCAAGGAAGTTTAACAGAAAAAATATATCTATCTATATAGATTACTGTTTGAGACCATTTCTCATTACTCTTCCATCTTATATAAAATACACCAAAGATACCCTTAAAAAAACTGAATGATATTGGAGTGAAAAGCCATATTATTTTAGTAGCAATTTATAAAGATTCTACATAAATTGCTACTAAAATAATATGGCTTTTCAAAAAACTTTTATGAAGAATTTAAACAAGAACAAATTAAATCTAAAATTTACGTATACTTGGAGTGAAACAGAGATGGAATATCTTGATTTAAAAATTCAGGTAATTAATAATAAAATAGAGACATGCACTTATATAAATCCTACAGCAGGGAATTCTTTATTATTAGCCAGCAGTCATCATCCAAAATCATTAATTAATAATATACCCGAAGGGACAATATTTATGTCATAGACGGAATTGTTCAGACACAATACAATTTAATGTAGAAGCAGAACAGTTAAAAATAAGGTTTGAAGAAAGAGGCTACTACTAGAAATGTTTTAAAGGAAGCCTACAAGTCGGTCAAAAACATAAATAGATAAGTTACTTTATAGGGATAAACAAAAAAATCCCGGAAAAAAGGGTTCGATTCATCAGCCATACAATAATAAATGGAATGAAATTAGAGCCATTATGCAGAAACACTGGAAAGTGTTAACTTTGGATTACGACATAAAACAAATAGTAGTCACTTTATTAAAGTCAAAGGAAGTAATTGGTTAAATAAAAGAATCAAACCTGATGAAAATGAAAAAAGCAGAAAGTGCTCAGTCTGGTAATCAATACAAAATAATAGGCAACATAAATTGCAGAAGTGAGGAATTAGTATACATTGATTTCTGTAAATGCCCAATGTACTATATAGGTAAAAGCTATAGATAGTTGAAAGAAAGAATAAAGGAACATAAAAGGGATATAAATAATGAAATAAAAACAAGTAGTGGCACGGCACTTTAAAATTTTCCATAACAGCAATGGTGAAGAATTAAAATTTATGGGACTAGAGAAGATTAATTTTCAAGGTAGAGGAGGGAATGTGGATCAAACATTATTACAAAACGAATGTTAATGGATTTTCAATCTAAAATCATAAACCCCATACGGATTGAATGAAGAAATCAACTATGCCCCTTTTTTATAAAGATTAAATAACACCACAAGATAAACATGTCTAATGTTTTTATAAAGTGTAATCTTTTTTTTTTAAAAAATTACAGAAAAATGGCACCTGTGGCTCTAATACTCTAATATGACTATCCATTGTAACCAAATGAGTACTGACATCAGTTTATTGATACAATATATATATATATATTCTTTATATAGGTTTTGATATATTTAGATGTATACTTGTTTTAATGAGTATTGTTTTGCGTATTCCTTAGCATTGAGAGATGGTTTAAAATGCACTCTATTAATTTGATACAATATAAACAAAAGATTATTTGCAACAGATATATACGGTGAATTATTTGTATACATTGTAATTAGCAAGGTGTTAGATAAAGTTATTCACAAAAGTGGGTGTGTCAACCTAGTAGGTAAATACTTGATGCACAGCCAAAGGAAAATACACACAGATGAAGCCCACGGAGCACAGACAGTGCAGGGTGAAACACGCGTATCAGTCTTTTTTAGCATTTGGGGGACTCCAATCAAACCCCATTTGTTTGTACATGCTACTCCTGGTATCCATAGCTGAATTCGGAATGAGTGGAACCGATGATACCGTGATTTAACCCCACAGCATATAACGGAACTGCAGCGGACGTTTCTGCAATTGAGCTAAGTTAGTGAGTATGATTGTTGCTGAAATCTCCCTAGAGGACCGGACGCCTGTATCAAGGTACAAAGCAGTACACAGTCGACCTTGGAGTGTCTATAAAGGGGTATACAAAATAACAACTCGCATTAAATTAAGCTAAAAAACACACTTAAATATGCTGTCTGGCAGTTACCTAATAGCTATATGAATCAGAGGGAAGAGGACTCAGGAGCAAGTCTCCAAATTATTTACACAGCAGTCCCCTCCAACATTTGGGGTATTTAACACGGTAGTCAATTCACTTAGCTCATACTTTGGAGAATTAATACTATAAGGACACTATGAACACCAGGAATTTGCCATCATCCTTGATAAAGGGACATTCATACCTGGATTTTTAAGTGCACTAAGGACTTACTCCCATTATCACTTAGGGAGTTTTTTGTTTTCAGTGACCGGTCACTAGAGTAGCATGATAAACCTTGTTTTTGAGTTTATAAGTTAAGGTTTTAGGTTGCATAACCATGCATATTTGTATATCACTTATGATGGTATTTTGGGAATATACCCTTTAGGGTTTTTTGAAGTAATAAATAAATAATTTGGTGCAAACTATATCTCTCTGTGAATTTGTCTAGGGGGTTGTCATTCCTCTAGGGTTCTTTATTACTAAAATTACCAGTGCAGGTAATAATAGACTTAAAGGAACCGTCAACAACAGAATTTTTGTTGTTTAACCCCTTAATGACCGAGGACGTGCAGGGTACGTCCTCAAAAAAAAGGCAGTTAACGCCTGAGGACGTACCCTGCACGTCCTCGGTGTGGAAAGCAGCTGGAAGCGATCCTGCTCGCTTCCAGCTGCTTTCCGGTTATTGCAGTGATGCCTCGATATGGAGGCATCCTGCTATAACCTTAAATGGCCATCCGGTGCAGAGAGAGCCACTCTGTGGCCCTCTCTGCACCGGACATCGATGGCCGGTATCGTGGGTGGGAGCGGACTTGGGAGGCGGGTGGGCGGCCATCGATGCGCCGTGTAATGTGCAGGGGGGCGGGAGCGACGGGGGCGCGCATGTGAGCGCGCGCGTGCACGGGGGGCGGCGGGCGCGTGCA
Organism: Bombina bombina; assembly: GCF_027579735.1. NCBI lineage: Eukaryota > Metazoa > Chordata > Amphibia > Anura > Bombinatoridae > Bombina > Bombina bombina. The sequence continues at coordinate 943,092,628 of NC_069501.1, forward strand.
CGGGGCGGGAGCGGGAGGGAACCGCTGCACTACAGAAAAAAAAAAATCTGAAATGGCTATAATAAATAAGAAAAGAATAATGTTTCTCTTGTTAAGTGTATCCAGTCCACGGATCATCCATTACTTATGGAATATATTCTCCTTCCCAACAGGAAGCTGCAAGAGTCCACCCACAGCAAAGCTGCTATATAGCTCCTCCTCAACATAGATAGGAGGTTGTGAGAGTCTGTGGTGCTTTCTACTTAGTTTATTCTTCAATCAAAAGTTTGTTATTTTTAAATGGCACCGGAGTGTGCTGTTTATCTCAGGCAGTATTTGGAAGAAGAATCTGCCTGCGTTTTTCTATGATCTTAGCAGACGTAACTAAGATCCATTTGCTGTTCTCACACATTCTGAGGAGTGAGGTACTTCAGAGGGGGAATGGCGTGCAGGTTTTCCTGCAGATAAGGTATGTGCAGTAAAATATTTTTCTAGGAATGGAATTGACTAAGAAAATACTGCTGATACCGAAGTAATGTAAGTAAAGCCTTAAATGCAGCGATAGCGACTGGTATCAGGCTTATTAATAGAGATACATACTCTTGTAAAAATGTGTTTTAAAACGTTTGCTGGCATGTTTAATCGTTTTTTAACATATGTTTGGTGATAAAACTTATTGGGGCCTAAGTTTTTTCCACATGGCTGGCTTAAATTTTGCATAGAAACAGTTTCCTGAGGCTTTCCACTGTTATAGTATAAAAGTTACAGTTGGTGCAGTTAAAATTACAAACAGTGACATTCAGCTTCCCTCAGCAGTCCCCTGCATGCTATAGGACATCTCTGAAGGGCTCAAAAGGGCTTCAAAAGTAGGAGCTGTTATGACTGTTTAAAACATATTTTTCGTTTTGTTAATCTGTTTTTTGTATTAAGGGGTTAATCATCCATTTGCAAGTGGGTGCAATGCTCTGCTAACTTGTTACATACACTGTAAAAATTGTTAGTTTAACTGCCTTTTTTCACTGTTATTTCAAATTTTGGCAAAATTTGTTTCTCTTAAAGGCACAGTAACGTTTTATATATTTGCTTGTTAACTTGATTTAAAGTGTTTTCCAAGCTTACTAGTCTCATTATTAGTCTGTTCTAACATGTCTGACATAGAGGAAGCTCTGTGTTCATTATGTTTTAAAGCCATGGTGGAACCCCATCTTAGAATGTGTACCAGATGTACTGATTTCATGTTAAACAATAAAGATCATTTTTTGTCTTTAAAAACATTATCACCAGAGGATTCTGTCGTGGGGGTAGTTATGCCGACTAACTCTCCCCACGTGTCAGACCTTTTGACCCCCGCTTTAGGGACTCACGCTCAAATGGCGCCAAGTACATCAAAGGCACCCATAGCGTTTATTTTACAAGACATGGCAAAGGTGGTGAATAATATTCTGGCAGCAGTATTAGTCAGACTACCTGAAATTAAAGGAAAGCAGTTAGCTCTGGGGGTAGATACAGAGCATACAGACGCTTTAAGAACCATGTATGATACTACCTCACAATATGCTTAGTCTGTGGGTGATTTTTTTTTTTTTTTTTTTTTTTGACTCAGGGAAGATGATTTAACCTGATTCTGATATTTCTACATTTAAAATTTATGCTTGAGAACCTCCACTTGTTGCTCAGGGAGGCTTTGGCTGCTCTGAATGAATGTGTACAATCGCAGGGCCAGAGAAATTGTGTAGACTGGATAAATAATATGCAGTGCCGGTGTGTACTGATGTTTTTCCAATACCTAAAGAGGTTTACTAAAATTTTTTTTAATAAGGAATGGGATAGACCAGGTGTGCCGTTCTCTTCCCCTCCTATTTTTTAGAAGAATGTTTTCTAATAGTTACCACCACACGGGACTTCTGGCAGACAGTTCCTAAGGTGGAGAGAAGAGTTTCTACTCTAGCTAAGCGTACCACTACCTCTGACGAGGACAGTTGTGCTTTTTAGATCCAATGGATAAAAAATGTTTATTCAACAGGGTTTTATCCTGCAGCCCCTTGCATACATTGCTTCTGTCACTGCTGCTGCAGCGTTCTGGGTTGAGTCTCTTGATGAGGCTTTACAGTTAAGCGACTCCATTGGATGAATATATTTGACAAGCTTATGCTAGCCAATTCCTTTGTTTTCTGATGCCTTGTTCATTTGACTAGACTAACGGCTAAGAATTCTGTTTTTTACTATACTGGCGCGCAGAGCGCTATGGCTTATATCATGGTCAGCTGTCGTGACTTTAATAAATAAGCTACTTAACTTCCCTTCAAGGGGCAGACCCTATTCGGGGCTGGTTTGAAGGAGATTATTGCTTATATCACTGGAGGAAAAGGTCATGCCCTTCCTCAGGATAGGTCTAAATCAAGGGCAAAAAAAAAAAAAAAAAAAAAAGTCTAATTTTCGTACCTTTTAAAAACTTCAGGGCAGGTGTGGCATCCTCTTCCTCTAAGGCAAAACAAGAGGGAATTTTTGCTCAGTCCAAGGCGGTCTGGAGACAATCGGACCTGGAACAAAGATAAGCAGGCCAAGGAGCCTGCTGCTGCCTCTAAGGCAGCATGAAGGAACGGACCCCTATCCGGTAACGGATCCTATAGGGGGCAGACTTTCATTCTTTGCCCAGGCGTGGGCAAGAGATGCCCAGGATCCCTAGGCATTGGAATTTATATCCCAGAGATATCTTCTGGATTTCAAAGATTCCCCCCCAAAAAAAGGGGAGATTTCGCCTTTCACAATTATCTGCAAACCAGATAAAGAAGGAGGCATTCTTACATTGTGTACGAGATCCATCCAGTTCCAAGAGAGGAACAGGGACAGAGTTTTTACTCAAATCTGTTTGTGGTTCCCAAGGAGAGGGAACCTTCAGACCTATTTTGGATCTAAAGATCTTAAACAAATTCCTCAGAATTCCGTCATTTAAGATGGAAACTATTCGTACCATCTTAACTATGATCCAGGAGAGTCAATAGAGGACTACAATGGATTTGAAGGATGCTTATCCTCACATTGTGATGCATAAAGATCACCATCGTTTTTCAGGTTTGCCTTTCTAGACAGGCATTACCAGTTTGTAGCTCTTTCCTTTGGTATATCTACAGCCCCAAGAATCTTTATGGAGGTTCTGGGGTCGCTTTGGCGGTCCTTAGACCGCGGGGCATAGAAGTGGCCCCTTATTTAGACGACATCCTGATACAGGCGTCAAACATCCAAATTGCCCAGTCTCATACGGACGTAGTACTGGCATTTCTGAGATCACATGGGTGGAAAGTGAACAAGGAAAGAGTTCTCTATCCCCAATCTCAAGGGTTTCCCTCCTAGGGACTCTGATAGATTCTGTAGAAATGAAAATTTACCTGACGGAGTCCAGGTTGTCAAAGTTTCTAAATTTCTGCCGTGTTTTTTTTTTTTTTCATCCCATCCGCGCCCTTCGGTGGCTCAGTACATGAATGAAATCGGCTTAATGGTAGCGGCAAGGGACATAGTACCGTTTGCACGTCTACATTTCAGACCGCTGCAACTATGCATGCTCAGTCAGAGGAACGGGGATTACACAGATTTGTCCCCCTGTTAAACCTGGACCAAGAGACCAGAGATTCTCTTCTCTGGTGACTATGTCGGGTCCATCTGTCCAAGGGTATGACCTTCCGCAGGTCAGATGGGACATTTGTTACAATAGATGCCAGCCTTTTAGGTTGGGATGCAGTCTGGAACTCCCTGAAGGCTCAGGGATAGTGGACTTAGGAGGAGACCCTCCTTCTAATAAATATTCTGGAACTGGGAGTGATATTCCATGCTCTTCAGTCTTGGCCTCAGTTAGCAACTCTGAGGTACATCATACTCAGTCGGACAATATACACGACTGTGGCTTACATCAGCCATCAAGGGGGAACAGAAGTTCCCTAGCGATGTTAGAAGTCTTACAATAATTCACTGGACAGAGACTCACTCTTGTCTATCAGCTATCCATATCCCAGGTGTTGAGAACTGGGAGGTGGATTTTCTAAGTCGTCAGACTTTTCTTCCGGGGGAGTGGGATTTCCTCCGGAGGTCAAGACCAAGCAGGAGAGGGCTTTGGTGTTTTTGACAGTGCCTGCGTAGCCACGCAGGACCTGGTATGCAGATCTGGTGGACATGTCATCCTTTCCATCACGGTCTCTGCTTCAGAGACAGGTCCCTCTACCTCAGGGTCCTTTCAACCATCTAAATAGAATCAATCTGAGATGGACTGCCTGGAGACTGAACGCTTGATGTTATCAAAGCATGGCTTCTCCGAGTCAGTCATTGATACCTTAATACAGACATGAAAGCCTGTCTCTAGGAAAATTGAACATAGATATGGTGTAAATATCTGATTGTTATGAATCCAAGGGTTACTCATGGAGTAAAGTCTGGATTCCCAGGATATTATCTTTTCTCCAAGATGTTTTTGAGAAAAGGGTTGTCAGCTAATTCCTTAAAAGGGGACATATTTTTACTCTGTCTATTTTTTTGCACAAGCGTCTGGCAGGTATTCTAGACGTTCAGGCTTTGGTTAGATCCAAGCCTGTGTTTAAAACTGTTGCTCCGCCATGGAGCTTAAACCTGATTCTTAAGGTTCTTCAAGAAGTTCCGTTTGAACCTTTTTTGTTCCATAGATATCAATCTTTATCTTGGAAAGTTCCTTTTGGGTAGCTAATTCCTCGACTCGTAGAGTCTCCAAGTTATCTGTGTTACAATGTGATTCTCCTTATCTGGTTCTTCGTACGGATAAGGTAGTCCTGCGTACCAACCTGGGTTTTTTCCTAAGGTGGTATCTAACAAGTACATCACTCAAGAGATAGTTGTTCCATGCTTGTATCCTAATCCTTCCTCAAAGAAGGAACGTCTATTACACAATATTGGACGTGGTTTGTGCTTTAAAGTTTTACTTACAAGCTACTACAGTTTTCATCAAACGTTCACCTTGTTTGTTGTCTATTCTGGACAGAGGAGAGGTCAAAAGACTTCAGTAGCCTCGCTGTCTTTTTGGTTAAAAAGCATAATTCATTTAGCTTATGAGACTGCTGGACAGCAGCCTCCTGAAGGGATTACAGCTCATTCTACTAGAGCTGTGGTTTTCACTTGGGCCTTTTTTAAATGTGGCTTCTGTTGAACAGATTTACAAGACGGAGTCTTGGTCTGCGCTTCATACTTTTCAAATTTAACAAATTTGATACCTTGCTTCTTCGGAGGCTATTTTTGGGAGAAAGGGTTTTTTACAGGCAGTGGTAACTTCCGTTTAAGTACCTGCCTTGTCCCTCCCATCATCCGTGTACTTTAGCTTTGGTATTGGTATTCCATAAGTAATGGATGATCCGTGGACTGGATACACTTAACAAGAGAAAACATAATTTATGCTTACCTGATAAATTTATTTCTCTTGTAGTGTATCCAGTCCACGGCCCGCCCTGTCACTTTAAGGCAGGTAATTTTTTCATTTGAACTACAGTCACCACTGCACCCTATGGTTTTTCCTTTCTCTGCATGTTTTCGGTCGAATGACTGAATATGGCAGTTAGGGGAGGAGCTATATAGCAGCTTTGCTGTGGGTGGACTCTTGCAGCTTCCTGTTGGGAAGGAGAATATATTCCATAAGTAATGGATGATCCGTGGACTGGATACACTACAAGAGAAATAAATTTATCAGGTAAGCATAAATTATGTTTTCTAAGTGATCTGCAACTGGTGGGAGGTTGGGGGGGGGGGGGGACAGCTACACTACAGAAAAGGGGATTTTTAAAAAAAAAAGATTTCTTTTTTTACTAAACTGGGTACTGGCAGACAGCTGCCAGTACCCAAGATGGCGCCTGCTAAGGCAGAGGGGGAGGGTTAGAGAGCTGTTTGGTGTGGGATCAGTGAGGTTGGGGGCTAAGGGGGATACTACAAAGCAGCATATGTAAATATGCTAAAAGAAAACCTAAAAAACCCCACAAATATACCTTTTATTTTAGTACTGGCAGAGTTTCTGCCAGTACTTAAGATGGCGGGGACAATTGTGAGGTGGGGGAGGGAAGAGAGCTGTTTGGGAGGGATCAGGGGGTCTGATGTTTCAGGTGGGAGGCTGAGCTCTACACTAAAGCTAAAATTAACCCTGCAAGCTCCCTACAAGCTACATAATTAACCCCTTCACTGCTAGCCATAATACACGTGTGATGCGCATTGGCATTTAGTGGCCTTCTAATTAACAAAAAGCAACGCCAAAGCCATATATGTCTGCTATTTCTGAACAAAGGGGATCCCAGAGAAGCATTTACAACCATTTGTGCCATAATTGCACAAGCTGTTTGTAAATGATTTCAGTGAGAAACCTAAAATTGTGAAAAATTTAAAGTTTTTTTTAATTTGATCGCATCTGGCGGTGAAATGGTGGCATGAAATATACCAAAATGGGCCTAGATCAATACTTTGGGGTGTCTTCTAAAAAAAAAATATATACATGTCAAGGGATATTCAGGGATTCCTGAAAGATATTAGTGTTCCAATGTAACTAGCGCTAATTTTGAAAAAAAGGGGTTTGGAAATAGCAAAGTGCTACTTGTACTTATGGCCCTATAACTTGCAAAGAACATGTAAACATTGGGTATTTCTTAACTCAGGACAAAATTTAGAAACTATTTAGCATGGGTGTTTTTTGGTGGTTGTAGATGTGTAACAGATTTTGGGGGTCAAAGTTAGAAAAAGTGGGTTTTTTCCATTTTTTCCTCATATTATATAATTTTTTTTATAGTTAATTATAAGATATGATGAAAATAATGGTATCTTTAGAAAGTCCACTTAATGGCGAGAAAAAGGTATATAATATGTGTGGGTACAGTAAATGAGTAAGAGGAGAATTACAGCTAAACACAAACACTGCAGAAATGTAAAAATAGCCTTGGTCCCAAACGGACAGAAAATGGAAAAATGCTGCGGTCATTAAGGGGTTAAAAAGAAAAATAATCCCTTTATTACCCATTCCCCAGTTTTGCATATCCAACACAGTTATAATAATACACGTTTTACCTCTGTAATTATCTTGTATCTAAGCCTCTGCTGACTGCCCCTTATTTCAGTTCTTTTAACAGACATGCAGTTTAGCCAATCAGTGCTCACTCCTAGGTCACTTTACGTGCATGAGCTTAATTTTATCTATAGGAAACATGTGAACTAATGCCCTCTAGTGGTCAAAATGTATTCAGATTAGAGGCAGTCTTCAATGTCTAAGAAATTAGCATATGAACCTCCTAGGTTTAGCTTTCAACTAAGAATACCAAGAGAACAAAGTGTGTGTGTGTATGTATATATATATATATATATATATATGTGTATATATATGTATATATATGTATATATATATATATATATATATGTATATATATATATATATATAATAGAGAGAGAGAGATAGATACAGTATCTCACAAAAGTGAGTATACTCCTCACATTTTTGTAAATATTTTATTATATCTTTTCATGTGACAACACTGAAGAAATTACTTTGCTACAATGTAAAGTAGTGTGTGTACTGCCTGTATAACAGTTTAAAATGTCTGTCCCCTCAAAATAACTCAACACACAGCCATTAATTTCTAAACCGTTGGCAACCAAATTCATTACACCCCTAATTGTAAATGTCCGAAGTGTCTATTTTGTATGGCGACTATTATTTTCCAGCACTGCCTTAACCCTCTTGGGCATGGAGTTTACCAGAGCTTCATAGGTTGCCACTGTAGTCCTCTTCCTCCTCCATGATGACATCACAGAGCTGGTGGAAGTTAGAGACCTTGCGCTCCCCCACCTTCCATTTGAGGATGCCCCACAGATGCTCAGTAGGGTTTAGGTCTGGAGACATGCTTGGCCAGTCCATCACCTTTACCCTCAGCTTCTTTAGCTAGGCAGTGGTCGTCTTGGAGGTGTGTTTATCATGTTGGAATAGTGCCCTGCGGCACAGTCTCTGAAGGGAGGGGATCATGCTCTACTTCAGTATGTAACAGAACATGTTGGCATTCATGGTTTTCTCAATGAACTGTAGCTCCCCAGTGCCGGCAGCACTCATGCAGGCCCAGACCATGACACTCCCACCACCATGCTTGACTGTAGGCAAGACACACTTGAATTTGTACTCACCTGGTTGCCGCCACACACGCTTGACACCATCTGAACCAAATAAGTTTATCTTGGTCTCATCAGACCACTGGACGTGTCTTCAGCAAACTGTTTGCAGGCTTTCTTGTGAATCATCTTTAGAAGAGACTTCATTCTGGAACGACAGCCATGCAGACCAATTTGATGCAGTGTGTGGCGTATGGTCTGAGCAATGACAGGCTGACCCCCACCCCTTCAACCTCTGCAGCAATGCTGGTAGCACTCATACATCTATTTCCCAAAGACAACCTCTGGATATGATGCTGAGCACATGCACTCAACTTCTTTAGTTGACCATGGCAAGGCCTGTTCTGAGTGAAACCTGTCCTGTGAAACTGCTGTATGGTCTTGCCCACCGTGCTGCAGCTCAGTTTCAGGGTCTTGGCAATTTTCTTATAGCCTAGGCCATCTTTATGTAGAGCCACAATTCTCAGATACTCAGAATTCTTTGCTATGAGGTGACATATTGAACTTCCAGTGACCGGTATGAGAGAGTGTGAGAGCGATAACACAACATTTAACACACCTGCTCCCAATTCACACCTGAGACATTGTAACACTAACGAGTCGCATGACACTGGGGAGGAAAAATGGCTAATTGGGTCCAATTTGGACATTTCCACTTAGGGGTGTACTCACCTTTGTTGCCAACAGTCTAGACAATTAATGGCTGTGTGTTATTTTGAGGGACAGCAAATGTTCACTGTTATACAGGCTGTACACTCACTACTTTACATTGTAGCAAAGTGTCATTTCATCACATGAAGAGATATAACAAAATATTTACAAAAATGTGAGGGGTGTACTCACTTTTGTGAGATACTGTATATATATCTTTTTATTTTATTTTTTAAATGTAATATTGTCTATATTTTGTACATAGTTATCATGCATACCATCACTGAATCCTTTTTTCTTTTTTTTCTTTCCTGTGTGTGTGTGTGTATATATATATATATATATATATATATATATATATACATACATTATATGTCATATTTGTGCCTTCTGTCCCCCTGCCTTGCATATTTTTTGATTTACTTTCCTTAGCATTAGATAGGTTGGCATGTTTACGGTCTTTTACAGAGGTCTGATAAGAAATATGATGAAGCTATCAAGTGTTACCGAAATGCACTTAAATTAGACAAAGACAATTTACAGATTCTCAGAGATCTTTCACTTCTACAGATACAGATGAGAGACTTAGAGGGATATCGAGTAAGTAGCTAAAGATTTGTTTTTGTTAAAACATACAAACAAACAAACAATCAAACAAACATATTTTGATAGACACCTATTCACAGCATATACGTGTATAGAATTACAAAATTATATTCTATTTAAAAATATGTTAAAGGTGACCAGAGTATTCTTTTACATATTACACTATTTTTTTTATTATTTAAAGCACTTATGAATGCTCAGATCTGTAATTTTATATGGAGCGATACAATTTTTTTTTTAAATACCGTATGGTAGAACTGATCTGTACCATTGTTTTTGCTTAGCAGAGTAGTGCCCTGTCTTGGCCTTGCACCCCATGGTATTGTGGAAATAACCATGTTTATTAACTTGCACTCACCGAAGGTAATACTGAAAATACAACTTGTTAGTGTGCCTGATTGCTGGGATTGAGAAACCCTGCTCTAGTGGTTTGAGTGTCATGTTTGTTTGTTGTGGGTTCTAAAACGGCAATACCTGAGGATCAAACTGTAACATACAGGCCTTTGGAGGGAGGGAAGAAGGATCATTCTAAATATATTTTGAGATAAAATGCTGTGAGGTTTGTATAGCACCTCATAGCGAAGTCTGCCAGATCTCCATCAGTCAGATATGAAAAAGCAGCAGTTAACACAATAAAGGATTCTTTGCATGAAAAACTGTTGCTGTAAACCTGTTGCACGTAGGCTGATGACGAATCTCACAACTGACAGGTAATACAGATTAAAAGAAAAAATAGTTGTATAAGGCACAGTAACAATTTTATATAATACATTTTTAATATTCTGTTTCGTGCACAAAATAAAAACGTCCCTCATGTACAGTTATTGCTTAGTAAAGGGTTGTAAGAGGAACAGAGGATACCTGTAGTTTAGTTTAAGGTGCTTTCAAGCCATTTATAGATGTGTGGGCTCACAATCCATGGAAGTAGAAGAGTTGCCCTCATAGACTGGATAAAACCCTCTATTTCCTTAAAGGGCCATGAAACCCAAAATGTTTGTTTGATGATTTAGGTAGAGTATACAATTAAAAAAAAAAAAAAAAATCCAGTTTTTCTATTAAATTTTGCTTCATTCTAATGGTATAATTTGCTGAAGGAACAGCAATGCACTACTGGTTGCTAACTGAACACATGAGCCAAAGTGTGTGTATATATATATATATATATATATATATATATATATATATATATATATATATATATATATATATATATATATATATATATATATATATATATATATATATTCTATCATTCAGCAGCTAGCACCCAGGTGCTTTTGCTACTCCTGAACTAAAAAAAGAAAGTTAAATAGGCACTAGGGGTGAGCTAAAAAGAAATACCCATAGGAATCACTATGGAGGCTATGCTATAACACTCAGATCCATACGAGATTCACTATAAATAATATTTATTTTGTAAGTCAATCATAGCGTTGTACAAACGCTAGGATTGACTATTGAAACAAACAGGACTTTCATTTATGAAGTATAAGATGCTTCATGTAGAACGCTCCTTTATTTGTTTTAATCTATCGCCGTACTTAGCTGCTACAGCAGCCCACAGCTAAAAAACGTTTTCACCTCTTAGCCAATAGCTGTGCGGTAAATTCGGCTCCCATGGCCGCCAAGCCGGATTTACCGCACGGCTATTGACTAAGAGGTGAAAATGTCACCTCTTGGGAATTTTTTTTTTTAGCCGTGTGCTGCTGTAGCAGCTAAGAACGGCGATCGGTTTATGCAAATAAAGGAGCTTATACTTCATAAATGAAAGTTCCCCTTTATTTCTTTCAATAGTCAATCCTAGCGTTTGTACAATGCTAGGATTGACTTTTACTTTAATATATAAAAGGCATGTAAAAAACATTTCAAATAGTGATTCACCGAAATGGTAATTCTGGACCGAATCCGAAAATCCAAGATGCACTTGGCCAAAAACCGAAACCAAAAATTTATATTTTTTTTTTTTCAAAATTATTTTAAATTAAATTTTTTTTTTTTTTTTTTTGTGTGTGCATACAGGTAGCCCTCAGTTTACGCCAGGGTTAGGTTCTAGAAGGAATGGTTGTAAATTAAAACCGTTGTAAATTGAAACCCAGTTTATAATGTAAGTCAATGGGAAGTGAGGGAGTTAGGTTCCAGGCCCCTCTCAAAATTGTCATAAGTAACACCTAATACATTATTTTTAAAGCTTTGAAATGAAGACTTTAAATGCTAAACAGCATTATGAACCTAATAAAATAATCACACAACACAGACTTTTCTTGCATTTTTCTGCAAACAGTTCTTTCTATGCATTCCAATCTGGACTGATTTATAGACAGGAAGATCTTGTTCCTTTGAAAGCTGCTCAATAGCTCAGGTCTGGTTAAACTGATTAATTTCAGCTTGCTTGGCTTTGCTGCAACACAAGCGGATAGCTCCACCTACTGGCTATTTTAATCAATGCACTGCTTCTCATTGCTTTTCAATAGCAGTCACATGACTGGGAAAAAAGGTTGTTATTCTGAAACGGTGCAAATTGAACCGCAATAATTTTACAAAAAAAAACAAAACCTGGCAAACAATCTAAACCGAAAAAACGATAATGCCATTTTCGGCCTAAATGTTTCTGAAACCGAAATTTTGGTGCATCCCTACTTTAAACAATATTTAATATCAATATACTGTATTATTCATTATTTAGTTCTGTGTAACAGAATCAGATTTAAAAAAAAATTTTTTTTTTTTTTTACCAATTATCCAAATAAGTTTTGTCCTAGAAAACTATTATATGCAAAACATTAAGTCAAGTAACAAACTCAAACAGCAGCTCTAGGCTAGCATCAAATTTGAAATATGCTACACAATAATGTTACTGAAAATAACAGGCAAGAAGAACGAAATAACGTAAAATAGCATTTTCGGCCGAAACGTTTCTGCGGCTAAAATTTCGGGGGAAATCCCTAATTTAAAACAAAAGATTGGCCAAACTTAGAAATACAAAATGATAATTTCACAAATTATAAAACTAAATATGAAAAAAAGTGGTACATAATAAATTCATAAAACTGACAAAATGACTTGAAAGTCCTGGGATAATGATCAAAAGTTAGTAGAGAGATAACACTACCAAACTGAAATGCACTTAGCAAGCAGGGTCTTCAAAGTATACAGTGTATACTAATCAATCTTTTTATAACCCTCCGTAGTGTGTAGCAGCTGTCCTCCTGACAGGATTCTAATACTGTGAGCGGACAGCTGACCTCTACAGGCTGTTAAAATCTGTGTGCCCAAAGGGTAATCCGCATGGCTCCTGAACCTTCAACAAAGGATAACGAGATGGAAGCAAATTAAATAGAATTAAAATGGAAAGTTGTTTAAAATTGTATGCTCTGTCTGAATCATGAATGTCTAATTATGACTTTACTGTCCTTTTAATCCGTTAAATTAGCATTTAATTCTGGCTTACATTTTTATTAATAATAATAATACTGTTAATAGTTTTATTACAAATCACCCCCATTGCATGGCAGCTATATCAGTTGTTATTGTATCCTTATTGAGTACATCTAACTACCACAGGTTTTACAATGAGCTGTCCATCCCTTGTGAAGACACATACAACTTACTGTATGTTGCTTTATATTGATAAGTTTTTAATGCAAATACAATTATCTGACATTACTAATGTTAATTACATTTCTTTTTTATAGGAAACCAGATACCAGCTTCTGCAATTACGCCCAACGCAGCGTGCTTCATGGATTGGCTATGCCATAGCATATCATTTACTTAAAGATTATGAAATTGCCTTAAAACTGCTAGAGGAATTTAGGAAGACTCAGCAGGTAAAACATGTTTTTTAGATGTTTCTTTATAATATTATTAATTCACAGTGCTAAGTTTAATTCCACATCTAAGCTATCCATGTCAGTCTTTTCATGTGCATGTTGGCATTCTTTAACTGTCTAATCAAGCACTTAATACCAGACTTGATAGGGTTAAAATAAAAATAGGAATGACATTTGTTCTATATAACTGTTCTATCGGTACAATCCATTTGATAGAAAGTCAGATTTTTTTTTGTGTTTGGTGTAAATATTGTATATGAAATTACTCATGTTTATCCAACCAGCAAGTTTTGTAACTAATTCAATATAATTAGTTATAAAAAAAGACATTTGGGGTTCAGTTGGCTAACTTACGTCTTTGTATTTCAGGTACCGCCTAATAAAATAGACTATGAATACAGCGAACTTATCCTATATCAAAACCAAGTTATGAGGGAAGCAAATCTCTTTCAAGAATCCTTGGATCACATTGAAACTTATGAGAAACAAATATGTGACAAACTTCAGGTAGAAGAAATCAAAGGTGAAGTCTTTCAACTTCTGCTTCCTGGAAACTTTCTTAAAAACCATAAGCACCTGAGAATTTTTTAACTATCAGTCTATTTAGTTAAATTTATGTACAACACATACTATTCCTAGGAACTAAAATATGTATCTCTTTTAATATGTTGATAATTTAATGAAAGTTAAATTAAAACTTAATTGGTATTTTTCAGAACTTATTATTTACATGTACAGTAATAGACATTTCTTAGGAGCCAGATAAAGTGTTACTGTAGAATTATCTAGAAAGTTTAGGGGGGTTAACATGTATATCATTTTATGATTTCACCAACACAATGTGAATTGCCTTAACCTCATCTTAAGAAGAATAATATATATATAGTTATGCAAAAAGTCCAGCACTCCCTATACTCAATAAACTTGGGGTGCTTCCCACAATGTATAGATAAGAAAGCCAAAGAGAACACTCGCCTTCAATCAAAGTGAAATTTATTCCATATTGTTGTGAACGTTTTCGGGGAGTGACCCCGTCATCAGACAAATCTAAACAGAAAATTTTGTTTTGATTTGTCTGATGACATGGTTACTCGCCGAAAACGTTAACAACAATATGGAATAAATTTCACTTTGAAGGCGAGTGTTCTCTTTTTTATATATATATATATATTCACACACAATATCTCATGCGTTCTGCTTTCAATGCTGTGTTCAACCACAGCAATTACCCTTTATGGTGTGGGTGCAGCAAAAAACTAGTTTTGATTGTTTTTTGTTGCACCACTCCATAAAGGGTAATTGCTAATGTTCAACGCAGTATTGGGAACAAAAAGCATGAGATATTGTACATCTTATTTGCATAGCTTACCTATGGTTTTCTGTTGTATTGTTAACAATGTATACAGAGTACTTCTGGCGAAAAGCAAGCAGGGATATTTGACTAGATTAGCTAATTTTCTATACATTAATTCTATTGCTCTTACTAATTTATGAAATGAAGGATTTTAATCTCATGCTTTTTATCTCTACCATAACTCAAATGAGTAGTGTGTGTATTAAAAAATATAAATAGTGTGTATATATACTTAAAATCCAAGAGTGAAAAATTTTATTTATTCATTCATTAATTTATTTTTAAAAGAAGTTTTGGATGGTTGGATTTTAGAATATTTAGGACAGAATATAGAGTAAGTGGGGGGCAAAGAACAAATCGTCAGTCTTCTTATTTCATATTACTTCATGTAGGATAAACACATTTCTTATTTGTCATACTAAATTCACTTATATGATGTTATTTGTATGTGCAGGAGAAATGCTCTTAAAGCTTGCAAGATTAAAAGAAGCCGCTGAAATATATTGGAAGCTATTAGAAAGAAATCCAGACAACTGGAAATACTATGAGCAATTAGAAAAAGCCTTGGAACCGGGTAATTTTGATTTTGATTATTTTTATTTTTTTAAGCTTTGTTGCATTGTGCTAAGAATTAACCTGCTTTCCCTTTGACAGAAGTCTTTATATTTTGTGCTTTTGTGTGTGTAACTACATATTTTAATTATGTTTCTAGCTAATATTGAAGAAAGACTTCAAATCTACCAAGAAGTTAGTAAAAGACATCCGAGAGCAGTATTGCCAAGGCGATTGCCTTTAAACTTTGTATCAGGTAACAAATTACCACTGCTTTCATGGTCAATGTGTTTTTTTTTTTTTTTTTTTTTTGTGTGCCTTAGTAAAGTATGAACAGATTAAATACATTTCTTTTACAAGATACGATGAGTCCACGGATTTTATCCTTGTGGGATATCGCCTCCTGGTCAGCAGGAGGAGGCAAAGAGCACCACAGCAGAGCTTTATATATATATATGCCTGTGTTAGTGATAGGAAGAGGTAAAGTGAGGTGTTAGTTTAGAATCTTCAATCAAGAGTTTTTAAAGTAGTGCCACTGAGTGCTACTTTGTGCTGGGGTGTAGCCTAGACCAGATCAGTCTCTTCAGTAAAAAGAGAAGCATTTGGTGGCTTTAAAGCAATGGGAACTTGTGGGACATAATTCTCACTGCGCCTCCCATCTACTGTTGCTGCCCTATCTGGGGGAAAAATCTGAGGGATATTACTCAGTATTTTCCTTGTCATCCTCGGGTCCATGTGAGCAGTAGGACTTCACACGCCTGGGAGCTGCCTTTGCTGTCGGCAGATGGAGAGGTAAGTGCCATTTTTTATTACTGGGCATGGAGAAGAACAGGACTCAGTAGAAGTTGACCACTCACATTGGGAATGGGAAGCCCTTAGACAACATATGGGCTCTTTCCTCAGGTATTGGTTCTCCTTTCATGGGAGACTGTTATAGACAGCAAATTGTTCAAAGGGGTCAGAGTGTCATATCTAACGGTTAAGGAACGTCAATGCCACGTTTGAGCTTAGACTCTTTAGGAGACCTCTATAGAGAAACGTTCTCCTGGCGGTTATATTAAAACAACATGCCGCCCGGGAGATGAAAGAGAAACAATTCTTGTTGTCCATAGGCGGGTATGTTACAGCTTTTGACTTTCACTCTTATGTGTTATGGCGGCAAACTATCACATCTCCCGGCGGTTGCATAAGAAAGCATGCCGACCGGGAGAGGAGATGTCTGTACGATGTGCAGTTATACTTGAGAGATTTTTTGTGTAAAGGTTGTTGGGTGTTTTCACATGCTCTCACTTCTCCCGGCGGTTACACAAGACATGCCAACCGGATGCTGCCTGTATGCTTTCGTCTGTGAACGCCCACGAAGGGCGGTACTTGACAGGCACCATGTTCATTGCGCGCCCTTTTTTACTCCCGGTGGTGTATTAACTCTACAATACCGCCCGGGAGTTAACTGTTGTGCAACTGCCTATGCAGGGCGGTTCTTGGGGACGCCATTTCCTTAGCGCGCTCCTGCAAAATCTCCCGACGGTTCGATAAATATACATGCCGACCGGGAGATATGTTATGTCACCATCCATGTGTGGTGTTCTTTAGGAAACGCGCCCTGTTTCCCTTTCTATGTGGCTTAGTTCATGGTAGGTCCAAATATATTATGCTTTCAGTTGTTATAAGCATAGAGTGATACCTTAGCGGTTTCCTACTGAGGGGTTTTGCTGTCCTGTGGTCCAAAGGTACGGATTGTGGCAAGATACTCTTCCTCCCATCTCACAGGCCGGACCTGGCTACAGTTGCTAATTTTTTAATATTCTTCTGCTCGCAGTGTTTCTGAGCTTTTGGCATTACAATGTGATTTTCCTTATCTTATTTTCCATTCTGATAAGGTGGTGTTACGTACCAAACCTGGTTTCCTTCCTAAGGTTGTTTCTAAGAAGAATATTAATCAGGACATTGTTGTTCCTTCCATGTGTCCTAATCCTCCTAAGAAGGAACGACTTTTACTTAATTTGGACGTGGTCCGTGCTTTAAAGTTTTACTTACAGACAACTAAGGATTTTCGTCAATCTTCTTCCCTGTTTATTGTATTTTCTGGGAAGCGTAGGGGTCAGAAAGCTACGCCTCCCTCTCTTTTATTTTGGCTGAAGAGTAACATCCGTTTTGCATATGAGACTGCTGGACAGCAGCCTTCTGAACGAATTACGACTCATTCCACTTGGGCTGTCGCTTTCTCATGGGCATTCAAAAATGAGGCTTCTGTTGAACAGATTTGCAAAGCTGCAACTTGGTCATCTCTTCACACTTTTTCCAAATTTTGCAAATTCTATACTTTTGCCTCGTCTGAGGCTGTTTTTGGGAGGAAAGTTCTTCAAGCAGTGGTGCCTTCTGTTTAGGTTCCCTGTCTTGTCCCTCCCGTTTCACCCGTGTACTATAGCTTTGGTATTGTATCCCACAAGTAAGGATGAAATCCGTGGACTCATCGTATCTTGTAAAAGAAAATGAAATTTATTCTTACCTGATAAATTTGTTTCTTTTACGATACGATGAGTCCACGGCCCACTCTGTTTTTTAAGACATGTCTTTATTTTTTATTAAACTTCAGTCGCCTCTGCACCTTGGCTTTTCCTTTCTCTTCCCTATGACAAAGCAGCATCCTTTGGCACTACTTTAAAAATAATAAACTCTTGATTGAAGAATCTATAACGAACACCTCACTTTACCTCTTCCTATCACTAACGTAGGCAAAGAGAATGACTGGAGTGGGAGGGAAGGGAGGAGCTATATATACAGCTCTGCTGTGGTGCTCTTTGCCTCCTCATGCTGACCAGGAGGCGATATCCCACAAGTAAGGATGAAATCCGTGGACTCATCGTATCATAAAAGAAACAAATTTATCAGGTAATAATAAATTTCATTTCTCTTGTTAAGTGTAGTCAGTCCACGGGTCATCCATTACTTATGGAATATATCTCTTCCTAACAGGAAGCTGCAAGAGGATCACCCAAGCAGAGCTGCTATATAGCTCCTCCCCTCACATGTCATATTCAGTCATTCTCTTGCAGCCTAACTAAAGATAGGTCGCTGTGAGAGGTCTGTGGTGTTTTTTAACTTAGTTTATTTCTACAATCAAAAGTTTGTTATTTTAAATGGCACCGGAGTGTGCTGTTTGTTCTCAGGCAGCATTAGAAGAAGAATCTGCCTGCGTTTTCTATGATCTTAGCAGATGTAACTAAGATCCACTGGCTGTTCTCATCTGAGGAGTGAGGTAACTTCAGAAAAGGGGAATAGCATGCAGGGCCCCCCTGCAAACGAGGTATGTGCAGTAAATTATTTTTCTGAGGAATGGAATTGACTGAGAAATACTGCTGATACCAATGTAACGTAAGTTCAGCCTTAAATGCAGTGATAGCGACTGGTATTAGGCTGATGAGTGTGTGTACACTGAATGTATTTTTCTAAGGAATGGAATTGACTCTGAAAATACTGTTAATACTGAAATAATGTATGAGCCTTAACTGCAGTAAAAGCGACAGGTAGCAGGCTTATTAATAACACTTCATAACTTTTCAAATGTATGTTTAAAACGTTTACTGGCATGTTAATCGTTTTTTGTGAGGTACTTGGTGATAAAACTTATTGGGGCATGATTTTTACCACATGGCCATCTTTGTTTTCTGCATAGAAACAGTTATCTGAGCTTCCCCACTGTTGTAATATGAGTGGGAGGGGCCTATTTTAGCGCTTTTTTGCGCAGTAAAAATTCAGTCACAATCTGTCTACTTCATCCTCCATGATCCAGATCGTCTCTAGAGAGCTCAGGGGTCTTGAAAATTCATTTTGAGGGAGGTAATCAGTCACAGCAGACCTGTGACAGTGTGTTTTGACTGTGATAAAAACGTTAATTATTAAATTGTTATCCGTTTTTGGGTATTAAGGGGTTAATCATCCATTTGCTGGTGGGTGCAATCCTTTGCTAACTTAATACATTTACTGTGAAAAATTGGTTGCTATAACTATTTTGGTTCATTGTTATTTCAACTGTGACAGCTTTTTGTGCTTCTTAAAGACACAATAGCGTTTTTTATATTGCTTGTAAATTTATTTAGAAAAGTATTTCCAAGCTTGCTAGTCTCATTGCTAGTCTGTTTAAACATGTCTGACACAGATGAATCTCTTTGTTCACTATGTTTAAAGGCCAATGTGGAGCCCAATAGAAATTTGTGTACTAATTGCATTGCTGTTACTTTAAATAAAAGTCAATCTTTACATGTAAAGAAATTATCACCAGACAACGAGGGGGAAGTTATGCCGACTAACTCTCCTCACGTGTCAGTACCTTCGCCTCCCGCTCAGGAGGTGTGTGATTTTGTGGCGCCAAGTACATCAGGGGGGCCCTTACAAATCACTTTGCAAGACATGGCTACTGTTATGACAGAAGTATTATCTAAATTGCCAGAATTAAGAGGCAAGCGCGATAGCTCTGGGTTATGGACAGAGCGCGCGGATGAGGTGAGAGCCATGTCAGATACTGCGTCACAGTTTGCAGAACATGAAGACGGAGAGCTTCATTCTGTGGGTGACGGATCTGATCCAGGGAGACTGGATTCAGAGATTTCTAATTTTAAATTTAAGCTTGAGAACTTCCGCATATTGCTAGGGGAGGTATTAGCGTCTCTGAATGATTGTAACACGGTTGCAATTCCAGAAAAATTATATAGGTTGGATAGATACTATGCGGTACCGGTGTGTACTGACGTGTTTCCTATACCTAAAAGGCTTACAGAGATTATTAGCAAGGAGTGGGATAGACCTGGTGTGCCTTTTTCCCCTCCTCCCATATTTAGGAAAATGTTTCCGATAGACGCCACCACACGAGACTTATGGCAGACGGTCCCTAAGGTGGAGGGAGCAGTTTCTACTTTAGCTAAGCGTACCACTATCCCGGTGGAGGATAGTTGTGCCTTTTCAGATCCAATGGATAAGAAATTAGAGGGTTACCTTAAGAAAATGTTTGTTCAACAAGGTTTTATCTTACAGCCCCTTGCATGCATTGCGCCTGTCACTGCTGCGGCAGCATTCTGGTTTGAGTCTCTGGAAGAGGCCATTCGCACAGCTCCATTGGATGAAATTATGAACAAGCTTAAAGCACTTAAGCTAGCTAACGCATTTGTTTCTGATGCCGTCGTACATTTAACCAAACTTACGGCTAAGAACTCCGGATTCGCCATCCAAGCGCGCAGAGCGCTATGGCTTAATAAATCCTGGTCAGCTGACGTGACTTATAAATCTAAATTGCTTAATATTCCTTTCAAAGGGCAGACCTTATTCGGGCCCGGCTTGAAAGAAATTATAGCTGACATTACGGGAGGTAAGGGCCATGCTCTACCCCAGGACAGGGCCAAATCAAAGGCCAAACAGTCTAATTTTCGTGCCTTTCGTAACTTCAAGGCAGGAGCAGCATCAACTTCCTCCGCTCCAAAACAGGAAGGAGCTGTTGCTCGTTACAGGCAGGGATGGAAAGTTAACCAGTCCTGGAACAAGGGCAAGCAGGCCAAGAAACCTGCTGCTGCCCCTAAGACAGCATGAAGAGAGGGCCCCCTATCCGGAAACGGATCTAGTGGGGGACAGACTTTCTCTCTTCGCCCAGGCTTGGGCAAGAGATGTCCAGGATCCCTGGGCGTTGGAGATCATATCTCAGGGATATCTCCTGGACTTCAAAACATCTCCTCCACGAGGGAGATTTCATCTTTCAAGGTTATCAGCAAACCAAATAAAGAAAGAGGCGTTTCTACGCTGTGTACAAGACCTCTTACTAATGGGGGTGATCCACCCAGTTCCGCGGACGGAACACGGGCAAGGATTCTATTCAAATCTATTTGTGGTTCCCAAGAAAGAGGGAACCTTCAGACCAATCTTGGACTTAAAAATCCTAAACAATTTCCTAAGAGTTCCATCATTCAAAATGGAAACTATTCGAACCATCCTTCCCATGATCCAAGAGGGCCAGTACATGACCACAGTGGACTTAAAGGATGCCTACCTTCACATACCGATTCACAAGGATCATTATCGGTACCTAAGATTTGCTTTCCTAGACAGGCATTACCAGTTTGAAGCTCTTCCCTTCGGATTAGCTACGGCTCCAAGAATCTTTACAAAAGTTCTGGGCTCACTTCTGGCGGTACTAAGACCGCGAGGCATAGCGGTGACTCCGTAACTAGACGACATTCTGATACAAGCGTCAAGTTTTCAAACTGCCAAGTCTCATACAGAGATAGTTCTGGCATTTCTGAGGTTGCATGGGTGGAAGGTGAACGTGGAAAAGAGTTCTCTATTACCACTTACAAGGGTTCCCTTTCTAGGGACTCTTATAGATTCTGTAGAGATGAAAATTTACCTGACAGAGGCCAGGTTATCAAAACTTCTAAATGCTTGCCGTGTCCTTCATTCCATTCCACACCCGTCAGTAGCTCAGTGCATGGAAGTAATCGTCTTAATGGTAGCGGCAATGGACATAGTACCATTTGCGCGCCTGCATCTCAGACCGCTGCAATTGTGCATGCTAAGTCAGTGGAACGGGGATTACTCAGATTTGTCCGCCCTACTAAATCTGGATCAAGAGACCAGAGATTCTCTTCTATGGTGGCTTTCTCGGCCACATCTGTCCAAGGGGATGACCTTTCGCAGGCCAGATTGGACGATTGTAACAGACGCCAGCCTTCTAGGCTGGGGCGCAGTCTGGAACTCCCTGAAGGCTCAGGGATTATGGACTCAGGAGGAGAAACTCCTCCCAATAAATATTCTGGAATTAAGAGCAATATTCAATGCTCTCCTAGCTTGGCCACAGTTAGCAACTCTGAGGTTCATCAGATTTCAGTCGGACAACATCACGACTGTGGCTTACATCAACCATCAAGGGGGAACCAGAAGTTCCCTAGCGATGTTGGAAGTCTCAAAGATAATTCGCTGGGCAGAGTCTCACTCTTGCCACCTGTCAGCGATTTACATCCCAGGCGTGGAGAACTGGGAGGCGGATTTTCTAAGTCGCCAGACTTTTCATCCGGGGGAGTGGGAACTTCATCCGGAGGTCTTTGCTCAACTGATTCATCGTTGGGGCAAACCAGATCTGGATCTCATGGCGTCTCGCCAGAACGCCAAGCTTCCTTGTTACGGATCCAGGTCCAGGGACCCGGGAGCAGTGCTGATAGATGCTCTGACAGCCCCTTGTTTCCACCATTTCCGATGCTTCTTCGTTTGATTGCCAAGATCAAACAGGAGAGAGCTTCAGTGATTCTGATAGTGCCTGCGTGGCCACGCAGGACCTGGTATGCAGACCTAGTGGACATGTCGTCCTGTCCACCGTGGTCTCTGCCTCTGAGACAGGACCTTCTAATTCAGGGTCCTTTCAACCATCCAAATCTAATTTCTCTGAGGCTGACTGCATGGAGATTGAACGCTTGATTCTATCAAAGCGTGGCTTCTCGGAGTCGGTTATTGATACCTTAATACAGGCTAGGAAGCCTGTTACCAGAAAAATTTACCATAAGATATGGCGTAAATATTTATATTGGTGCGAATCCAAGTGTTACTCATGGAGTAAGGTTAGGATTCCTAGGATATTGTCCTTTCTCCAAGAGGGTTTAGAAAAGGGCTTATCTGCTAGTTCGTTAAAGGGACAGATTTCTGCTCTGTCTATTCTTCTGCACAAACGTCTGGCTGAAGTTCCAGACGTTCAGGCTTTTTGTCAGGCTTTAGCTAGGATTAAGCCTGTGTTTAAGACTGTTGCTCCGCCGTGGAGCTTAAACTTAGTTCTTAACGTTCTTCAAGGCGTTCCATTTGAACCCCTTCATTCCATTGATATCAAGCTGTTATCCTGGAAGGTTCTGTTTTTGATGGCTATTTCCTCGGCTCGAAGAGTCTCTGAGTTATCTGCCTTACATTGTGATTCTCCTTATCTGATTTTTCATTCAGACA